>NC_137460.1:59450591-60050591 GCF_964235325.1 Thermobia domestica | reverse complement strand
GATACAGAGGAAACAAGGATCTAGAATCATGTGAAGATAGCAATGCAAAAGATACACTGACACAGAAAGAACTTCAAGATGATCAAAATAATTAAAATGACATTTACATAGTAGTATAGTAAGCAAACATTGTACTCACAGACATGCTCAATAACATCTTATGTAATGCAGTGTTGCCAACTGAGCAAAAAATGAAGTTCTCAAGCGACCCTCTCCTCATAGGGACCAACATACTGCGGAGCGCTTTATCAACAGCAACATTGCCAAACTGACTGCCAATAATGTTTGAGGTGATACAATATATCGTGCATCAGAAAAGTGAGCCTGCTAACCAATTGTCAATTCAAGCGCATGTATCATTTCAGTTTTGTGTGTTGTGTTTGATACTCTTCTGATTTTGCATTTCGGCAAAACTGCTTCGAGCCTGTGCTTCGTCCTTTATTTCGTACTTCAGTGATCATATTCTTGTTTGTGGTCTCATATTTTGGTTTTAACTAGTTCAAATCGTGTACTATATGCACTCTTCTACATTCAAGATTTATATAAGTATTCATATAGGCCTATCCTCAAACGTTGGCAACACTGTACATCAAGACGTCACAGGTATGGTTCTACTCACAATTAGATTTGCTAGATGTTATAATTTGTGTTCCGTGCCATTTAACAAAAATTCAATTTGTGTTCCGTTGGCAACACTGAATTACATATGATGTTATTGAACATGCGTGTGGGTACAATGTTTGCTTACTATACCGTTGTGTAAATGACATTTTGATTACTTTAATCCTTTTGAAGTTCATTCTCTGTCAGTGTATCTTTTGCACTGCTATCTTCACATAATTCTAGATTTTTCTACCCTTTGTATCTCCTGTGTTTCTTGGTGTCGGCCTGTAAAACTTTGGATTTCTCACTTTTCTTCACTTCTCTATCGATTGCGCATTTTGTGATTGGGCAATGCTACTATCAATATAAGATGTTCCCTTGTGAGTCTGAAACTCTAACCTACATCATGGGCTTTATGTTGTATTCAAATAACAGCCTTACATTTAGTAGTTTGCTGTAGGAGCAGATTAAGTTTATGCATACAGAAGGTAAATAGTTATAAACGTACAGTATTTTTGAAGTAACGTAACTTACGTTAAGTTAAACTAACAAAACTTAAGCAAACCTAAACTTCAAATATTACAGATAACCTAGGTGAAACTTAACAACTTAAGCAAGCTAATGTAAGCGTAACTCCTTTCGCCTACACTAAGGGGTAGATTCAAAGAAAAAAAATAATGAATTTATAGTCATTTATAGACATTTATAGTCGTACACATCTGAAGTGAAACTAAGCTAACGAATGTAACATCACTTATCGAACATGACTTCTTAACTCCTTTAATGGGGTGTGCCTCATGCTTTGAACTAAGACTTTAAGAAATCGCACTGGGTAGTAGAATTATGACAAGCATAAATTCAAAAGATTACATCTATAGACGTGCTTCCCGAAGACGTAGAAATCTTTATTATTATTACTATTAATCAGTGCGTCTGTAGACGCTCTTCTCGATTCAAAATCGTTCTCTATCGCGTCTAAATTTGCACTTTCCATTAATGCGGTTAAGCTATAAACAGTATATTTAATCCAAAGAACAACACACTCGTGATTTTCTTCCTGGAATAATTCTATAGAAATTGTCCAAGGTATAGGACACAACCAATGACGTGCGGGAGCACAATGAAACGAAGGCTGCGACGTCGACGTTGTCATGCAGTAAAGAACTGTGGCTAAACGGACGCACTACAGCGCGAGTAGGTGACAGATAAACTGACGTGAATGTATACAAAGATGTGACAACATTGTAACTATCTCATTTGCTAACAGAGTTTAAAAAGAACTCGGGACGCCGCCATAAACGCTGTCCCTTAGTGTAGAAAATTGGCATGACATTTTCCCTATCATTTCAAGTATGAGAACTCATGAGTTTCAACTTTGTCAAAGCTCTTAAGTCTCGACTTTGTTAAGTGCTTCTCATAAGTTTAAACGTGTTTGATTAAACATAACTGAGCTCAATTTTTGCATCTCAAACGCGATATATCATATTATAAAGATCTCTCCTTGAACTTAATGATACTCCTTGACCCTTCACTCATGATGGATTCCACTTACAACCGCGAGGGTCTAAAACATAAGGAAAATTGAATATTGTTGCACGAAAAATCAACGTGAGAGAGTGAGAAAGTCGATCTGGTCTCCCAGCGAGCAAGTAATGACTGATACCAAATTATGTCAAATGAAGGCTAAAACTTCTTTTCCCTGTGTCGTTATTATTGGGAAAAATTGCAATAGATAGGCGAAACGTGACGTCACTTGCTAAAGATTTTCTAATCGCGCAGATCACGTATGACCTCCATGTCCTTGGGAGTGAAAAAGAAAAATGTATAATAATCAAACAATATTAACCACACTAGAGCAAGAGGAACAAAGAAAAAAATATCACACATTCGTACAACAAAGAAGCATAGAAGCCATTGAACTTTTCATGTGAGCCCAAAGGCCAAATTCTTTCTTGCCTAAATAAAACCAAGAAATGAAGAAATTAAGTTTCGGAACAAATACTAAAGAAAAAATATTATATTAGACATTTATCGTTACTTACTTAAACGTTCCAATTTTTTTTTATTCGTATGTACATGTTTATTATTATTATTATTATTATTATTATTATTATTATTATTATTATTATTATTATTATTATTATTATTATTATTATTATTATTATTATTATTATTATTATTATTTTATTAAGTATTCTGCCTTTTGGCAGGTTCTGAGACGAATAATTTTTTTTAATTTTATTTTAAGGTTTGACCCTGGAAATGTTTCTTCACGGTTCTAGATCTTCAGTTTCCTCTTTTAACTCGCATATGTTTTCATCTATTTTTCAAATCATCGATCAGTTGTGTTCTTCTATTTTCTATTCCTCTCTTTGGTTCCACCATTGCTTCTATAGCGCTATAAAGAAGACTATTTCTTCGCAAGATCAAATCCAGTTGGTCTTCCTACGAGATATTTTGAGGACAGACACTTCCTGAATTAAAGAGATCGGGTCAAGGATTGCCACAGCCGAAGAAACAAAAATTTATCTCGAGCGCCTGCCGCTTATACATCCCAAAATTCAGATAAGTTTGATCGGTTGCAGATGACTCTAGGCGTTCTGTTGATTTCGTATCAACAACTTTCAGTATTTTTCTTTTTGTAATAAGAGGAAAAATACTATTTGCCTTTCATAATGCAATTCAAAACTGAATAAAAACTAAAACGTTAAAAATAATAACAATAAGAAAACTTCTTTGTAAAAATGTTTTATAAAATGCGCTAATATTGCCTCATTAACAAACATTTAGAAAAACGCACTAAAAAGGAGAAAATATTTTAAGGAGGATGGGTAAAATTAAGAAGTGGGACTCAAAATAAAACTACTGGGCATGAAAATAGAGTTCCACGTAATAAATTATTATACTATTGATAAAAAAATACATCTTTCTCAAATATAAGGAGAATTGTTCCAAATGTTCTCCCCCCAATTACGCCTCTGTTTCAGCTTTCGATATACGAAAAGGTTAAGGCTCTCAATTTGCAAGCTATTGGCAATACTATAATGCAAACGGAATATACAGTACAATAGAAGGAAAGTTACAAGGTTCTTAACATCAATGAGAAAAAGTAGAATAGTTATACTCTATATTAAGTTGTTAATGCTAAAATGTTTTCAAAACATAAAATAAAATTGTGGGAACCAATTAGGTAATTTAAATGCATACAGCATGCCATAAATCATTTAGCTTACAGAATTTGCTTTTCTCATTATCAACGTAATTATGCGAATTCTTAACCTTAATCCTGTTTAATAATTTTGCTCTAATTAAGGAAATACTGACCTGAAAACCTTCAAATACGTGAGAAAAAAATCAAATAAACATCACCTTAACTTTTTTGAAGTTATAAGTAAAATTCTGGTGCGGAAAATAATATGTTTGTCAACTTTAAATATTTTCTTAAAAAAAGTTTAGCGTACCACGGTTATGTCTTTTAGGTTACGCAAGACATATGATTAATGAATTGAAATGCTTCAGTTGAACGTCCCACGATTATGCCTGTTAGGTTAAGGGAGACGCATGATTAAGGCAAGGAAATGATGATAAAAGATTTGGTGGAATAAGGATGTGGGAGGAAATGGGAAAACACACGGACACGATGTTGTCCACCACAAACTTACTTGACCAGGGATACAACCAAGGACCCCACGCACCAGAAGTAAGCTCCCTACCACTGAGCCACCGTGCGGATGACTAATGAACGTGAATGATTGTGAAATTAAAGTTTTGTGTGCTCTCTCACCGGGAATCGAACCCGGGACCACGCGCTAGTCACTAGACCAGTGCAAAGAGATCTTTATTTACCTTTAGTCAAAGAGAAAAGACAACAAATACAATCTACAAATGTACTTTGGTACGTATACGATAAATAAATGACGATTTATTCCAACATAATGAAAACTAAATTATTTTTGGCAACAAAAGACGAACTTTTTAGCACATAAAAAGTTTGGTTATTTCTTGGAATTTACTATATCTCCTCATCTATTTCTGTCATTATCTTATTTGTTTTCTGTTCGACCCTCCTAATTCTCTCCATTCTTCTCCACACCTTTATTTCGAAAGTCCAATAATTTTTCATTATTTTTGTGTACCGGCTGTGTATTTGCTTCATATAATACAACACTACACATACACGAAGAATATTTTTCTTCAATATTCATTCAAGGATCCACAAAAGAGATTTTTCATGGTGTTTATAAAGAACGTCAAGCTTTAATCATTAATCCAAGATCAAACAGGACGAAACCTATCATCTCAGTGGAACCCAAAAGACAACTTAAATTTATATTTGAAGCGTCTAACTTCCAGATTAGGGATTTGAAACTACATATTCGCACACCGGAGCGAGTCGGCTAATCAGGAGGCAACGTCAGCTAGTTAATCGGGAACAGGGTACTTTGTTAAGTGATCGCATCTCAAAAGAATCTGTTACTTCGTTAAACCTTCATACCGTCAAAGGTCACATAGTCAAAAGAAACGGCCACTTCGTCAAAATTGCGGGACGGTTTCTCTACTAAAAACAAAATGATTCAGTGCTGTCAACATTGTCCATTATTTGGACAATTGCTTTTGACAAGGAGGCCGTCTTGTAGTTTTGAAGAAGTGTCCGTTTCTTGTCTTTGACGATGTATTCATAGAATTTTGACAATGTGACCATTTTACAAAGTGTCCTAGACCCTTATAGTTCACCTTTTGTAATTCACCTACTTTCTTGGAACCCAGGAAAGGATTGCATTATTTTACAATGTGATTGCGAAAGACATTACAATTATTGGGTAGTGTCACGAAGTCAAAAGGCTATAACCGAAGATGGCCACGCATGAACTGCAAGTCTTTCGAAGTCTCTTACACACAATCGATGTCATGAGGAAACAGCTAAATTGGTTCCTTTCACTTATGTTCGTTTCCATCTGAGGAGCTGAAGCAGTCAGTGTATACGTTCCTCTATTAGATACAATGACAGGTGTGACTGCATTGATCACTATAATAATGACCCATTAGTAGAAACGAAAGAAAGGAGAACAGAACAAGACGTATATATATATATATTTATATTTGGGAAAAGCAATAATGAAGAGCAATAATCAGACGACTTTCACTTGTTTTTTCTCTTTCTGGTACTGTAATTCTGTCATGGACACCCATTTACAAACTTGGTTCCTACTAAAGAAATTTCTAAAAGAAGGATTGGAAATGTTTATAATTCTAACTTTCAAAGAGGTCGATAACATATAAAAACACACAAGGCGATACCTATTACTTTTTTCCTTCTTTTTAATTTGCTATTGTGGATAAGCTAAACATTTCTGATGTTTGTCCATAAGCACAATCGTGTGTCTAAAATTTCTTCTACCTTGGTCAATCTAGTACTTTCTCTTATTACTGTGGAGATTATTCAATGAAAAGTCTTTTTGTGGTCAATTCGGCAAATTGATTCACCACAAATACAATTGACTACTTATTATTATTATTATTATTATTATTATTATTATTATTATTATTATTATTATTATTATTATTATTATTATTATTATTATTATTATTATTATTCCATGATATTGTTAAATAATTCAGAACTAATCAAGAAGTGTTCTGATTTAGTTGTGTGCGAGATTGTTGTAGCCTGTATACCATTCAAGTAAATTTTAATTAAAACCACAAACTAGTTAAAACTTATGGATCTGGGATTGCACATAGACGATGAGTCGCTATTCGATTTGTGATTTTGCTTTACAGCTTTTTTTTTTCCAACCGCGAGATTATGAAGGGACAGAATTACTATTATTGCTTACGGAGTTCGAATTAGGAATGGTTTCTTTCATTTTTTTTTTCATTTTCTGTTTTTCGGAAAAATTTCGTTCTTCGTTTTTTTTTTTTTAAAAAAAATTTCGTTTTTCGCATTTTATTCTTTTCTGTTTTTCGAAAAAAAATTCGATCCTCGCTTTTCGAAAAACTTTTTGTCTTCGAAAACTTCATTTTTCTAAAAGGTATTTTTCGAAAATATGTGGCTATCCCTAGTCCGAATCACTATCCGGTTATTTAAATCCAAAGAATTATACTGCAGATAGATTTGAACGTGGCCAATATACAAATAATAATAATAATAATAATAATAATAATAATAATAATAATAATAATAATAATAATAATAATAATAATAATAATAATAACGAAACTACAGCTAAGCTCAATTATGTTAAACTCAAAGAATATTTAGTGCTTTCTCTTAAATAACTTAATTTAAAATAGTGAAAAGAAATAATCCAACCTATGGGGAGGGGGAAGAGAAAAGAACGGATATGCCCATGTACTGTACATAATCAGTTTGTAGCTTTCTTCATAGTTTTGCAATTGTGAAAGTTTCTTATTATTTTTCTTATTTTCATAAACTCCTACGAAAAGAAATAAAATAAGAGATAATAGATTATCTTGCAGAAAAATCTCATATTATCTTTTGTACTGATTATTATCAGTATTGTACGTATTTATAAATTTCCTTCTTTTCTTTCCTTTTTTTGGTCACTTTCTAAGCTTCATCCATATTAGTTTATTACTCATAACATAATCTGAATAATAAACACTTAAAATTCAACGGAAAATGAAAGTGTGTTCTTAAAATAACAATGTTCATGATTTATGAGGACGAAAAAAGGAAACTCCAAAAAAAAACAAACTTTCCAATTCCGTGAAGCTTACAAAAAGAGCAATTAAGTGTTATCAATATTTGGTTCTTCTTCTTCTTCTTTCTTTTTTCCAAAGCAAAAACAAAAAAAAAAATCCGATGGAAATACTAAAGCTTATGGTAAAATTACGTCACACTTAAGATAGTTTGTAAATATAGTGATGATAATTTATGAGTAGACAGTATTTGAAAACAATCTAATGGGTGTTAAGTAAGCTATTTGTTTTCAACGTTACTGCAAATGATAAACACAACAGTACAAGGACATATTTCGTATTCAAATTTCATGACACATGATACCTCTTAGGTGTCAGTTTACTACAGGTAATTCAGTCGATCGGTTCAATTTGCGTGGTTTGAATTACGTTTTTTTTAAAAAAAAAGGATATCTAAATAAATTGCCTAACATAAACACTTGCCAAAATTTAATATACTTGTGACTTTATTCACTTGGCAGTGCAGATTCAACAACCACCTTCTTGACAGCTTTTAGTAAGGATAGAATATTTTCAAACTTTTGTGCGTTATAGATAAATCTCATGTAGTCATTTTTTATTCTTTGGATTGATATTACTAAGGATTTTTTAATGGCTGGTTCATATATAGAGTCATAATAGGCGAATAGTGGGAAAATAAGCGTGTGTACCGAGTACAGTTTTAAGTTCATATTTAAGAGTTCATGACCGAGGCATACGAGTATTCTCTTCTATAAGAAATGAAAAAAAAAAATGTTTAGTTTTCCTTAAAGCGTGGGTCAGTGTAAGAATAAAACTGAATTTTGAGCCCTCCATTCGATATGGAATTTTTCGCATCAGTCTTATCGTTACCGTGATATTGGCCAAAAAAGTCCGATTTCGGGAGATGTAAGGAGCCATATCTTGGGAACTGTACGTCATAGACAGATGATATTGGTGTTGATCAATACCAATATTGATTCAGTACCAATATTAGTTATTGATTCAATAATGATTGCGTTATTAGTTATTCTCTCAATAATTATTGCGTCATTAGTTATTGGTTCAGTAATTATTGCGTCATTAGTTATTGATTCAATAATTATTGCGTCATTAGTTATTCTCTCAATAATTATTGCGTCATTAGTTATTGATTCAGTAATTATTGCGTCATTAGTTATTGATTCAGTAATTATTGCGTCATTAGATATTGATTCAGTAATTATTGCGTCATTAGTTATTGATTCAATAATTATTGCGTCATTAGTTATTCTCTCAATAATTATTGCGTCATTAGTTATTCTCTCAATAATTATTGCGTCATTAGTTATTGTCTCAATAATTATTGCGTCATTAGTTGTTGAACAATAATTATTGTCATTAGTTATTGATTCAGTAATTATTGCGTCATTAATTTATATTAATAAATTATCTATATTGTATGATCTATTGAATTTAATCAAATAAATTTAATATACAATTTTATATAAATTTCATTTAAAAAAATAAAATTCGTTCTGGCAATGCTCTTCGAGCATTCTCAACTGTTTTTTTCTTATTATTTTTCCTTTGACTTGTAAAAAAAGAAATGTTCCTTGGTTTTTCAAAATGAATTTGCATTTATGTAAAATTTCAATATTACTTAAATTAAAACTGATTATTTAATATTTAAATTATAAATAACCAAATTTAATTTTCACGAAGTAAGGGATATTTAAATAAATTTAAAAATGAAATCAATAATAATCAAATTATTAAAATTCTAGTTCATTTTTAAGAAAAATAGAACAATAATTGAAGAATCAAGTGTGAGAGAGAGTTATGCCCTTTCAACAAAAAATGGAAATAATTTGAGTTTTCTGAATAGCATCGGATTGCGTCATAATTTGTATAATAAAAGGGTCAACTTTGTACTTCTTTAACTTATTGTTAGGTAAATTATGTAAAAGAAAAAAATATGAATTTCAATGTAAATAGCATTTGTTATAAAATGCATCATATAATATTTGAAGTATAACTCTGTGAAAAAATCAATATAGTAGTACATCAAAGAGTTTTAACATGACTTAAATACTTTTGCCTCAGTGTAAATCATGTTCACAGATTTACATATGAACTACAGAAAGACAGTATGTCTTCTGGAGTATCTTCATTGTCCATTATTTCTGTGGAAGTTAGTATTTGGTAAACACCATGAAAGACTAGACGAGTATATGGTATTATTGCCATGAGGTCTTTCAACTTCAGGACTGATACAGGTCGCCCATGTGAATCGAGCAGTGGTATTTCTTCAAGAAGTGTCGCCACAATCAACCACAAAATCTCTTGGTTTTGAAGCATCTTCTTGAAGAGTTCCATGTCAAAATAGGTGTATTTGAAGAAGGGCATGCCTGGTAGTGTTGTATCAAATTTCACAGCAGTTATTTGCGTGATACGAAACCTACCACCGCATAATGCAACACCACTTATACTATTTTACTGTTCAACTGTTCGTGCCTCCTCTATTGCCATACCAGACACCATCGGTGAGTGGCATAGCTCCTTCTTTCACCCAAAATGCTCCTGAAGTCGTATTCATGAACTCAGAATATGTGCTGCAGAAAACGCGGGAGCTATGTCACGTAGTTGTAGTTCATATGATAGATGACATATGGCAGTAGAAAACTAGAAATGGTTTCATCATTTCTGGTGTAGCACCCTCTCTCATTAGACCCCTCAATTCTCCTTATAAAACAATGGACTAAAGAAAACAATGATGACAGGTATTTAAGGCCGGTTAATATTCTTACTAAAATCTAGGACCCTACGTTTTATTTTATAATATTTATTCTCTGTTCAAAGTTCATACTTGATATAGTGATTATCGCTATTTGTTTTAAAAGTAACATTTTTTCACAATGATCTCGTTTGTAATAACATATCTATATATCAATGTAATGTAGACCAATAATGAATTGATAAGGTACAAAGTAATAATGAAAAGAACGAACAAACAAACAAAAAAATAACTTTGAATAAGTAGGTGATGTTACACCAACCTAATTTCGCATTCCACGCCCGACCCGACTGGACCAGCAGCACGTACGTATGCATAAGCTGGTTGCTAGATCCACTCAGACAATGAATGCCCCGGGCGCATAAAGAATCAGCTAAGGATGGGGACGGACGTATAATAACATGGAGATGAGAGAAACAAGAATCAACCAAGAAGACTAGGGATTTGCCATCGCGCAAAGCACATGACACAAACAAGGAATCAAACCAGGCCAATGTTTATAGAATAAAACTTCCATTCACGTGACGTAACGTAGTGGGAAGATACTACTGTAGCAATAGATTTTTAATTTCATCTGCTGCTTACCATTTTAACATACCCACCCAGTCATTGGTTGAGACGAATGGATTAATTTTTCCTATACGATTTGGCAACGTAGGGCGCTTGAGCATGCAGTTCACCTGGTTGAGGTCAACTCAAACCGACTTTTCAGCAGCCGGCAGGAGCAAGTAAAGCCCTCGCATTGCTCAAGGGCAAGGAGAAAAAAATGTTGTTCTCCAGAAGAGCACGCAATGTAACTTATATCCACCACCCAACCCAAGTAACGCATAAGAATATTGGATGGAGTGGACGAAAAGGTTGATCCGGTCCTACCCAGTCGGCTCTCAGATTAAAAAAAAAAAAAAAAAAAAAAAAAAAAACTCCCATTTTTACACCTTTCCAACTAATTAGAAACAATACACCGTCTTTCTTAATTCACAACGATTAGTATAATATTACAAGAAAACATCCTCTAGCAATGATAAAAAAAAAATTCTCACGGATTTTTCGAACAAAATTAATATTTTATTTTCAAAAAAAAAAAGAAAGAAAGAAAAAAAGAAAGAAAGAAAGTCAATACATGAGAAAAAGCCAACAGGCGAATCAAGGTCATCAAATAATAGACGAAACATAGCCTTGAAGAGACAACTGGACATTTAAAACAAGGAAGAAAACAATCGTTACAGTTTGAAAATTTGAAAATACGAAAATGTTCATTAACTGATTTTTTACCCCACAATTATAAAAGACACTCAAAATATTTGAAGAAATAGACAAAATAATTATTTGTAACATACATTGAACTTCAGCATACGTGCGCTTCTGTGCTTTTAGCCCTTTGATTTATATAGAGAATTGATGTTCTGTTTGATTTAACTAATACCTTTTTGCAACTGTATTTAACTGTCCTTTACTTTGTAAGAATTAAATTTTGTTATTGAATTTTTTAAAATTTAACCAGTGCACAAAATGAGATTTATAGAAAATATTTTAGCCCCTTAGTATGCGTATTTCAATGAAAGCGTAATGATTGAAATCCACGAAATACTTTATTTCTGGAATAAATGTTGACCCTTCCTACTCCCTTAGGATACACCCTTTAATCAAAGTAGCAGGATTTTAAAAAATCATAGCTTGAGAAAGGTACTAATAACGTTTCAAAATTAATTTCAAACAAGCCAGCCATTTTCTCGTGACGCGATCACGAACAATAGACAATGTAGTAATTTCAATTGACCCTTACAAGTATGCAACCACAACGTCCTCAGTGGAAGTTTAGTTGCATATCTCTAGGGCTTAAACTTGTTACATTTTTTACCCTAGGGTGTCTTCTAGCCCTACAGTACTTTTTTTTTCATATTGTAAGTGATATGCATATTAAGTTTGTTTGAAATTGCTCCAGGCGTTCCAGAGTTATACTGGAACATACGTACATACACCACATATGAAATAATTTTTAATTGTTTGAACAATATTAAATTTAACTGTGATATAAGTTCCCCTTTTTTAAAATAGAGGACATTTAACTAAATCTGAAGAATAAATCAGTGGCATGAGTAGCTAACACCATCAACGGCCCTTTTCAACTCCGAGGCTATACGAGACGGAACTCAAGGTATGTATGTATGTTCCACAGGATTCGAATCATTCTATATCCGAGACATTGTGCTCCCAACGCGGACCGAACTTTTTTTTTATTTATTTAACGTCCCAGGTATGTTGCATTAAGACTAAGAGCTATGATGATGATGATGATGAACGAAATGGTGGAATGGAGAAAAATAGGAGAAAACTTATACAGACCGTGTTTGTCTACCAAAAGGTTCACATGGCGCCAGCTGGAGTCGAACGAGAGACAATCTAACCCTGCATTATATGCATACACAGAAAACGTGTATTGGCTACTTAGTCCCGATGCAAAGGTTAGTATAAACTAATATTTGTAAACGATAATTGCAGATTTTGTCCACGTATTTCCTTTTTAATTAAAAGTAATTATTTACTATCATTATCATCAAAGTCAATTATTGTCAAACTTTGGCTGAATGAAGGTTCCTCCAACTGTTTCCCACATCCATCATCTCTCTTGGACAATTTTCTTCAATTTTACAGCACAGTGCTTCTTGATTTCGTTGCAACATCTTGTATGAGGACATTTCCTAGCTAACTTCGCTTCGAGTTAGCGTATATTCCAATGATAAGTTACATTTCTTTTTAAAAAGGGCCGTATATGACTAACAATGTAAGGCTAAGGATATAATCTATGGTATGTGGATTGGGCGAATGAAAGGAAGCCGTATGGTGTGGTTAAGCTGACGCAAGTGAATGATGAATCGTTTCTTTTGTGCATAAACTGGTATGAATGCGTACAAAGATATACCAATATTGCACTTATATATTACTTGCTATAACAGCGTTGAAAGGGAACTCGGAACGCTGCCTTCAAACGAAATAAACGCTGTCTCTTAGCATAGTTGCTATTGATTTTGGTTAACTGGTTTTTTATTTACCTCCTTGGTCAGTACCGAGGCTATATAGAACAAGATCTATAGCTTAAAGTGGATATAAATTGTTGTAGTAGTGCGTTTGACGCACTCTTACCGGGAATCGAAACCAAAGCCTCGTGAACCGAAGACACTCGCGCTAGCCGTTAGACAAGGGAGGAGGGACAAGAGCTACTATTGTTAAAACTATTGATTGTTATTGTTATTATTATTATTATTATTATTATTATTATTATTATTATTATTATTATTATTATTATTATTATTATTATTATTATTTAGTGCGTGCGTGGTCATTGGTTTGATTCGTAATGGTGTGTATACTTTCTGAGTTTGAGAATTAGAGAACTTCGAGTTACGTAGTAACAAACAATGGTTAATTGGGTTTTCGTTTTACGTCCTCGTGCAACATAAAGGATAACAAGGACCTTCTTTCGACGTGGGCTTAAACCCGGTGCTGTTGGCGGATGCACAGACTCAATATCAAACCCTCAGGATATAAGGCATCCCTCACCACACTATTTGACTCCAAAAGATCTGTTTGTGTGTGTGTGTGTGTGTGTTATCCACGAGACGCAACGAAGTTTCGAGACGAGACAGAGCTTTTCCAATAAAAACAGATATACTTCTTTTCGAGACGAAAGAACACAAATTTCCTCATGTGAACAACCCACTAGTATGGGCACTAATGCACTAGTCACACATTGCTCAACTAAAAGCCTTCTTCATGGGCCGTAACTTCAAGATTATGGTTATTATCATTATTCATAAGAATTAGGCTAGCAAAGAGACTACAATAGCTACATGAAATGTGCATTTTTTCTTTTTAGAAGGTAACCTCTGACCCTGAATCCTTCTGATCTGTGATTTCATGTGATACACAAAAAGCAAATAAGGCTATCAAGAAACCGGACAGGAACTAGGGGAGAATGAAAGGCGCCTGATCGTTCATACCTTTCAAATTCCTTTTGCACAAGGCCGTCAAGGCGTTGCACTTACTCTTTAACGCCTTTCATTTTTTTTTTTTTGTATAATAAAATGTCATTAGTAATACTAAAGGAAAAATCAAAGCAATAAAGTTGTTCCTATTGCCTTGGGTTCGGCTACGTAGTAGTGAAGTGATGTCTTTATTGTTAAATACATATAACATCACAATTTACTTATTGTGCATGTATATGCGAAGAGTAGCAAATGCCATATTTTCTGTTACTGTTCCTTCTGCTTCTTACATATAGAAGTAACCTGAACTCCAAGTCTTGCACGAAATTCGAACACCTTGTGTGGGGACATCAGTGAATTAACCATCCCATTCCTTCTATAAGTCAATTACAAAAAAAAAAAAAAAAAAAAAAAAAAAAAAAAATCGCTGGAGCAAGTGTTTAATTAGTTTTAAAGGAAAAACCTACATACAAAATTTCATTTCTCTAAACCTAATGTATTCTAAAATTTAAGCATGTCAGTGAACCACTGCATCCTGTTTTCTTCATTTTTTAGGTCAAAATATGTATTCACTTGTGTTAAAAAGAAAATTAAAACATGTATTTAATTATTTTACATGAAAAGTTCAAGTACCAAATTCTATTTCTCTAGCTTTTTAATGGATTTCCGAGAAATTGACATCCAAGAAATACGAACATAATCTGATCTAGAACGCTGTTCGAGTTGGAAAACAATTCCCCCCCCCCCACCTCTTTAAAGTAATAGGAACTGGACTAATCCGTTGTTGAGCCCCACAAACTTGAATTTTCAAAACGATTTTATCAGTAAATATACTGAATTTTAAGGTATAATATTAACAAATAATAATAGTACTTTAAAAATGAACTTTAAAAAAAAAAGAACAAATGGCGAATATACTACGCTATTATTACACTCGTATAAAACATACACACACACACAAAGCACAAAACAGGAACAAAAGCATAAAATTATCAACGAAATTCGAACCATACTCCCGGGTTCGATTCCCGGCGGGAGCTCATGTGGTTCGGATTCCACGTTAATCAGTAGGTCCACGTCTCATATAGCCTCGCTGCTGAACGGGACGTAAAACTCAAAATCAATCAAACACACAAAATACTTTCCCTATCGCTCCCAACATTGAATTGAACGACAAACCGTATATGGGATTGCCCAAGAGTAGGGGGAGCATACGCATAAACACACACAAACGAACAAACGTGCTGGGTGTTCGGGAAAATCTTTCAGTTTAACGTCCCACGCTTATGTCCGTTAGGCTAACGGAGACGGATGATTTACGCAAGTGAATGATGATGGAACAAATGATGGAATGAGAATGTGGTGGGAAACGAGAGTACCCCGTGAAAAGTCACGGACAAGATGTTGTCCACCACAAAGTTACTTGGCCGGGGATCGAATGAGGGACCACACACATCAGAGGTAAGCACTTTACCACTGAGCCATCGTTCCTCCTCACTGGGCATTCAGATTTCAAAGCAGTGTTCATATTCCGAGACAAAATTTGTTCGTGTTTCGGAGTTCTTTGAGTTCAGGAGGCGTTTGGATTCCGGAGATAATACTGTATAATAATTGCAACCCTCATTTCTTCTTCTCCCATTCAACGTCGAATTTCCAAAAAATTTTCCTTTGTGGTACCTTACGTCACAAATACCGTGTGCTGTCCAAATTATAAATTTCTTAGCTTAAGTTGTTTGGCTTAGGCGTTGATCAGTCAGTCAGTTCGGACTTCTTCATGCATACACCCGTATATGCAATATAATTCAGATTAATAGAACGAATAGAAATAAAAAAAATGTATATTTGTTCTTTTCAATACCACAGAAACGCTATCACGTCGATCGTCAATGTTCTGTGAACGAGAAAAATTCAAGAAGAACAAAATGTTTACGGAATTGGTTTCCTTCTTTCTTCTCTGCTTCTCATGTAGCACTGATACACTGGAATAGTTGCTTCCTTTTTTGTTCCTAAATGACGGCAACGGAAGAGAAAATAGGGGGAAAAAAGTGTGTTGTTTTTCAAATATTTTTAGAGGTTTCCTATCGTAGGATTGAGTATCGGATATGGGAGCGGTGTACGCAGAATTTCATCCAAGGGGCCGGGGTCAAGGTTCCAAGTTCATATCATTTCAGAAGTTCGCATACATATCTTATTATGGCAAATGTTTACTTTTTCATGTCTTGTTCAAGGGGTACGGAGTTAAAACCGACTACCCCTTTTGCGTACCCCTTTTGCACTGAGTTCTAGGGAAGGAAGTACATATCTTAGAGAAGGGGAGGGAAAAAATCGATCAGACCACAAAATTAATTGGTAAATCAGCAATTTTATTAAATATTTTTATAACGTCATATTTCCGTTTTTACGATATATCATCACTTTTATATTCAAGGATTACCAAAGATAATCTTTGCCAAGGATTGTCTTTTTTACGCAATTTTTCCCTTCATTTAAAAATTTAACACTCCTTCCTTCAGAGTAGGGCTTCCATAGTTTCAAGTTGCAAAAGCGGAAGAAATTTCAACAATTAGTTTTTAGACTTAGTTTTCACATATTTTTCAATATCTCTTTTTTAATCTGACTTAGATACGATATGATCATAGTAATCTGCACATGTTACGTGTTTCAAGTTATCCAAACATATCCATATCAATTTTAGTGTTAACATACAAGCTAAGTCTCCTATCTGTCCATTGAATATTTAACTCAATTTTGTAAGCCTCATGGAACCTGCATTTATAATTATCTTCAAGCCTACTGGAGGCACGGTCGCTCATTGGTAGAGCGCTTACCTTTGGTGCGTGAGGTCCCTGGGTTCGATCCCCGGCCAAGTAAGTTTATGATGGACAACATCGTGTCCGTGTGTTTTCTCGGGATACTCCCGTTTCCTCCAACTTTCTCATTCCAACAATTCTTCCATTATCATTTACTTGCCTTAATCATCGTATTCCTTAGCCTAAAACAAGGATGTTATAAATGGAGGATCTGCCCATATGTATCTTCATCCTATTAAATCGATGAAGCCAAAAAACAACCGAGCATCGGTACGTCTGATTGGCTACTCTCGTTTCTGCAATTGTCTGATTGGATACTTTCTTTCCGCCATGATTGTTGGTTCAAAACACTGCGATCCTATTGGGCGGAGTGGGCAGAGTAGGGGTGGCGAAACTGTGACGTATGGCTTCAAGATTTTGTTGTAAGGGTATATCCTCTATTTTATAAGATCCTTGGCCTAAAGGGTATAATTGTGGAACGTATAACTGAAAGATTTCATTTCATTTTTAAAGGCATACCTACAATTTTAATATTTCAACACAAGTACGAAGGATATATTTTGCAAATACACAAGCGACGACATTTCAGTTCTGCTGGTACTAAATCTTATGTGCTCGTATAAATGTAATGATTACAGGCGTACTGCAGAACTGATGAAATGTCTATTTATATCATGCAGAAAATTGAAATTGAAGTCGTATATTGAACAATGAACTAGCATTGTCATCTGTTCATAGGAGCCGAAGAAAAGCAAGCATTTTGCTGGAGCTACGAGTTTTTTAAAGCATTTTAGCGATTTTTTTTAGTTTAACGTCCCACGATTAGCGCCGAAGCTAAAGAAGGGTGAAAATGAGATGGATGATAATGGTGGAATGAAAAGAGTGGGAGGAAACGGGGGAACTCCGAGAAAGCCACACATACGGTGTTTGTCCACCACAAAGTCCACTTCGTTGCAGCTGGGATCCAATTAAGGACCACATCCGCCAGAGGTGAGCACTCTACCATTGAGCCACCACAACCCCAGCAACAGTTAAACTAGAGAAGAAACATTTGAACAGCATTAGCCAAAACGTGAATCCAATATTGTATATAGTGCAATTACGTCATGTGTTGGGCATATCGATGAGTAAGCCTAAGATATTTAGTTGATATATAGACCTACGCTTTACGTTACGTATATTGGTGTAACTGATTAATTTTTTTAAAATTGCTTCTAAAACACATAACTATTTGTAAGAGAAGCAATGATGAGTAATCAAGTATCCATTTGTCATACATTAACCTACGAAATGTAAAATGTCATTTGATATACTATAATATATTTGGTATTTTTTCCCAGGAAATCCTTATTAGTCACGCAAACGATATGCCAACACTTTCACTTCCATTTGTCAAATAAATAAACACAAACAGTATTAACACCAAATATATTATAATATTCTTATTAAAGTAGAGATTCGTTATCTCATGGAAAACTATGGCCGAAGGAATATTGTGAACATCCAATTTAAGTGTTTCCACTACATTTGAACGAAATGTCCAACGAAAGTTCACGAATTATTCACTTAATGCCTACTGGATTCATTTCAAATTTAGTTGAAGAAGAATCTGATAGATGTTCAATATATTTGGATATAAATTACATGGATTTCCAAACCATAAGCATACATTAGAAGTCGAATTATCTCTATGCATATCCAAATCATCAATTTGATGTTCAACAGTTATGTACGATATCCATATTTTCACGTGGATTACTCAGTAAATGGAATTAGGCTAAGTACAAAAAAAAAAACTGGGCGGTTTCTAAGACAGATATGATTTAGGTAGACAGGTGTCCGATGCTCCGAACTTGTACTTCATAATATTTACTGCATCTTACGTGCTTCTTGGAAAAGCCTTATCTAGTGAGATAATTGTATTCTAAGGACATCCATTAGACGTCTCGTGGATATCAGTTTCATTGGATGTCCACTGGCTATACTGATAGCCTAGTGAAAGAAAATGATGCCCTCAAATCTATATCTATTTTCAAAATACTTGTCCATAACTGTCTCTGACGTTTTTCCTCATCGAGATATGATAATATGATAATGATGGTTATGTATAGCTAGGGTATTTTGTTAAAATCTTGTTGTGTACCAAATTTCACAATATTAAATCCCCACGTTAAGCGGGTTTGCATATCCAGCCTCCTAACTATGAAAACATTTACGCTCAGCCCAACCTCAATCATTTCACGAATTCAACCTGTTTTACGTATGTTATTAGGACATAATATCGATTGTGATTTATTCTAAAAACACTTTTATACATTGCAAGAGCTGTAACGTCCAAATATTTACTGAGAACTCATAGTCGTATCGGAATAAACAAAAGCGAGTATGGAACAGTAAACTGCTATAACAAAAGGCAAAAGAAGATGTGCAAAGGCATACAAAACGGTCGAGTGGTTTGGGTCGATACACTATCAATCACATGTTTGTGTGTTCAAACCCGGTAGTAAGTTGTTTCTTTTTTAAGTGTCTTCCTATTCTCATCCGGAGGCTGAAAATATTTCTTTGAGTAACTCATTGAAAACTTCTTTTGTTTCAAATTCGATTAGAACGGAACATTATATGAATTGCGAATCTTAAATCCATAGCTAAAAAATGAAGTATACTCACTACTCTATTACCCTCTGATTTGTAACGAAAAACTATTTATAAACAGTGGTGACTTCAGGAAATTATCCTCGGGGGGAATTTCAATATGCGGGTGGACGGCAAACATTGGTAGTCCACATTGAGCATGATCGAATATATAGTCCTGAAGGCGGAAATTTCTTAGCTCGAGAGGGGTCTCAAATTCTCCCTCAGATCACGTCATCATTGCTTAAAAGCTTTACGTAACAAATATAATATTACACTTGTTTCTCGTTCTACATTTAGAATTGGTAAAATCATAACTTATAGAGGATTATAATAAAAGCATAAAAATTACAATACCAATCATGTATAAATTATCCTGTAAGTTACCAACTTTGGGTCAGATTAAAACTCAAATATTTGTTTTCGGATTGCACTTAGAAGTAAGTTCTCTCTAAATAATCCTGATTGGAAACCCATGTTTAACACTAATTAATCAATATTTAAACGAATATATTTTTTATTTTACTATTTTTACTATTCAATAGTATATACACTTCATTTCCAAAATCAAAATCTCGAAAATGTAGGCTATATTGTACGAGTGCAGACTCGCAAATAAATGATTATTTATCATATATATTGGTCTCTATTCGAAATTCTATTTAATCGAATCCGACAGGAACACAGACAGAAATATCGAGAACAGGTGAAAAAAAGAGAGAAAAAAACTTTGTACTCGGCGGGGACTCGAAGTAAGTTCAAATGGTGCTTTATAAGCCAAACGCCTTAGACCACTCGGCTATGGTAACAACTAGGGATTGTAGCAAAGGCTTCGAGTAGTAGTTCTTATTACAGAATAACATTTTCTATTGCCTAAAATTTAAACCTAATTTACTTTGATATAATATATATATTAATTTGTTTTATGAACGTTTTCGTTACTTTGATGAATGATGTATGTTGTTGATATAGATTCTATTACACGTTCTTTGGTAAATATTATAGAAAGTATCAGTGTTATTTATGATCTTTTATGGAAATTGACTGGCGCATGCGCAGTACACAGACAGTTCAATTGGAAGGCGAGGAAGGAAACGCTAACACACTGTTAGAATATTTCCCTCGCAAGCAGCAGTTCCCAACCGAGGGACGGCGGGACGCACTTCGTTCGCCTGGGGTGGCGTGAAGGGTTTACGAAGTCCCTTCGTTGTCTTATATTTCTTGAATGATTATAAACAATATCCAGTTACATCTTCTACGCATTTGGAAGTGATAAATCGTAGTATAAATAAACCGTCCTCCACACACAGTGATTGTTGCTTTTCCAAGATTATAAACTGAAACACTTTTTATTTCAATGGAATATAAAAGTTTCAATGGGAGGGGTTACAACCCCCTGGGTCTTCGATATGTCACCGCCTAAACTGTAACTTTCAAGTTAGAATCGAAAAATGGAGACATGTGACCTACTTGTAAATCTTTGTACTTTCATTTTCCTTTTTTCTTCTCAATTGAGCTTGAAAAATGTAAAAATGGAAGGTTAAGAACTTCAAATATTACGTATATTTTAGCGTATTACGGAATTATATTTAATAGAATCCGGCAGGATCACAAACAGAAACGTCAAGAAGAGGTAAAACCAAATTATTCTGTGGTGGGATTCGAACTACTCTTGAATGGTGCCTCAGAATCTCTAGCCGAATGCCTTACTCCACTCGGCTAACGTGACAAGTTGAAAATATAGTAAGGGTGTTACATGTTCAATCTTTTGTTACAGTATGAAATTTATTTTGTATTCTCTGAAGTTTAAGCCTATTTTGGCCTGATGTAATAGTCTGTTGAAATTGTTTTATGTTTACGGTATTCTTTACTTTGACGAATGATGTTAATATAGGTTCTATTACGTATTCGTTCATAAATATTACAGCAATTGTCAGTATTATTTATGATCTTTCATGAAAATTGACTGGTGCATGCGCAGTAGAAACAGAAAGATGCACTTTACCGACATTTGTCATACACGCCAGAACGCAAATTTCTAACAGGTTTTCAAAATGCCTCTTTCTAAAGGTTGTGGAGAACTGTCTGTTGCTCTGAGAGGAGAAATCATAGGCCGAGCAAAAATGGGACAAACTGTGCCTCAGATTGCTAGAGATTTGTGATGTGACAAGAAAACGGTCAATAAATGGGTTCAGCGACATGAAGAAGGTGGTGAATGGTTCAGGTCTCGGTCAAGAAGTGGAAGGCCAAAAGTGACAACTGCAGCTCAAGATCAAGCTTTAGTTACAGAAGTAATCAACAGACCTCTATGCCACACGTCAATCCTCTTGGACAAAGCCAGAGAATATAATTGTTCTCACGAAACAATAATAAGAAGATTATTGGGGGCTGATCTACACTGTTCAAGACCCGCTAGGAAGACTCTCCTGACTGAAACTCACAAGACCAGACGAGTGAAATGGGCACAGAATAACATAGCCCAACTTCAGTCATATTGGGACTGTCATCTGGACCGACGAGAAGGTTTTCAAGTCTAACCAACAAGGCAGAGTTATATTGTATAGACCGCGCGGAACCAGGTATGCTGAACAAAATATTATCAGAACTTTTTGTTCAGGACGAATATCAGCACACTTTTGGGGATACATGACGGCTGCTGGTCCTGGAGATTTGGTTGCGGTGCCTGAGAGAATGAACAGCAGTGTTTACATTAATATCCTCGAAAATACGTGTTTACCGTCCTTAGAAAGAAACTTCCTCGAACAGGAAGAATATATATTTATGCATGACAACAGTGCTGTTTACACTTCCCGGCAAACACGAGAGTGGCTAAGTGAACATCCAGAGTTAATTTGTATTGAGTGGCCCCCTCTATCCCCAGATTTGAACCCAATTGAACATCTGTGGGCCTACATGGTGCAAGAATGGGAAGAGAGACGTGAAGACAGAGACCAAACGTTTCTTCAAAATCATGTAATGGAACTGTGGCAACATTTTCGTGACACACCGTCGTATTGCTCGAGACTTGTATCTAGTATCCCCTCCAGACTTCAAGAAGTTACTGAATCTGGAGGTGACTACACGAAGTACTAGTGTGTTATTTTTTGTGTAAACATTTATTTAAGTTTCATTTATTTATTATATTTTTTCAAGAGCAATACTTTCGTTCTTCATTCTTTTCCTTTGCTTGTTTACTTATTAGTTCGTTAAAACGTAAAGGAAGAGTAGTATATCTTCAAAAAGCATTTGTGAATTTACTTTGAACGTTTCTAAAAATACTTTTACTGTTTTTTCTTACTCTATATCATGAACAATATTACTTTCATTTCAGTTAATTAATAACTTTATTTCACATCTCGGATAAAAGTATTATTGTCTTTTTAACAATATTTTTCCTTTTGATTGTGTAATTTCTAGTTTCATTGAATTATCTCAATTCGAATGAATAAATCATATTTTGTTTATTGTCCCTTCCTTAGCTAAGTTCGAATTCGAGAACAATGTGGTGTAATATACGTTCTTTATTCTTCATATTGTGCAGTAATGACAATATTAATTATTTTCATGAGTCCAGTTGATTAGTGAGAACTTGGACAAACATTAACCTGGTAATTCTTTACGCAATGACAAGCGTAAAATACATTTTAGCTTTTCTTTATACTTCACAGCGACGAAACATTCTAACAGTGTGTTAGCGTTTCCTTCCTCGCCTTCCAATTGAACTGTCTGTGTACTGCGCATGCGCCAGTCAATTTCCATGAAAGATCATAAATAACACTGATACTTTCTATAATATTTACGAAAGAACGTGTAATAGAATCTATATCAACAACATACATCATTCATCAAAGTAACGAAAACGTGTTCATGAAACAAATTAATAGATATATTATATCAAAGTAAATTAGGTTTAAATTTTAGGCAATAGAAAACGTTATTCTGTAATAAAAACTACTACTCGAAACCTTTGCTTCAATTACTAGTTGTTACCATAGCCGAGTGGTCTAAGGCGTTTGGCTTATAAAGCACTGTTCGCATTAAGTTCGAGTCTCCGCCGGGTGCATCACATTTTTCTCTCTTTTTTCACCTGTTCTCAATGTTTCTGTCTGTGTTCTTGTCGGATTCGATTAAATAGAATTTCCAATAGAGACCAATACATAAGATAAATAATCATTTATTTCCGAATCTGCACTCGTACAATATAGCCTACATTTTCGAGATTTTGATTTTGGAAATGAAGTGTATATAATATTGAATAGTAAAAATAGTAAAATAAAAAAAGTATTTGTATAAATATTGATTAATTAATTAGAGTAATACATGGCTTTCCAATCAGGATTATATAGAGAGAACTTACTTCTAAGTGCAATCCGAAAACAAATATTTGAGTTTTAATTTGACCCAAAGTTGGTAACTTACAGGATAATTTATACATGATTGGTATTGTAATTTTTATGTTTTTATTATAATCCTCTATAAGTTATGATTTTACCAATTCTAAATGTAGAACGAGAAACAAGTGTAATATTATATTTGTTACGTAAAGCTTTTAAGCAATGATGACGTGATCTGAGGGAGAATTTGAGACCCCTCTCGAGCTAAGAAATTTCCGCCTTCAGGACTATATATTCGATCATGCTCAATGTGGACTACCAATGTTTGCCGTCCACCCGCATATTGAAATTCCCCCCGAGGATAATTTCCTGAAGTCACCACTGTTTATAAATAGTTTTTCGTTACAAATCAGAGGGTAATAGAGTAGTGAGTATACTTCATTTTTTAGCTATGGATTTAAGATTCGCAATTCATATAATGTTCCGTTCTAATCGAATTTGAAACAAAAGAAGTTTTCAATGAGTTACTCAAAGAAATATTTTCAGCCTCCGGATGAGAATAGGAAGACACTTAAAAAAGAAACAACTTACTACCGGGTTTGAACACACAAACATGTGATTGATAGTGTATTGACCCAAACCACTCGACCGTTTTGTATGCCTTTGCACATCTTCTTTTGCCTTTTGTTATAGCAGTTTACTGTTCCATACTCGCTTTTGTTTATTCCGATACGACTATGAGTTCTCAGTAAATATTTGGACGTTACAGCTCTTGCAATGTATAAAAGTGTTTTTAGAATAAATCACAATCGATATTATGTCCTAATAACATACGTAAAACAGGTTGAATTCGTGAAATGATTGAGGTTGGACTGAGCGTAAATGTTTTCATAGTTAGGAGGCTGGATATGCAAACCCGCTTAACGTGGGGATTTAATATTGTGAAATTTGGTACATCATTAACCATTAATGAAATGAGAATGTGGAAGGAAACGGGGAGTAACCTGAGATAACCCACGAACATGGTGTTACCCGCCACAGACTTGGTCGGGGATCTAACCAGGGATCCCATGCACCAGAGGTAAGTGTTCTACCACTGAGCCATCGAGCTCCCCTATATGATACTAATGATAGATACCATGAAGAGAGCAGAATGTAAACGTAATAGAATAAGTATTGATTCGGTATTAACACACAATTCTTCAACTTAAAATTTAACCTTATTTATTAAATTAGTAGGTAACCTGTTTGTGTGAAGTGCACCAGTGCTGGCTGTGTAGAAAAGTCACATCAGAAAAAAAAAAATATCGCTACAATTATATAAGAAAGAGAATTTCTCTAATATTCTAATATGCCTGTTATGCAAAAATTAAAACATTAGGTTATCTTCCCTTAGTTTTAATGATAGAACTTTAATTTTTAGTAGCAACGTGTCCTCCCTCAAGAGTCGCCACTGACATGTACTAGGAGAATCGTAATCTTCAAAAACTAAGATAAACTTAGGTAACTACAGGGTATCACAGTTATTTTTTTTAAATTAAAAAGTAGCAATGTCACAGTCCACATAATCTGAGAGTGTTTCTTTTAGTTTCAGTAAACCAAACTCCTTACGAAACTAAATTTTATCAAGCCTAGGCTTAAATTTAGCAATGTACCTCAAATTAAATTAAATACTCTTTCCAAGATAAATTCATATTTGAAAGTATAAAATATTTAAGTGTTTAGAATTGTCGAGCAGAAAATCATGTAGTTTCATTTTAGAGTTGTATTCCACGGATTGTTGAGTATTTTGTATCCTGAACATCATTCTAACCCGCACATCGTAACAGCACTGCGGGTAGTCTATCAAGCAAGGATGATATCCTTAATTATTCCCATACGAATGCACGGGGATTTTCGATTGTCCGTATGGATAGTTTCCATCAAGGAACTCGATTCCTGACTGTTGACCTTGTACATCCTGGTCAAAATTAATGATGATCCATTAAATAGTTTTTGAGATTTTGAGTCTCCCGGACGGAAGGAGACATGGATAGACAGAGTAAATACATAAAGGCGTTTTTGGTCAATAAAACGCCTTAAAAAAGAATTTTAAAACATATTTGGATAGAATTCAATGCTTTTACTATAACTTGTAGTCTAACCGATATGTTTATTATATATACGAGCATTATATACGAGCATATTATAAAAAGCAATCAACAAAAAAATGTAAAATTGTTCCAAGGATAAACAAAATAATTACAAAATAGTTAAAAGAATAAGCACACACCTTTCTTTTTGCAAAGACGATTAGCTTAAGATATGTAGGCAGAAACGAAAATTACTAAGGAAGTGGGTCAGTGGCTTCCTTTGTTCGTCAACACACTGGATCAGATATTGGGCAACTTAATATTCACAACAACTGTTACACAAACCTCTCTCTCTCTCTCTCTCTCTCTTTCCATCTCCACAAAGCAAAATTATTTTTAGATATTTTTGTTCCACTATACTGTTTTTATGCATACACACACAAAAAAATCTACTTTTCCAAAACTATTTGTATTTCTAAAACGTCAGCAGCTAACGTCAACTAGATATTTTTACGTAGAATGCATATTTCTTTGTTTTGAAAAACCGATAAAAATATACTGGACTTTGGTCTGTTTGTGTTTGGCCATAAGGGCAGCAAGGAAATTTTGATAGTGGAAAAGTTAAATGAAATCATCAGTTTAACGTCATACGATTATGTCTGTTAGGCTAAAAAGAGACAGATGATTAAGGTAAGTGTATGATGATGGAAGAATTGGTGGAATGGTAACGTGGCAGAAAACGAGAGTAATTCGAGAAAACCCATGGACACGATGCTGTCCACCACAAACTTACTTGGCCTAGGATCGAACTAGTGACTCTACACGCCAGAAGTAAGCGCTCTACCACCAAACCACTGTCTTTTATTTTATTTTATTTATTTATTTTGGTGGAGGAGTAAGCTGCTGAATTTTAAGTGTCATAACTAGAGACCGGATGTTTAGGTTTTAAAAACCTGGAAAATAGGCAGACAAATAGGCACTAAAATTTAAAAATAGGCACTAAAATGTAACTCGAAGTATTGAAGATAAATACTTAATACGATTGAAAAATAAATTCAAGTTATAGATAATGTTCAAACATAACTGTGTGTTAATATCTTATTTTACTGTATATATAAAAAAGAAGCTTGACATTTATTCCTTGTATATTTGGTAAATACATTCTATACAGTACTTTATAACTACACATAATAGTCCGAATTTTATACACTTTATCAGTACACACAACAGTCCAGAGTTTTAGAGCACTTTATCAGTGCACATAGCAGTCCAAAGTTTTATGTCATCTTATCACTACAAACATCACTTATATTTCTCGGAAGAAGCAAAATCCTTTCTATATATTTTTCCCAATAAAATCTTATTTTGAATACAATTCATAGAATAGACAACATTAGGCACTAAAGCAATTATTTAGACAGGAAGGGGTGAAATATGGAAAATAAAATTGACTTAAATTGAAGCTATAACACCCCATATAAACTTTAAAAAGGTTATTTTTCATCATATATTTAATATTAATATCTTTAATATTATTTTTAAGATATCTTGAAGATAGTTTTGGTGGCTAAGTAGTTTCGCCTACGAAATGAGAAAATCTTTCCTCTCGGTTCTCGTAGACGAGAAATATTTCGAGTCTTGTAGGCAATACTAGTTCATCCAAATCTTAGATTTCAAACTAGAGATGGTCAGTTTCGGAATTTTTACTTTACGGACTCCGGAAAGTAAAATCAGAAAAAATCTGGAATTCGGAAAAATTCCGAAATTTAGAAAATTCCGGAATTAAAAAGTCCGAATTTCGGAAAAAATTCTAGAATCCAGATTTCTAGAATTTTCCGAAATCCGGAGTTTTTCCGAATTCCGGTAATTATCCGAAATCTAGAAAGTGAAATTCCGGGAAAATCTTAGCCATCCCTATTTCAAACACTGTTTCAATGCTACATAATTTATATTATACAAACTATAAAGTGATAATGTGATTGTACAACCATAATGAACATTTAACAACGTTTAAAGATATTCAAACCATTACACAATATATCCCAATAATCAAATTTAATATGGTTTAATATGGTTGTTATATCACACCCTTCGTGGATCTGTCGTGACGAGGAAGGATTTTGTATATAAATTTACATAACGAGACAGTTAATTTTTCAAGACGAAACGAAAAATACTTTTCGAGACGAGACATTTTCCGGGTCGAAATGAGAAAACTTTATTTATCGTCTCGTATCGTGAGTAACACTAGTGACAAAGTATCAACTATATCAAAGTCTTAAACGTACTGTATTGTACAGAGAAGAAATGAAGACATTCCGAACGAGCGGTGAGAAACTATTTCAAAGACATCGTGACGTGTATATGGAGAAAAAGAAAAGTAGAAGCTGGCAGTGTGGTGGAGTGAAATTCATTCAGCAAGTTAGTGTTGACAAACCTGAGAGGAGAAAATATTACTGGAGATAGTTGAAGAGAGAACACAGAAAGCAAGAGTTTATTTGAGAATAAATTGTACTTATTTTGAAGGATATTAAAGTATTATTAAGTTTTCAGCCTTTCGGCAGCTCCTGGGACTAATGAGGATTTTACTTGTATTTTTCAGTTTCAGATTTGGGTCTGGAAATGTTTCTTTCCCGTTTCTCGATTTTTCAGCTTCCTCTTTTAACTCCCAATATATTCTTCTATTTTTCAAATCATCGATCAGTTGTGTTCTTCTTCCTATTCCTCGTTTTCTTTCCATCTTTTCTCCTATGGTGGTATGAAAAAGCCAATTTCTTCGCAAGATGTGTCCAATCCAATTTGCCTTCCTACGAAGGGTGTTCTCTTCTCTACTATCCGTTTTAAAACAACTTCGTTTGCTGCTCTCTCTGTCCATATTATTTTCTTCATTTTCCTCCAACACCAGAAGTTAAAAGTAGGGGATACAGAACTGTAATCCATATTAAAGGTGTCTTACGTCCGTTATTAATAATATTACTACGTATTATTTCTGTGATTTGATTTTGGCATTCCCTCTTAGGACCTATGATAGTTCAAACTCTCCCCATCAACTACTTCTAGCTACGCCTATGTTTAGGATACAATGCTTAAAAAAATGTTTATTCCGCCGTTCTAACCATTAACAATGTTGCTTTAATACTGTATTACTTGCATGGTTATAAAACTCTACATATATGCATATATGTTACAATGGTTTGAAAAACAATCAAAAATAAATATTGGTTTTTCATGTTTTAGCAAGCATTTAAATAAGCAAAAATGAATGAGCTGGTATTATTCGCATTCCTAAAAGGCAAATATTACGTGTTACTTCGCCCAGTAGCAACCAATTAAGTAAAAAGAAGAACACATTATTTAAACAAGCTTGAAATATTTTTTTTAGTTTTTTTTTTTTTTTATTATTATTTTCGTTGTGTTGTTTGTTCTCTAATGGATTCTGGATGCTGAGTACACACAAAGGCAAGGTAAGATTCACTTCAAGCCCTGAGAGAATTTTTGAGCAGCAAATCGGAAGACATCCATATATGGTAAGCTATACGAAATCATAACAGCACCTCTCTAGATAGTTCGTTGTTACTTATAAGCACGTAAACTTAAGCTGAACTTATATCGTTAAACAAAGAAGGCTACTGTAATATATATTTGCTTGAAAGATAAGCTTTTAGTTTATGGGAATATGTTTTAATTGATTCACGATTGGTACGGTTACATATGACACAGAGTAAGCATAGTAAAAATAACGGTTACTGTCTTAAACTTACGATGATTTAATAGTAGAGTTCAACAGTTTCAAAGTATACTTTTAGGAGTTATAACATCTAATTTGCCCTAAATTCATTATTTCAGAATTTCTGGAACTAATTAAAACGTAGTTTACTCACTAAATGTTTCAATAATAACACACAAATAAAATATTTTAAAACTGATGTATTCTCCAAAGATTTTCTGCATTTACCTTTCTATTTTTATAAAATTCCATCTTTATAATTGAAAATATATACAATTTTAATGGCTTCTTTACGTATTATATCAGAACTGTCTAGAAAAACATGTTTATACATGTCTGGCCACAAAACTTAACAAGTTAAATATTCGGGTAGCTGGCCATAAATAAAAAATATATCATATGATACGGACTGTTGTCCTTATCAACATATACATATTTATAAATGTCGATCGTTATAGAGGTCGAATACGGAATGCTCCACACAAACTTTCTATTCGACACAACTCTGTGCTTATTTATGTGTGTTTATACTTAATTTATTTCTGCTTTTTAATTACCGGTGCTATATGGGACGTAAACCTACAGCTTAAAGTGGAATCCAAACCATTTGTAGTAATACCGGGAACCGAGGCTGGGTATTCCAAAGTCCAGAACGATAATACTTTAGCCATGAGAATTTGCATGAGCTTTCATCGAACATTTTATTTATTTATTGTTATTTATATTTTATATAATTTTCCAATTGATTTAATCAGTTACTCATCATTTGAACAAATAATGAAATTAATCAATAAATAAATGATATACCCGTCTGATGTGATATTTACTATTTAATTTTGGTCTTAAGTACAGTATGTTTTTGCGTACGCCTTTGGTTCACGTGGTCCTGGATTCGTTACGTGGTGAGAAACCACAAAAAAAAAAAAAAAAGTCAATCAATTTGATCTTGCGGGAGGATGGGCAAGCCTGGGCAAAAGCCCGTTTGAGAGACGTTCAGATCAAAGATTCTATTATTTCCCCGAAATGCGACTAATATTAAAACAAAAATATATAACATACAGAATAGCATGATCATTTCAAAATAACCGTGAGGGAATGCAAAACTGTTTTGTCACTTCTTTGTCTCAGTTTAGTCATGATCACGCTTTGAATAATTTGTTATCAAATTTGAAGAATGTAAAACATTAAAACAAAGAAGGTTCTATTACAACCTTCATCACATGCTTACAAGATGATATTGGACTAGACTAACTGTTGAGGGGAATTTTATTACAATTTTGAACAATATACGTAACAAAAATAAAGGAACAATGTTACAATTTTGGCTTTGTGGATGAATTAATGAAATGTGTGTTTATCACACTGATGTGTGTGATTCTGATTCTAATTTCCAGTGGGTGTACACTTTTCATTATACTTACCTGCTACCTACCATCTTGAGATAATTGGAATTGTTTTGTATTAAGAGATAGCGGAAATATTTTGACGATAAACTACTGAACACTGACACGCTCAGGGCCATTGAACTGAACAAGTTACCGGTATTCAGTTTGGTACATTTTAATTGAGCTCCGTTTTCCAGTGTTTACAAAAGTTATATGAAAGAAAATACGTGTATTCATCTTTAGATATTTCTCACATCTAACAAATTGTAAACTGTAAGATGTTTTGAGTAAAATTACAATTCATTGCTGACAAAGTTTTTGTCGAAATATCCTTATGAAAATAATTTTGGGTAATATGGCAAATAAAAATTGATGTTAAATAAACAATAATTGTCTGTTATAAATTACTGATACTAATAGTTATTGTACTGTCTATCAATCTTATTTTAATATCAAACCATAGCCGTGTGTTACATTTGATCATAATTTAACAATATAGTTAGGACAGAATATTTGTCAGTCGTTCGGTGTCAGTGCCGTGTCGTAGAAAATCAGCGCCTGGGGCGAGATTACACGACGGCGCCCCGACTGAGGTTGACAAACAGCTGCGAAGCCCACCATGGTTGGCGCAAAGCGTAAGAACATTTTCAAAAATAAACCCTGCTTTTCGTTTATTTTGAGCACTTTTTATTACTTTTTTCCTTCCATTTTATATATGTGGACTTGCATTTCCTCTCGCTTGTTTCTTTCCTTCTTTTCTTTTTTCCTCCAGAATTTTTCTTCCCCTTACTTCGGCCCCCGGGTTCGTCGCACCGCTCGCTCGCTCGCCCCCCCCCCCCCCCCACGGCACGGCACTGTTCGGTATAAAGTAACCAAAATTAAATGAGATCATACACCGTATGATTCATTATAACTGAAGTTGCTTATGAAGTTGCTTAAACAGTGCTATTTGGAAAACAGTATTTAAAGAAACATAAAGCTGTTGTATAGTGCTTTCCTTGCTTTTTCGTTGCTTTTTTTTTTTAATTAATACCTATTGAAACAGAATGAATATAGATTTTTAAAATATATTGAGCAACTAACAAAATAATTGAAGAATTGAAAAATATAAATTGCTTGCCTAATGTTGTATTATAAAGGGAAAAGGACAAAACTTATGATCGATTGGCGATTCATAATGAAATTTGGCGAGCCCGTTCTAATATAACGTGAAATTGACTTGAAAGGTGTCTAACTTAATTTTCTAATCATTAAGTAGAATCTGTTTTTTTTTATTTTTTTTTTTACATAGGCATTATTTAATACTAAATAACTAAAAGTATTTGTCGGTGCGTTTCTATTAAATAAATAAACTGGGTGATGAAACATACCTACTCCTACTAGTTTAAATTAACGGTTTTTGGTCAACCCGTTTATAGTATTTTTTCAATTAACGGTTTTTGATCAACCCGTATATCTTGTTTTTCAATTAACGGTTTTTCATCAACCCGTGTATAATTATTTGCAATTAACGGTTTTTGATCAAACCGTGAATAATCAAGTCTATTTGCAATTAACAGTTTTTCGTCAACGGTATATAATTACTTGCAATTAACGGTTTTTGATCAACCGTGTATAATTATTTGCAATTAACGGTTTTTGAACAACCCGTGAATAATTAGGTCTCCTTGGAATTAACAGTTTTTCATCAACCCATGTATAATTATGTTCAATTAATGGTTTTTGATCAACCCGCGAATAATTAGGTCTGTTTGAAATTAACAGTATTTCATCAACCCGTGTATAATTATTTGCAATTAACGGTTTTTGATCTACCCAGAGCCGGATTTAGGTTTGGTGGGACCCTAAGCTATTGAAGATAATGGCCCTTTGTGGGTTCAGATGAACATAGGCACCCTATATACAGAAATGAAGAAACTAGTGATATTTTAGGAAACAGGCTAGCAGAATAGACCCCATTACTTAACATCATAGGAGCTTACACAACGCGAAGCATTGTTGCTATATGTAGATTTTATTTTATTTATTCTTTTCGTTTTATTTTGTAAATGTACATCTAGATTTTCCCTTTAATTAATTTTTTGAGGCCTCCAAGAGAGTGGGGCCCTAAGCTATAGCTTGTTTAGCTTACACGTAAATCCGGCACTGGATCAACCCATGAATAATTAGGTCTATTTGCAATTATCAGTTTTTTCATCAACCAGTGTATAATTATTTGCAATTAATGGTTTTTGATCAACCCGTGAATAATTAGGTCTATTTGCAATTAACAGTTTTTCATCAACCAGTTTATAATTATTTGCAATTAACGGTTTTTGATCAACCCGTGAATAATTAGGTCTATTTGCAATTAACAGTTTTTCATCAACCAGTTTATAATTATTTGCAATTAACGGTTTTTGATCAACCCGTGAATAATTAGGTCTATTTGCAATTAACAGTTTTTCATCAACCAGTTTATAATTATTTGCAATTAACGGTTTTTGATCAACCCGTGAATAATTAGGTCTATTTGCAATTAACAGTTTTTCATCAACCAGTTTATAATTATTTGCAATTAACGGTTTTTGATCAACCCGTGAATAATTAGGTCTATTTGCAATTATCAGTTTTTTCATCAACCAGTTTATAATTATTTGCAATTAACGGTTTTTGATCAACCCGTGAATAATTAGGTCTATTTGCAATTATCAGTTTTTTCATCAACCAGTTTATAATTATTTGCAATTAACGGTTTTTGATCAACCCGTGAATAATTAGGTCTATTTGCAATTAACAGTTTTTCATCAACCAGTTTATAATTATTTGCAATTAACGGTTTTTGATCAACTCGTGAATAATTAGGTCTATTTGCAATTAACAGTTTTTCATCAACCAGTTTATAATTATTTGCAATTAACGGTTTTTGATCAACCCGTATATATTGTTTTTCAATCATCTTTCAGAACATGATATATACAGTATGTAACCTACATCTAACATAATTATTAGTTCGAATTAATATTTTAACATCCTTTCTCTGTACCAAGACTGTATGAAATGTGGATCCACAACAGCTTAACATTGGATACGAACCACACAAGCTTCTACCGGGCATCAAACCCAGGTCTTCCGTACCAAAGGCGCGTATTATATCTAATAATCATCAAGAAAAATATATTATTAAATAGAAGGATCAATGTGTCAATATTTCAGTGAGTATTTAAATTAATTACAATGTATTTCTGGATGTACGTGTCTAGCTAGCTTATGCAATGATTTTTATCAAACTCTGCTGGTAGTTTCCTTTAATTGTTAGTTATGTACTGTTATTCTGCTAAAGATGGCATAGCCTCCTAACAGGATTTTGTCGAGATAGCTCATGAAAAACGTAGTAACGGAAAGCTCATTAAGTTACTAGATTTCTCAATAGAACTATTTCAACAGCTTTAATCATTTTTTTTAAATCTAGTATTTCGTTAAAAACTAATTATTTACATAGCAACTGATGTAATAACTTTATTTATTTATTAAAGCAACAGCTTTTAAAATAATATGAACATTTCATATAATGCTTATTTAGTATATTCATAAGGGTAACACAAAATTTATCATTCGAGGCGTGTGTATCACAGTAATTAAATACAAACGTTATATTCAGGGGATGTTCACAGACGAATTTTAGACCATAGGTTGCATCCATGAGAATATTCGGGGAGAGGCCTGATTTGTTCATTAAAAAAATGAAAAAAAAAAACTGGAGGCCGGTGAAGTTTGGGAAGAGATATTTGGGGATCAGAATGGCAACTTTGCGGGAAAATGATAAATTTGTGGGTAAATGAATGGTAAATTAGGGAAGAGAATGATAAATTTAAGGAGAAGAATGGTAAATTTACAGTAAAATGATGAATTTGGGGCTAAATAAATGATAAATTTGGGGATAGAATGATATATTTAAAAGGAAGAATGCTAAATTTGAGGGGTAATGATAAATTTAGGAAGAAAATGATAATTTTAAGGGGAAGAATTGTAAATTTGCAGGAAAATGATAAATTTGGGGAGAGAATGATAAATTTAAAGGGATGAATGCTAAATTTGAGATAAAATGATAAATTTGGGGTAAATAAATGGTAAATTCGGGCAATGATAAATTTAAGGGAAAGAATGCTAAATTTGAGGGATAGTGATAAATTTGGGGAGAAAATGAAAAATTTAAGGGGAGAAATTGTAAATTTGTGGGAAAATGATAAACTTAGGGGTAAATAAATGGTAAATTTAGGGAGACAAGGATTAATTTAAGGGGAAGAATGCTAAATTTGGAAAGATTGAATAATAATAGGGAGTTACACCCAAGACCTTGGTGGAAATGAAGACCCTCCAGTTATATTTAAAAAGAAAATAAAACATATAAAATTCAAAAACTAAACTTATTTACCTTTTCATCTTTGGCAGACAGTTTGTCAAAATGGATTCTGGGCTCCTCTGGCATAGGTAGCAACCTCTTGTCACTTGAATATTTCATTTTTAAAAAATAATTCTTTCTCCTGGAAAAAATATTTATATACACTGCACGTTTGATTTTTCCGCCACTAATTTCCGTTGAAACTATTTATAAAGTACGTTGACACATTATTTCATTTTTTTTTAAATTTTAATAACAGAAAAAAATATTAATGAATCAATATTATTCCTCGCCACATAGCTATATGGTAGTACACATATTCACATCGCACCACAACACAACATTTGTGTTCGTTAAGTGACAGTTGCAATACACATATCAAACACACGCTCACACGCGCGCACACCTTTCTCAATACCTTGGTGGCTTTGGACTATCCGTTCGAAAAATGACAACAGAACAGAAGCAAGCCGTCTGTTGTGGGGGGAAAAGTATTCTTCACAGTAGCGCCGCTCTGTAGTAGAAAGTTGAACTAACATAATAAGCTTCTAACTTCTCGTGGGTTTATTTACTTGCCTTTTTCTTTTTCGTTGGGCAGAGCATCTTTTAAATAAAAAGGAAGAAAAGAAAATCATTCCTCGCGCAATTGAAGCTTAAAATTAATATGCAGATGTTTTATGGATACCATTATCTACCCCCTTTTCAAAAAAGTTTGCCGACAACATTTCATTTTATCTTGCGAGCATACATACTTTATACAACTTCCTTATACAGTAGATAAAATCAAACTATCACACACACAAAAAAATATCGAAATCTGACCCATTTTATAGAAGTGGCAGAGTGCGGATGTAGCTATTTTTTCTGCATATATTCTGGCTGTTTTAATTTTAAACAAACATAGATACATTTCACAGCAGTGGCGTACACAAAATTTTATCAAGGGGCAGGAGCACATCCACGGGGGGAGGGTCCACCGGGTCCGGATTCCCCCGAAAAGTTTTCTAATCCGACATATATTTATACACTTTCTCAATAAAACTAACAGGAAAATGATCGATGTAGCATGAAAATTCGATCTTACACTTCATCTGTACTTTTTCTCTTATAAAAACAATCTAGCTCTATAATGTTTTCTGAAAGTATAGGTGGAAGTATTTTACAATTACTTGTTGTCTTTTCGGATGCAGAATAATACACGTTCAATACTATATAGTAGTATTCTACCCCTTCTCTCAGAGCTTGTATTTCTCCCAACAAAAAATTCTGGGTGCGCGCCTGCAAGGGTGTTTGAAGCACTCAATTTCATGTTGCTGGCTCTTTAAATAATAGTAATAATAGCATTTAAATGTGTATTATTTTGCACATACCTATGTATACATTATATAATGTATTTGCATGTCAAGATTTTCTCATAATGATCATGATCTATAATTTCTTTATTTTTGTGAAATACTGAAAATGCTTAATTATACATTTAAAGAGAGCGAAACTGGTAGTCTACAATGCCAACTCGACAAAAGATGAGTTAATTCAAGTATTAAACTCACCTCAAAAGATGGTGTCATGATGTGGATCAAACTTACTGAACTATTATAAAGGAAACTAAAGTATGCTAAAGACAGTCTGATACTATATGTGAGATATGGTATATGGGCAATCACTTTTCTACATATTTGATTATAAGCAACCGACATTTCTTTGCTACTGTGCAGGTTAAATATAATATTATTATAGATATTGAACGGGATATTGATACCCGCTGTTAAAGTCACCGTCACCGATGACGTTAATAGTAACAGTGACGTGATTGGTTCCATTACCGAATTCTATCACGATAATCGCTCTAGCTGTGTACTGCAAAGAAAAGAGGGAGAAAAAAGGAAAGAAACAGAATGAAAACAGAATTTGAAATAAACTTGCGTTCAAAAGTTGTGTGGAGTAACGAACGGACGGACGTATTAACAGTTCAGTCTTGTAAGTCATAATGCGTGACCCTAATAAGTATTTTCAACCAATAAACATATAAATATGTTAATTGTTCCATCATCAGATTGTCCAGACAAAGAACTAAGCAAAATATCTAGATTCAAAGGAAGATGCCAAACAAACTTTGCACATCCTCTTCCCCTAGGATCAGCACCCGTGATCCCAAAGGTTTCAAAAATATTCGCACTTTAGGTGTACAATTTTATTTTCCCACAATATCTTGTTGAAGAGAGGGTCAAAACTCGGTAACTCTTTTCATTGTGTTATTAGCATATTGAATGACACCTTGAAATGCATATTTTATTCTAAAAATTACATATTTCACAACTTATTTTGAGCCATATTTTGTCTAGAACAGTTATTTATGCTATAGGATGTAGAAGCAAGCTTTTCCGTTTTTTACAATCAGAGCAGTAGCAGAGAGAAACTTATTGAGCAAATAAAGGGAGCGTATTTATTAGGAGAATGAAATAAACAAGTGTTAGCAGCACTGGCGGATCCACGGAGAGGGCGGTGGGGACAACTGCTCACCACAAAGGCTATATCTTTATGGACCTATATATAAATTATTCCACTACTTTATTTTCATTTAATGTAAGATTTCATTATATCAAACCTACATTAATCGTCCACAAAACATTCGACCCCTTCAAACGACCCTTCTGTTCTAGATCCTATCCGCTAGTAATTAGCAGTGTACGTATTGACATGGATCAACGAGTAGTAGTCCTGCAAAGCCTGTCACTACTGGTCTTTCTGAAAGAGCCAAGTTTCCTGTGTGTTCTTTGTTGTCTCTGTATGGTTTACTGAGAAGGAGATTAGAAAACTTTGACGTCACAGATCATCTAGTTGGAAATAATAGCTTAAAGCCATTGATTCTTCATTGTTCCTTTGAATGGTTGACCACATATTTTCTTTTAATCGATGGAAAACATCGAAATCGATTTCGATTAAATTAAGTGGTTATATATAAATCAGGTGAGAACAATTTAGCTAGATTTCGATCGTGGGAAAACTTATCTGGGAGCAAACATGAGAAATAAGCACTTTTTCCCTAAATTTTGAAATGAGGAAAATTAATGTGATGGGATAATTTGCAACACATGTACTAGAAAGGAGACTATATTCTTTTTTTTGAAGGGGAGGTGACTGTGTAAAATGTAGAAAAGTGACTAAGACTAAAAGCATTGGATACTTTTCCGAAGGCTGAAACCAAACTTTTTATGAATATTAAGGAAGTGGTTAGGTCGCACCCAATGCTTTTAGTATTAGTCCCATTTCTTCATTTTATTAAAAATGAGGTACTTTTCTAAACTTTTGTTAATAAGGGCAATAACATTGAATTACCTGAGAAAAATGTTTTTTTTTCCTCTTTTAGTACATTTAAGAAAAGCACTTCCTTTTAAATTTCTTTAGTTTTTTTTCTTTTATGTTTCAAGTCTTTATTATCTTTAGTTGCATTGTGAAAGCCAAAGGAAAAAAAATACTTGTTGATAAAAGTAAACGGAACACCTAGTTGTATGCAACCAGCCAAACTTTTATGACGATTGGGTTGTATAACCAGCAGGCGTTACACATATTTGCGCGAACAGCGAGATAATTTCGATGTTTTCAAGTGATATCAAATACGTATATATGACTGCGTTGTCATAGGTACTGCTTTTACATCAAGTTTCTTGCATGCGCATAAGCTTTTCATTAAAGTGAAAAGGACAAATTGAACCTTCTGAAATATGTGAAAGAAGTCGTGTGCATATATACTTTTAAGTCGTTTTGCGTTGAATATGTAGAACTACGAGCGAACATTAAAGCATCCAGATCGGGGTTAACTTAATTATCCTGTATGAAAAAAAAAGAACATTAAACATTAAAGATAATTTGAAACACAATTAACATTCACACGTATGCAATGTAAAGTTCGTCTCCACAAAAATCATATATATATATATATATATATATATATATATATATATATATATATATATATATATATATATATATATAGATAGATAGATAGATAGATAGATAGATAGATAGATAGATAGATAGATATAGATATAGATATAGATAGATAGATAGATAGATAGATAGATAGATAGATATAGATATAGATATAGATATAGATATATACACGTAGTTTTCTCGTATCGGACCTAATTACTGTCTGTGGCATTTTTTCACCTCTGACGTTTCCATTTTCTTCTTCAAATCACAACAATCGGTTCAACCATCACACAGAGTAAGAAAACAAAACGAGAAACGGTTAATATATACTTACTTCTATTCCTCGTATATTCTGTCAACCCTGTAAAGTGATCAAGAAAACTACTCAACTGCCCTTCTGTTACACACCTTCATCCACTAACATCACGTAAACTTAACGGCAGCTCCTCTACAGAGCAAATATAGTAACACATCAGACACTTATTAATTAATTTTATTAATTTTACAGCAAAAACGATAAGCTATAGCGAAAATTATGTGAAAAAAAAAAAATATTGTGTTACCATTGGGTTCACACGTTTCGTCCCTCTCAAGACAAAAGGGCGTATCTCATTATCTTAACTTTTTTAGAAGACAACTTTAAACCTTTTCTCATTAATTATTATATCGTCTTCTTTTAAAATTTAGTTTGATATCCTTCGTGTCTGATATGTAACTTACGAGATCAAAATTAAATTTTGACAAAACACGATAGAATAAACTTATAATAACACCTTTAAACCTGTCTCCTGGAAAAGTTGAAGAAATTAGATACGCCCCTTCGTCTCGAGAGGGACGATTTGTTCAAAATTTCAGAACTCTTGTCAATGGCACCGATCCTGGAGGGGCGGACCCTCAAAGCTCATATGGGCCCCGCATTGTATTTAAGAATATACAATATTTGGTATAATTTCAATGCAATTTGTCTTAAAATTATCATATATGCGTTCTGCATCTGAATGCCCCCCCCAAAAAAAAATTACAAAAAAATCGGCGCCCTTGTCTCTTGTCAGTTCCGAAACTGCTTGAAATTTAAATTGAAAGATTTGACGCTGACAAATAGTAAAGTAACCCAATAAAAACATTTGAATTTTCCATGTTTTCACAGTGAATATCTAACAATAGCTTACTATGCTTCTTGATATAATGGGCCTTATGCAGAGTGGCTTTGTTGCGTGATTAGTGCCATACTAAAGAGTTCGACTAACATAAGCTTTCTGCAGGAGTAAGGCCTTTAGTATGACGCTAACAATACGTCAAAACGACTGTGCATAAGGCCTAGTAAGTATTGTAATGTTTAGAGTGTAGGGCAAACTTGATTGGGCGTGATATAAGCGAATGAGACTAAGACCATGTTGCCATGTGATAAAGGGATGCAGCTAAGATACGTACTACAGAACGAGCAGATGGGCAGGTGGCACATAGATATAGACTAACGTGAATGTATACAAAGATTTGGCAACACCATCTTTTCACTTTGAATAGTGATGAGCCCAAGAGTCTTGGTCTTGCAGTTTTTGCAAGAGTCTTGCATGCAAGACCAAGACCAAGACCAGGAATCCCGATGCAAGACCAAGGCCAAGACCAAGATCATACCTGCAAGACCAAGACCAAGACCAAGACTCTTGCGCAAGAGTCTTGCACAAGTACCGGCTCAGTGGTAGAGCGTCACCCTTGGTGCTAGGGCCCCTGGTTCGATCCCAGCATGCACCATGTGACCTTTTTTGGTGGATAGAGACGATGTGCGTAGGTTTTCTCGGGATTTTCCCGTTTCCTTCTACTTTCTTCATTCCACCATTTCATCCATTTCTCATCATCACCATCTCTCTTAGCCTCGGTGCATAATCGTGGCACGTAAAACTTGATATAACATCATTTCAAAACATATTAGTGGTGTTCTTCTCATAAAACTAAAGAGAAATGTAGTTTTGAACATCGGTAATTCCGTACACCATAGATGCCGACTAAATGGGTATGGCCTTGGCTACAAGGATCAAGCATCCGTTAGAAATTTTTAATGTGTGCTCAAAAAATTAATATCGAAATAACATTTTCATTGACATTTGCACAGGTCATGTGAACGCAAGTTTGATTTCATGGGCGGGTGTTTATACGTTGAATAATTGTTTTACGAGAATTGAGCCATATAACATTATACAACAATAAGTCATCCATATTCACAAGTGAGAGTGATTTGTACAGTTATTTCAAATAACTTGGAGTTTGATGTTGGGTTTTGTATTTCTAATATAGGTCAAAAGTATTTGTATAAGTTAAGTTTACACAAAAGACATAGACAGTTGAGTCATTTTAAGTTTTTATACTCAAGTTATAATAAAATATTAAGAGGTTTGATTATAATCGTTATTATTTTAATTTTTTTCTCTCTTTTTTGGCCAATATTGCTAACATATCATCACCATAGCTATTCTGCCATTATTGGCAGGTCACTTGTTGCAATTCAGAAGCTTCGATGTAGAGTGATCCTCAGCTAGTCTCTTCGTCTTGACGTAGCACTTTTCTATTTTAATACCTTTGCCCCCTACCTCTCTTTCCTTCCACCATATTCTCTAGCATGTCCCTCATAACAAAGTTCCCCCAAGCAGTTCCTTTTCCTCCTCTTAATTATATCTAAAATTCTTCTTTTCTCCCCTACTGCTAATATTTCTAACACCTTCTCATTCGTTTTCCGTTCAACACAGCTAATTCTCTCCTTTTATCGAAAGCCTTCAATATTTTTCATCGCTTTTGCGTAATGTCCATGTTTCTGTCCCATAAGTACATATGGGAATCAGTAAAATAAAATCTCAATATTTAATTGAAACTTTGTTCAATACAAAGATTAGCTAATCTTAGTTGAAAATAAAAAAATCTGACGCCTTTAGACTGTAAAAATAATTTAGAATTTATTGTATTTCAGTAATCTGTGCCGTCTTGATTTTCTTTCATGCGTCTCCCCAATTTGGGAACCAGTAGAGTATTGAATCTGTTAAAAAAATATAAAAAGACTACGAAACGTTGTAATTTATCTTATAAGTAGTGAAGCGTGGAGACCCATTGGAAAAAATGAAGATTATCACTTATGCTGTATACTATCATCATACTTACACGAAGGTAAACTGTATTTCATTTAGAAACATACATTGTATTTCCGTTACTATTGGCGCATTGTAGAACTTACCCAGAGTAAAATTTACATATGAAAAGCACAAGATTTCTTAAAAGCAAGACTTGCAAGACTCTTGCAGCAAGACCAAGACCAAGACCAAGACTGGGTGTGCAAGACCAAGATCAAGACCAAGACCAAATATTCCAGTGCAAGACCAAGACCAAGACTGGATGTGCAAGACCAAGACCAAGACCAAGACCACCCGGGTCTTGGTCTTGGTCTTGCATTTGCTCATCACTAACTTGGAAACAGGATTTAAAGGAAACTCGAAGTGCGGTCTTCAAACGCAATCAAGTTTGTCTCATGCTTTAGTAGAGAACATATATTGTTCAAATTTAATGCAACCTGTATTAATCAAAATACTATTCACAAGGAAGTGAAATATAGAGCATAATATTCCATCTGATTGTACTATAAATTAAAAAAAAAAAAAAAAAAAAGCTGGTTGACACTGCAATCACAAGGCCTGTCTGTCGCAAAGCAGTTGAATTGATCCGGTATGAAACGGTATAGCATATCATTTGTGTGCGGGAAAAAGTTTTTTTTTTTTTTAAAAAAAAGAGTTAGTTCTGATACAAGAAGAACAATAAATACGATGATAACTTATTTGATAACTTCTCTAAAAGTATACAAAAATAAATCTATGCAAATAAGCATATAGCTGAAAATTATTTCCGATTCGACCATTGCTATCGCAGGTTCGAATCTCGTTATATTTGTCGCACACAAAACCAGAAATAAGGTTTTTTCTCGTGTCCTCTCGTCTCGTAAATTTTGTAGAATTTTCAACTCGGCTAAATTCTCGAAAAACTTTTCTCGTCCTGTTATCTAAAATCATGTACAAAATTAATTCCCTGCTTTTTTCCTTTTTTTTAAAAAAAAAAAATTTAGTCTACAACTTACCAAAATCCTTCTGCGTCACGAAAAATCCCCAAAGGGTGTGATGTAACAATATTCAAAGCTGTGTATAATTGGAGTATATTGTGGAAGGACTTGTGTATCTTTAAACGTTGATAAATGATCTTCATTTGTGTTCTTACAATCGCTATATCAATTTATACTATAGTTTTAATTCTATGGATTATATTACAGTAAAACAGCGTTTGAAATCTTAGACTTAGGCATGTCGGTTCCGGTGTCCCCCACAGGGGACATAAAATATGACGATATTATTTTTTTCTTTACAACTTTAAAAGCAGACTGGCAACATTGAAAACAGTTTACAGGGCATGATCCATTTTTATGATCATCCTCTGTAAACAGTTTCCAATGTTGCCAGTCAGATTTTAAAGTTGTAAAGAAAGAAAGGGTAATATCGTCATATTTTATGTCCTCTGTGGGGATACCGGGACCGACATGGTTAGGTAAACTAACATTATTCAGAAGACTCGTGAAATTTCTAGTCTCGTCACGAAAACGAGTTGAAAAATGTAATTTATCTCGTCTCGAATTCGAAATTTTCGAGACGAGACAAGAAATTTCTCGCATCATGGAGAACACTGTGTACAATCACAAAATTAGTTAGTAAAATATTAAATCTTTGAGTTCAATGTCCCACGATTACGCCTTTTAGGCTCTGAGAGAGACGATGATTAAGGCAAGTGAATGATTATGGAAGACTTGGTGGAACGAAAATGTGGGAGGAAACTGGAGTACTCGAGAAAACCCACGGACACGATGTTGTCCACCAGAAACTTACTTGGCCGAGTATCGGACTAGGAACCCCCACGCACCAGAGGTAAGAGCTCCGCTACTAAACAACCGTGCCCCTATAAGTAGAGGTTAAACCTGTAGCTGTGGTTAATACCTGTAGCCAGTAGCGTATTTAGGAGGGTGGCTATCGGGCTCAATCCCCCCGCCCCCGAAATAAATTTACTATATGCACAACTTCATTTCATTATTCACGTGTTGTGCATAGCACCCCCTGAAACAAAGTCCTAAATACGCCACTGCCTGTGGCTATGGTCATCTTCTTTCAGATAGCATCTCTCTATGCTATGCTGAGCAATTGCTGTCCTACTGTAAGTTCTGATATTTAGGTAAACATTTTGCTGACTAATTTTACTTAATCAATTAATGATGTTCCATGAAATTAGTTGTTAATTAGCAAAAGTGACCCTGATATTCTTAATTTGCCCCTATTGTAGTATGGTATGCTAATTTTCAAACAAGTTACGCAGTGATGAACTTTGTACTCCTAACAAGAACTTAATGTTAAAGAGGTGCTCTTGCAAAAGATCTGTGGTACAGTTAAAATACAATTTTTTGGTTAGTATGATATATTGACAAGTAGGTTAAGTGGTCGGTATATTGTGAGTAAAGGAAGAATGAAAAGCTAGTTGCATTCACAAATACCTGGAATCACATTGCGTGTCATCCATCAATTGAGAGAGAAGAAGAAGACGACGAAGAAAGGAAATTATGTCATAACAAGTGAAGGACATTTTCTTCAACAATGTTACCAAGATACCAAGAATTTCTTTTCACCAATTTCTAACAAACCGTTACACTTCTTTCCAAATTTAAAATAACGCCTTCATTAAAAAAAAAAAAAGCTCTTCCTCATTTGTTTTCTCTATTGCTTTAAGGTGATTCAGTTAATGTGCTACCACGAAAATTGCAATGAAACCGAAGGCTAGATTTGGTGGGAAAAAATGTATGTCATATTTTAGGAAAAGAAGCTACAATATGTGAGAAATTTCGAAACTTTTTATTTACTAAATACACTGTTAGGCTCTCTTGAGAATGACACTGCTGTAAACTTTGTATGGTCATTGAAGTTTCGTAATAGTGACTTGGGTTCAAAAAAATAATCTAGAAGTGTGATTTCACCAAGAAACCCATTAGCGGAACTATGTTAATACCACAACTTCCGTAATCGTGAGGACGTGGTAACAGAGAAAAGTTACTGTGATCACTTGAATTTTGAGTTTTCTTAAAATTGGAAAGGCGTAAATAAGACCAGGGACATAGTCAGGGGGGATGCTAGGGAACTATACCCCCCAAAATCCTGAATTTTCTGTAAATTTGGTCTAGTTTTAAGAGTAATTTTAACTAACTAACTAACTAACTCTATGGCCTATGGAACCCGGAGGTTCAGTGCCGCGTTCACAAAAGCTCTCCACTGACTTCTATCCTTAGCTAATTGGATCCAGTTTCTACTTTGTATTCCTATCTCTGCGAGATACATCTTAATATTATCCTCCCATCTGCGCCTAGGTCTTCCTAATGGTCGTTTTCCTATGGGTCTACCAGTCAAGACTTTGAAAGCGTTTCTACTTTCTTCCATTCTAGCTACATGACCTGCCCACCTAAGCCTCCTAGACTTGACGACCCTAACAATGTTGGGTAAACCGTATAAACTATGTAGTTCCTCGTTATGAAGCTTCCGCCATTCCCCATTCTCGTTCCTCTTGGGTCCGAATATTCTTCTCAGGATCCTGTTCTCAAATACTTTCAGTCTATGTTCTTCCCTCAGAGTAAGCGACCATGTTTCGCAACCATACAGAACAACAGGCATGATTATCGTTTTATATATTTTAAGCTTCAAATTCCTCGACAGAATTCGCGACGACAAGAGATTTTGAACCGAATAGTAACACGAATTCCCTGCTTTTAGTCGACATTTAATTTCTTCGTGAATAATTTAAGAGTAATTTTACACACGTTAATATAATTTATCATCATAATGAATTAGCCACCATGGAAAGCTTTGGACTTTCACCAGAAATAAATTCCTGGGTACGTCCTTGAGTGAGACTTCAAGACGTTTTGGTTTACGCGGGACAATCCCGGATTATTTTCTGATTATTCCAGCATGGAGTAAGTGCATAATTATTAGGTTAGGTTAGGTTTGGATTTAGATTTCTGTTCTTTCGGCATCTATGGCCATGTTAGCCCATCGTGTATGAGAGATGACGTCCCTCAACGACCACACTGTCCGAGGAAATGGAAGGAAGAAAGGATTGGGAAAGAAGGAAGCGGCTTGGGACCTGTATGTTAGGTATAATCCCGGCATTTGCCTGGTGTGAATGAGGAAAGCCCAGGAAAAACTAACGATGGTTGGTTTGAAAAATCTTTCATACTTTTTCGACCAAGAGTCCCCACCGAGAATTGAACCTGAGGCCTCTCGCACCAAAGACGAGAGTGTTAACGACTACATTACTTGGAGCCACCGCATAGTTATCAACATACTGTAAATTTTCATAAGGTGTTCTGGGTTTAGTCTGGAAATCTGGGAGACCATGGCATGAGAGAAAATCTTTTGTAAATTAACAGTGTAAAGTACCTACGCCATATTTGTTTTATATGCCATGAACAGGTAATATAATTAAAACAAAAACAAAACAGTCTATCATATATTTCTTTCGATTTCAACAAAGATAGTTTTGGTAGTTACCGTAATGATATATTGATGATCAGTCTCCCTTTCATCTTAGTGATTCTTTTGCTATTCTACATTTAAGGGCTCAGGCTAAACTGGATGTTTGCCTGTGTATCGCACGATGCATGCTATATTAATCGTTTAAATGATTTTTATCTTCCAGTTTAACAATGAGTGAAGGAGATTAAAACAAGTTTGCTACTAGTTTGAAATTTTATAATGTACAAATCTCACATACAACATGAATAACAGAATAATTTTAATACTCAGTAGTTGGTGGGCTGCGTATTATGAGTTTCAACCAGTGTGTTCGGAACCCCTTCGTCCAGGAGCCCCAGTGCGTTATACCTCTTGTCGTTCGTTACTTTTCTGAATGTAATCCAAGAGCTCTACCTTCTCTTCCCACGATCCATAAAACCCTGTTTGGAAACTTTTTTTTTAAGAACATTTCAGACAAATTTTCAAACACTTGCCTGACAAGAAGAAGAAAGTAAAACCATCTTATTAGTTACTATTATAGCATCGATTACCCGTTTCGCTGGGTTAAATAGAAATTTTAAATGCACAACTCCTTATCTCATGTATTTGGTACCCGTGAAGTGTCCTGTTTTTGTTTTTAATGATGTGGACTTAAACGTCTCGGAAGTATTACTGTTCACTTCAGCGTCCCCGAAAACTATGAATTCGACACTAATATCGGTCATTTTCGATCATTTTAAATTATTTCTCAATTTCCCAAATTGCATGTCTGAATTTGGTTTTAAACGACATCGAAAGTGTCACTGTTCATCTGAGCGACCCCGAAAACTATGGATTCGATACTAATATTGGTCATTTTCGATCATGTTTATCTTACCTCCTCCCCCAAGTTGCGAGGTTGAATTTCGATTTAAACTTTAAATACACAACTCCTTATCTCATCTCCGAAAACTATGGATTCGACACTAATATAGGTCATTTTCGATCATTTTTAAATATCCCCCTTCCACTTATCTAAGTTACACCGTCAAAGTGATATGATAAAAACCAATTCCAGGTCCGAACCTCATCTATGTTGAAAATTTGATCGAGAGCGGTCAGGTGGTTCATTTTATTGTATTTTTTTGTATATCGCCCCTTCTCCTCTTCTCCTAAGTAGTACCGTCGAAATGAATAGATAAAAATCATCCCAGTCTCGAACTCACCTACGTTGAAAAATTGATCGAGATTGGTTGAATGGTTCAAGAGATTAAGAGTCAGAAACGTAGTCAGTCACTTTTAATTTTATAATATAGATAGGATAGCCTATCTTACGTGCCGTTGCAGAATTTCTTTAACAGTTGCGTACACACTGTGACAAAATCACTCACGTGAACGACGTCATTCGCACATTACGTTGCCTACCATACCCAGTTGAACAAAGTGCTGATGACGCGGACTACGTGTACTATATACTAAGAATAGTGAGGAAGCAAACTGTATGCACTCATGCAAAACAAAAAGATTTATTTCACCGATTTTGTGGTTTTTGGTTATGGGAGTGAAAAAGTCTTTTTGTCGGTTGGTAGCTTATCAGTTGTACTGTATTTCAAACTTAAGCTGATATAGCCTATGAAAAAAAAAAAAAATTAAGAAGAAAAAAAAAACATATTTAGGTTATATAACAAAACGTTGTTAACACTGAACCGTTCGAAACGGTGTTTTGTAATATCTGTATGAGAAAAAAATAACGTAGGTATATACAAAAACAGATATGGCTCACCTTATTTCTTCTTTCGGTGTAATTGGCGAGCAGCAAACTTGCAACTGAAGTGAGATTTCACGCCTGTTAGTGGGAATATGTGATAAGTTCTTTCTTTTACTTTTTTTTTTTTAAATTTATACTTTAACATAGAATACTGTAAATAAATCGTGTGAAGGAATCAGGAGAAAGTTATTAAGAAGAAAAAAATATATCAATTACTGTGAGATGCTCATAAGAAACTTCAGATTGTATATCTTTTCTTAAAATCTTAAGTATTCTTAAACGCTTGAGGTCAACCTTATCATTGTGTCTACGACAGCAATTACATTTAATGATTTCATTATGATGCAAGCTTAATTCCCATTCATATCTCGTTTTGAGATAACGTCGTGTTGTCAACAATCGAATAAGTGGGAATCGCAAAGGGAGAAGTTTGTGAACTGTATGTATACTATGTATAAGCAAGATGTTGAGCATAGATTTTTATGAGTGTTTCCAACAGTTTTCTTTCTTCTTAACAAAAAAAAAAAAAAAAAAAAAAAGGAAAGAAAATAAATAAATAAATAAAGAAAGAAAAGGAAGAGGGTGAAGAAGAAGATTCTTTGTACAGAACCTAGAAATGTCTTAACATTGATTTGTTTTCCGAAGATTCTTACAAATGGATGGCAAAACCTTAGGAAAGACCTGCTAGACTAGTCATTTCTATACCTGTTCAAATTTCATGATATTTTCGTTTTTTTTTTTTTTTAATCGAATGTGAAAATCATTTTTTAAAAATCAACTCTTGAAACAATCGATTTTAAGTACAACGAAAAATCGATTTGGAGAGCACTAGTCATTTCCGAATGAATGTTCTGCTATGTTACATTTTGGTGCTCCCTTTTTTACTAAACCATATGGAGAGGAGAAAGAGCAGAGAGAAATGAAAAAGTAGTGTTCAGAAAGAGCAACAGTGACAAGTAAAAAGAAAAAAAAGATCGATATCATAAATTCGATGGTTGTTTATACATACACCTCATGGATTAATGACTACTTGTAGTACAGTAGCAACATTGGTTTATTCAATTCTGCTACCTCTTCCCTTCCCCTCCTTTGCTGTAGGGTTTCTCTCTCTGTCGTTTCTTTAGGGGGCACGGTGGCTCGGTGGTGCTCTACCTGTTAATCTAGCGGCTAGCGCGTGCGCCTTTGGTGTACATGGTCCCGCGTTCGATTCCTGGTGAGAGAATCCTTTGCAATTTTAACTGTCCTCGATTTTTCTGTGTTCGTGTCCCTGTCGAGTCTAGTAGTCCTGAAAAGTGGTAGAAATAGAAAATAAGTCAGAAAGTATTTTTTTAAAAAAAGTAGTACAGCACTTACCTTTGGTGCGTGGGGTTCCTGGTTCAATCCCCGTTCAAGTAAGTTTTTGGTGGACAATATCGTATCCGTGAGTTTTCTCGGAGTACTCCCACTTCCTCATTTCAGCAATTTTTCCATCATTATTCATCCATCCAACGCTTTAATCCAAGGATGTTATAAAATAAAGGATCTGCCCATACAAGAAATTCGTGAAGCCATACGTCACAGCTTCGCCACACCTACTCTGCCTACTCCGCGCCAATAAGATCGCAATGTTTCGAGCCAACAGTTAATGGCGGAAACGAGAGTAGCTAATCAGACGTGCCAGCTCAGATGATGCTCATTTTTTTTTTCTTCATTGAGTTCATAGAATGAAGATACGTATAGGCAGATCCTCTATTTTATAACATCCTTGCTTTAATCATACGTCTCTCTTAACCTAAAGGGCACAATTGTGGGACGTTAAACTGAAAATATTCCTTCTCATTTTCATTTTCTGCCGTTTCTTTAATTTTTGTTAAAGCGTTGGAAATGAATGTGTTAAACACAGCTTTCCCCAAAATTTTTTGTGGCATGAAAAGAAATAAAATCCTTAGCATCACAAGCATATGCTGCATAGGATAAAGGGAAAGGACAGATAATGAATACAGGTGGATGAATGGTGATTAAATAATGCTGGAATGAAGCAAATGGAAGGAAACGGGAGAAAACATATTGACATAATATCTTTTGAGATAATATCACATAGTATGTCGAACTAGGGGCTCTTCTAATTAGAGGCGAGTATTCTATAGCTAAGCACCACCGTAAACTTCTTTTCACTATTATTTATTTACGTTTTTATTCTTACAAAAGTTGCTTAGATGACTCTTCCTACTCCCCTCCCCCGTTTCCCTCCGCGCCGAAAAAAGAAAAACTTCAAAGCATTAATCAAGATATTTTGTTACGCAAAGCAGCATGCATTTTGTCCTATCTCCTAGAGATGATCACATCCGGGTACCCAGGGATCTGGATTCTGAAACCCGGATTTCGGATTTGGATTAGAATCTGAACTTGAATCCCGAATCCAAATCTCGGATTTGCATCCAGAACAGAACTTCAATCCAAGGTCCGACTGCACTGATTCAGCGTGTTAGTATTTTAATATGTCATTTCTTGTCGGCAGTTGTGCATATGTATGAGGAAGAATCAGAAACTAAGGTTACAAAAGGTCGATATTTCTAGAGTTTCGTCTGTTATAGAGAAATGAGGAGTGAGTGTGCGGTAATTTTAATACATGGAGTTGGCAACTGTGTAGAGTTTCAGCCACTCGTCACCTACGGTGCTAAAGATATACCACATTGACTTGACACCTAATCTTCCGTTCCAGGCGCTGCTATCGGCTGAAGGAATTCCACTCCCTTTCGCCAAAGCTCTCTCGCTTAGCAACAGCTGAACTCTTATTGGATCAACGCGTGGGTGTGTCGAGGGTGTGAGCTTTAGTTCGCATTTTTGCCACGACTCAAGACATTTTGGCAGCACTATAGTTGTGCGAAGAAGTCCGCTCAGTTATTCGATTTCTGTGGGAGAAACAGGTAACCGTGGCTGAAATTCACCGGCAGCTGCTAGGAGCTTACGGAGAGACTGTAATATCTAGTCAGCATGTCACAGAATGGTATCGCAAATTTGTGGCTGGTGGAGAAACGTCACCAACAGGAGCGCAGTGACCGACCCAGCACGGCATCAGTAAGTTTTAACACAGTTCGTGTGGAGGAGCTGATTCAGAACTACAGGAGGATCACGTTACGGCATCTGATGGTAGAATTGGACATGTCGTTCGGAAGCATCCAACACATTCGGAGGTGAAACACTTCGGCCGAATACGCAAGAATAGGATTTTTACCAGAAGGGAATCTTCAAACTCATCCCATGACGTGCTTAAGTGCTTCAACCGATATAGAGACTTTGTCGCAAAATTACCTAATGTATGTACTGTCTGTTGGCTGTATTGGTTGTATGAAATAATATGTACACGTTTCACAACAGGCTTTGTAACATTACTTTCTGATCACTCCTCGTAAATATGCCAAAAATCCCAAAATTGTATAATTTGTCAAGTGTAATTTCCCTGAAAACGGAGAAGAAAGAAAGAAAATGAAGACAAATATCGTATTGACCCGTTTGTACCCAATTCAATGGATTTTGTTTTTTCTAACACACTTTTCTTGTATGTTGCAGTGAAATAAATGAGGCCAATCATATACTTGTAGCTTATTTATAGATACAGTATATTCAATTAAACTACGTAATATATTTTGATCGTGCATTGTCCTTGCATGCAATGAAAATGCAGTAAAGAAATTCCTTTATAGCCTACACTTAAAAAAACTTCTTGTCAACCAGCTTAGCTTTTAAGTTGAACCAAATAAATTGCCTTTTTATTGGCTGCACTTCCGTTTTGACATTCCACACAAATTGTCCGCGTCCTTGAACGACAGGTGCGCCACCACCACAACCCTTATATAATTTTTGTTCCTTTTTCTTTTGTTGATTGAACCTGGTTATTCACGTCATTTTATATAATACAAGGTTTCCTTTCGGTGTTCCGTTCACAGATAGCAACAAGGATTGAAAGTAGGTCACTCTTCTTCTCCTAGTATACAACTAAGACAGTGGCTAAGCAAAATTCAGTTTAATCCTTTCTTTGTTAATGCTTGGCATCCATCTAGATGCAAGATGCAAGATATAAAATTCCTCTCCCAATTGTTCATGAAACGGAATCGCACGGTGACTGGATTAGATAGCTAGGTTATGCACTACATCAATTCCAATCATGGGTGGCGATTAGGGAGAGCAAGAAAAGGCAGTTGCCCCCCCCCCACTTTTTGAAGTGACGCCCTAATTTATATAATTTCATTTGGAAATGTAAATAGGGTGTCCACATAATTTGGAGAAAAGATCTCTGACTTTTCCCTGACTTTTCATGACAAAGTTCCAGATTTCCCTGACTCCTGAATAACTTAAAAATATAGAAAAAAAGAAAGAAACCCCAGCCTCCACACTCCCCATAGTTGACTTGTTCTCTTCCGCTTCTGTTTCTTTCTTTTTTTCAATTTTCTTTCCAAAGGAATGTAAATTTACAAACATGTACATTAGGCTGATATTGATTAGGCTTACATATTACACAAAATGTAAAGTTACAAACGAAAGTGTGCAGTATACAGAGTACTTAAGATATGAAAAAAATACACATTATAATATCAATTACACAGCATTATAATATTGCCTATAGTAATAAACAGTTCATACATGATTTTACTGATAATTAAAAAAAAACATTATGTAACATACTTTTGCTGGTGCAGTTGTTAAATGCAACCCATTTAGAAATTTATTTTCATCCTTTCTCGCATAGTTTTCTTCTCATTGATCTGAATATCCTTCTTGTTGTCTTCGCAGTTTAATTTTATTCTCTTCCTCCAGCTCCTTTAGTTGTTGCTGAATCTTCCGTTTCTCTCTCCTCTTTTCGTCTCCAGCATTTATTTCTCTTTTCTTTTCCAAATACGCCTGATATTGTCTCATTGAACTTCTCACTGAATTTATCATACCTCTTGCAATTATTAATCCTGATGATCCACCTATTCTCATCACAAAATCATATATGATCCGTTGAGCCACCAGAGATTCTTCTTGTAAGTTGTCAACAATGAGAATTTTATTTATTGTGAAACCACTTTCAAAAAATGCGTTTCCGTGAAAGAAGATAAAACACAATTTCAAACTGACCATAAGTCAACGAAGTTCTTCCCATTTCTTAAGACTAAGTAAAAAAAAAAAAAAAAAAATTCTCATCAAGTCCAATACCATCTCCGTCATTGGCTATGAATTCATTCGAGTGTTCCTTAAATTCTTCAGTCTGAGCTTTCACAGTGAGCTGGAGATACTATTTCTTCGCGTTCTCAGCCACTTGTCCAGATATCCTCTTGGCACCATGTAATTCTTCTAGAACAGCGTCTACCCTTTTAAGCAAATATGTCAGGATGCAGTTAGATGTGTTTTCCGCAGAAAATTAGTTTCAACAACTATATCAGAGAACACTGACTCCCTCAATATTATCACTGAGAACACCACATTTTGCATCCAGTAACAGTAAAGAAATCAACCCTATTTCATAAATTCAGTAATTGAACAAACGACTTAAATCGATTTTTCCCTGACCAATCTGCCATTTCCCTGACTTCACCTGATACACTTTTATTTCCCTGACCTTTCCCTGACTGTCACTTATTTTCCAGAATGTGGACACCCTGGTAAAGGTTTTGTATGTATTACTGTTTCATAGAAAAAAAATGGTGCCATATGATATTTACCGTTGCGTGAGTACGTATTGGTTATTTATCTTCCCGTGGAGTTAAGAAGGCTACAGGAATTATGTTTTAATTTCAATTCAAAGCAATTAATATTGCAATTGCATATTTCTTTAAATGTCATAGCATATGCTTGAAGTACTTACTGTATTTGATTTTCTAAGAGTAAAATCATTCATTTAATGGCATGTGTGGAATTAAAAGTATCAGTTGTTCAGTAATTCCCAGTTTCAATATAACTTCTGCAAAACAAGTGTCATTATTCATTACCTTGATTAATATTATCCTTTCTATTTATTTGTTTTGCAAATTTATTAAATAATCTGATCACACAATTTTCCAGACAGAATTTTAAGATGTTCATGAGCAAGAACTCAAATCTCTTCTTACACTTTCGTTGTTTAAGAGTATAAAGGGCTACTACCTACCTGTATGCTCTTACGAATTTACCCTAACAAAATAGAAATACGATATACTGTATTTTAAGTGAAAAAGGATAGTATCCTATTAGTTATACAACCTTTCATCAAACAGTGTTAGAAACAAGCAGGAAATCTAACATTGATATACAATTGTTCAGATCACGTCTTCCCCCCCACACTTTTAACGTTCAACGCCGCCACTGATTCCAATAATAATAATAATAATAATAATAATAATAATAATAATAATAATAATAATAATAATAATAATAATAATAATAATAATAATAATAGTAGTAGTAGTAGTAATAGAAGTCAGCGTTAGTGAATCTTCTACCATTCAACTCGACTGGCCTTCGTCCGTCAATTCCATGATAGCTCTCGTAAAACTTATCAGATTTAGAAGAAGCTTGGTATATATCTTCCTTCCATTTGCATACTAACCCTATTGTTTGGGGTTGCAATTCAAGTATAAGAAAGTAAAAGGGAGTGAACTTTATCCCATGTTGCAAGTTTATACATCTGCATGTAAGACAATTACCCAATAATACCACGTTTTAAAAAGAATCAATTATAACAAAATTTAGTATATATTTTCTTTATGTCATTGTGGTCCTTGGTTCGATCCTAACTCGCTCTAAGTGAGCTTTGTGGTGGACAAACACCGTGTGCCTGGGTTTTCTCGGGGTTTTTCCACCATTTCCTTCATATTTTATCATCAACGTCTCCTTTAGCCTAGCTGGCATAACTCTGGGACGTAAAACTTAAAGATTTCATTTCATTTTTCATTTTCTTTATGCCATTGTGATTATATCCACTCAATTTCGGTTAAAATTTGCCAAGAATGAAAGTGTAAATACATTTTCCTTCCCCTTCCTCGCGTCAGTTTAAAACAAGTATATAGCCTATATCTACACGATAATTTTCGTTAAAACTGTTAGAGTTTGGCATAATGTGCCGTACATTTTCTTTGAGGCTTCCCGATTATCCACTCTGCGGGGAGTTAAAACCAGTAAAATGTAAAAAGAAGTGAATTTAACATCCTATCACCACCTTCCAATTTATTTTAAGAGTTCCACGATAAATTTTCTAAATTTCATTTGGTTCTGATATAATATAATATACATTTTCTTTGACTGTTTTCTTCAATCTCTCTTGTACTAGGGATTAAAATCAATAAAGAATCAGTGGTGAATTTAGTCACCTAATGTAGTATGAATTATGCCTCTGCTTCTCATTTTTTTTAAATATGCCCAAGGTATCTTTCGTAAATATATTAAATTTTCATGGAATATGACGTATACTTTTTGAGGCTTCACAATTATTCTCACTACTTCAATTTAAAATCAATAGAGGAAAAGAGAGTGAACCTACCTTCTTCCTCAGGTTAAAAAATATGGAGGTTCTATGATAAATTTCGTAAATATTATTCGATTTAAACACAATATGACATGATATATGTGTTTATGAGATTTCACATAATCCCCACTCTTGCAGTAGAAGTCAATCAAATATCAGACTCACTGAAGATTCCCCTGAAGATTTAAATAAAATTTCTATGATAACTTTCGTAAAATATACAATTTTGTTCACTGAGAGTTTCCAATCTTCTCCATTGTTTGCAGCTGAAATGGGACCAAAATGATTAAGCACGTTCTTCACAATTTTATATAACATATTTTCCTGGATATTTATTAATCACACATGGATTTTTATAGTACTTTATGCATGTTCTGTAGGGAATTATTCAGCTCTTTTCGAGTTAATTTTCTGTTTTAGCGTGCGTAGAGGAGGAGGAGGAGGAGAAGGAAATAAATTAGTTAACAATTTTGCTTCCAGAATGGCATCTAACATAAAGGTATTTCCTTCCTTATTCTATTCTTCCTTCTCCACTTCCTCTTGGCGGGTACGTCACCTCTCACACGTGAGATGTTACAATGACTATAGATGCAGAAAACGCAGAAATCCTAATTCCTATTGTTTACCCAAGGATGTTATAAAATAGAGGATCTGCCCACACAAAAAAATCGTGAAGCCATACGTCACAGCTTCGCCACACCTACTCTACCCACTCCGCGCCACTAAGATCGCGATGTTTCGAGCCAACAATCATGGCGGAAACAAGAGTAGTCAATCAGACGTACCAATTTAGATGATGCTCGGTTGTTTTTTTGGCTTCATTGAGTTCATATGATGAAGATACGTATGGGTAAATCCTCTATTTTATAACATCCTTTGTTTTACCTGTATTTTTTTTCGTGGGTTGCTTAACGAACAAATTTGCAGGCAAGATAGTATCATTTACTTTGGATACAAAAAATAAGCAGCATAAGAAAAATGAAATATTTTAGTTTAACGTCCCACGATTATGACTGTTAGGCTAAGGGAGGCGATGAGTAAAGCAAGTGATTGATGATAGAAGAATTGGTGGAATAAGGATACAGGAGGAAATGGGAGTACCTTAAGAAATCTACCTACATGATGTTGTCTATCACAAGCTTGCTTGGCGGGGAATCGAACCCGGGACTCCACGCACCAGAAGTAAGTAAGCTCTTTACCACTGAGTTCCCACATTAAAACCGGACATTGTAATAGGTTTTTACCACCTCTACTTTTAGTAGAGAGTTAAGGACGGAGATTAGTTGTATTTTTAGGACGCTTAATCGATTGGAGAAAACTGCTTATCGCTGTCATTTGCAGCTTTTCTTCAAAACACCAAGTGGCTGAGTTCTACCACTTCAGGTTTGAGTTTTGTTAAGTTTGAGTTTCTTGTCCGTTTGAGCAGCGAAGCTACATGAGACGTGGAACTACTGATTGATGTGGAACCACATGAGTTCCCGCCGCGAATCGAACCCGGCCACTTTATTTTTGAAAATGAAATCTTTAAGTTTTACGTCCCAGAATTATGCCAGCTAGGCTAAAGGAGACGGTGATTATTAGAAATTAAGGAAATGGTGGAATGAAGAAAGTGGGAGGAAACGGGAGGACGCCAAGAAAACTCACAGACACGATGTTTGTCCACCACAAAGTTCACTTGGTCCCGAGCGGGGATCGAACCAAGGACCCCATGCATAAGAAGTGAACGCTTTACCACTGAGCCACCGCGACCTCACTTCAGGTTTGAATGTCGCCCCAAGTAGGAAGGCGCACGAGACGAGACGAGACAGAGTTTTCCTGACGAAATTCGAGTCGAAACACAGCTCTTCCAAGTCGAGACATCACTTTTACAGCACATTTTCGAGACGAGACAGCTTCAAATCCTGTCTCGTGCGGATTCCTAGCCTCAAGCAACGAACTTAATTCTTAATGTTTGACCCCCTATTTTTTGGCTAAATTTGGTGGTGATTGATCAAGTAATTCTTGAGGTATTTTGTCTCCAGGACAGACGGACGGACACCGAGCAGGGTAAATATATAAAAGAGTTTTGGTAATCTAAATTCGTTAACAAATTTCATTTTTATTTTTTTATATATAAGGAAATTTTTGCTACGAAAGAGAAATGGAAGCAAAGACAAAAGAAAAGCGCGTAGAAGGACATGAAACAACCTCGATTCGTTGAGCTAATAAACATGAGTAATTAGTAAGTACACGCACAAAGACCCGAAACGAACTAATTACTTCCCCCCAAAAATAACCATACAAGTAAAAAAAAATATATATATATATTGCTGAAGGTTAATGAAAGTTCTGTTTTTCTTCTTCAACTTCCCATGTAAAGGTTTCCAAAGTTTAAGGCCTGGCAACGGAAGATTCAGGTGAAAGGCTTTATTCTTCAAGGCACGACATCAGTTGGAACATGAGATTCTTCTCGGCTATACAGGTTAGCTCCAAGGAAATTTTTCTCTACTTTTACACGATCGTGAGACTTTTCAAATATTTTTCAGCAGTACGTTATGTCGTACTTGGTTATGAGTGTTTGCATTCTCAGTACTATAAAGAAGGTCAAAAGGTGAATGAAGAAATGGAGACCAATATTTTATTATGTCTGTGACAAAATTCGGATAGTGGGCAAATTGTTATAGTTAGACAGTGGAAAAAAAAGTTTGGAATTTAAATAAAAATAGAATTTGAAATGAAATGAAATCTTTGAGTTTCTACGTTTCACGGTTATGCCATGCATAGGGATGCGCACGAGACGAGTCGAGACAGAATTTTCCTGACAAAATTCGAGTCGAGACACAGCTCTTCCAATAGAAAAAAATATATTTTTCGAGTCGAGACATCACTTTTACAGCATATTTTCGAGACGAGACAGTCTCAGATCTTGTCTCGTGCGCATCCCTAGCCGTGCAGGCTGAAGAAGACGGTGATGATCAAATGAATGACATGGTGGAACGAAGAAAGTGGGAGGAAACGGGAGAACCTCGAGAAAACCCACTTACACGGTGTTTGTCCACCACAAAGTTCATTTGGCGCGAGCTGGGATAGAACTTGGGACTCCATGCACCAGAGGTGGATGCTCTATCACTGAGGCACCGCGGTCCCAAAATAGAATTTGATTTTGAAAAGGTCGTGATAGAAAGTTACTGAGTTAGAGATATATACTAATTTCATATAATGGGTTCGAAAAAGAGATCCAGTTGAAAGTTAAAAATATTATATATATATATATATATATATATATATATATATATATATATATATATATATATATATATATATATATATATATATATATATATATATATATATATGTGTGTGTGTGTGTGTGTGTGTGTGTAAAAAGAAACAGAGAGACCGAAAAAACTGAAAAATGAGAAGATAAAATAGGGCTTTTTCTTCTTTTATAAGAGAAAAATACAAGTTCCATCTTTTCCGTTAACAAATATTCAGTCATACTTCTTATGCCCCCATCCCACGACGATAGGGAGCTATTATTATGGTTATTATTATTATTATTATTATTATTATTATTATTATTATTATTATCATTATTTACACCAAAGCCTTCGTCCCGAGTTCTAATGGTTTAGATTTAACACTGTCTTTTCTACTTTGCCCACCAATCATAATAAATTCCATACCATATTTTTATACAGTTATTCAAGGTCTTTGTTGTACATAAGAACCTCGCAGATAGCGACATCTATTAGCATCAGCCAAGCAAGTGATACCGCAACATCTATTAGCATGACTACTTACCATTAGGAATAAGCGTGAAGCATTGAGACGTTTACCCTTTGGTATAAGAAATTCTGCATGTGTCCTTTATCTTTCTGCAACCAACTTTACACATTTTTACGAACAGTTGTATAACATTCCAGGATAACAACGTCACATCTGACATGCGTTCCTTTTATAATCAGGATTTAGTGCCTTAAGCGAATGGCATGATAAGTGAAAGAGTTCATTTCTCGTTACAGAGATTTTGAGAGGTTGTAATCTGTATCCAATGGAATTCTAATTAGTTTTGAGTCTTGCGAGATATTCATGGCCTATTGAAAACGTCGAGAAGAAACTTTTAGAAAACCATCTTACTTATAAATTATCTAGCAATGATTTAGCCAAATATTTAATACCTTTCATCTTTTAACAAAACATATACTCGTAATATTTTAACATATAATCTCCGTACTCTATTGTCTTTGCTCTGTTGTTTTGTTGGATATTTCTGCTCAATCATGCATAACGATTAAGACATAGCACTTCTTGCAACATTTTGGTAAATTAATCTTGAATAAAGTTTACAGTACAACGTGTACTCGATAACCTACTTTTTTCGAATTATGCTACTATGCGATCATGAATCGTTAATTATTTCTAATAGACAGAAGGAATATGGATGGTGCAATGTTCAATTGCACGACTCAGTTTCTTTTTCTTCTTCTTCTTCTTTAAGAAGTAAGCAAAAGTGGTAATTTGATGTAGGATATATTCGAAACACGTTGTTACGCACGAGTTGAGTAATAAGTATTTTCACAGGAGTTTTTTTTTTTTTTTTTTTTTTTGTGTCCTTCAATATTACAGATATTGTAGATAGGAAACACTCATGGCTTCTGGTGAAGAATCGATTTCTCTTTTCAGTCCGCTTTGACCAAGTAGCTTTATAGTCAGTTCCCTTGAATTAGCTAAGTCAAAGGAGAATTTAGAAGGGAACTAAGTAGTTGCGCGGAAGGATAGGACAAAATAATTACATAGTTGTTTTTTGAGGAGTTCTTACGAGTATTTTAGAAATAGTTGGACTTTGGTTGGCTTGAGTAATTTTTTTAATTATTATTGTTATTCCAATAACGAATTTTATTCGAATATACGAAGAAACCAAATTTGAATAATATATTATTCGAATTTTTAACAGCATTAGCGCGTAAAAATTACAAAACTAATTTTTGCAAATTCTAAAATATTAGAAAGCATATATATAAGCGGATCAGAGGCGTCTCTTGAGGGAAGTCCCATTGGTAAAATTAAATTATTATCCCTTCAAACTAAGGGCAGAAAACTTAGCTGGTGTTCTAATTCTTATATACAGAAATTAAAACATTAGGTAAATCGCTTAGCCTAGTCGGCATAACCGTGAGACATAAAACTTGAAGATTTCATTTCAAAATTTTACGTCAGTATTACAAGATGTGTGAAGCTAGGAACAAACTTCCGAAGTAGGATATGTTGATTGGTCAATCGAGAAGTATCATATCTGGCGAAATCATTGGGCCAGCAGTTCGAATGAATGAATCAGTAAATTAATTAGGTCATAGGTAAAACAAACAAAAATCCAGAGTTACAAATCCTCTTATTTCTTCTCGTTCTCTCTCTCTCCTTTTTCCCCCTCTCTATTCTGAAAAATCCCACGAACGAAAGAGATCTGTGTGTTTCTGGTTGTTCCGTTATTGCTATGTACACTATGTCTGCTATGTACGCCCTCTGATAAAACTGACTTGGACAAGGTCACGACGTGATTGCCCTTAGTCTTTCTCTTGTCTTTCTTTTCTTTTTTTTCTATAAAAAAAAACAATCATCTATACGTACTTGTAGTATATCTTGTCTCTTCCTGCATTTTTTCCTTGATTAGATACATGAAAATTCTTCTTGCATTAGGTCAAATGCGACATGTAAAGTGTTCAGATGAGAAAAAAAGAAGGAAACGAAATATTGAATGAAGTACATGATACTACTACTACTACTACTATAAAATGTAACTACAGGAATAATACTTTTATTTCCATTTTCTCATGGTTAAAGGACAATATGCATATTCTTCTGGTCTTTAGCATTCATTTACAACAACGACGACCAATTTATAACGTACAACAAGACAGGGCTAAATAAGAACTATACTTTGGAATCTTCTTCCAATTTTGCTTGCCGCCTATCCCTCCAACTCCTTCTCTGAGGCGATTGTTCGCTGAATGTACATAAAGCTGAATTTTCACTTTACAAGAATCTTGTAGCTGTCATTAAAAAATCTTGTAACCAGATCTTTCTATTTACTGAAAGCAAGAAAGATATCTCCACTCTGCACGGTAGTGGACAAATGGTGAACCTAATCATTTAAAAAAGTGTATTTTGGCGCACTTCTTCTCCCCGTCCAAAAGAATTCGTTGTTTCGGGTGGAATCCGAACCACGCCGAACTCTCACCGGGAATCGAACCCGGATTTCCTACACCAAAGACACGTAACCGTTTAGCCACGAGGGAGCTACAAAGGAAAGTAGAAAAGGCCCAGTTACTAGACTGTCATTGTATCTTTTACATTTTAAGTTTCAAAATTAATATTGTCCACTTATGTGTATATTTGGGATAGACCTTTTTTTTTTTTTTTTAAAAAAAAGGCTTGATTTTCGATTTTTCGTTTTTAATTTTTCTAAAAAAGTCAATTTTTACTTTTTAAAATTTTCACTTTTTGAAAAATTCTATTTTTTTACTTTTTGAAATTTTTCATTTTTTCTTTTCAAAAATATTTCGTACATTTGAAAGTTTTCGTTTTTCGCTTTCCGAATTTTTTTCTTTTTCAAAATTTATTTGTTTATCGCTTTCCGAGAAATTCATTTTCCGCCATAGTATTTTTTCGAAAAACCGTGGACATCCCTAACGTCTTGTAAGTTAGCCCACTCCAATGACTTCTGAAACTAAGGTCAATCAGATAAAAGCCACTGTTACCTCATTCCCATACTATTCTGTTTTATCTCGAAAGGGAAAGTTTTTCTTCTTCTTTCTTGTTAAAAAAAGTAGAATTACTTTCATTTTAAAGGGGAAAATGGGAGATGCAAGATGCTGATATTGTTCATGGGATGCAGTACAGTATCATGCAGCTGAGTTTTCTTTCATCTGTATTGTATTTGGAAAGTTAAAAAAAAAAATGTTGCATGTATAGTTTTTTCTCCTCCCTCTTCTTTTATACTGTATCATTAAGCAATTAGAAAAACCATTATCGTCACTTTCAACATCATGAGAAACGAGAAGATTTTAACTCACGAAAAATTTTGACTTTAAATGTGCTTGCAATTTACTTTCTTTAATTGTCATTAACGAGGAAAAAAAGACGCTTTTTCTCGTTTTAATTCGTTTTTTGCTCGTGAAGATTTGGTGTTCAGAAAAATGGATTCGTGAAAGATTTCATGTATATATACATACGTATTATAGTTTCAGATTTTCTGTTCTATTTAATAGCAACCGTCATGGTTCTAAAATTGACAACTCGCTTCATGAAATTATCAGCACATTATGAAATCGCATTTTGGAACGATTAATAGATCTTTCTGGGCAAATTAAATGTAAAAATTCTGTTGGGTTTTCATAGATTTGCGAAAGTAAATTTGTGAACTGTGTCCAAATTGTGATGCTGTAGTGGTTTGAGCCAATAGAATCATTTGAGGGTTTACTTGCGGGGAAGGGGGAAGCGAGACTGTCCACCGAGATAGATAGTTTTCCGTTTTCAGTTAGAATATTACTGTACTATTGAATAAAATGTACAAGGCGCATCCAGAAAGTAAGTTTCCCACGCGTCCCATAGCTAGGAAACGTTATGTTGCGCGAAGCGACTACGTATACATGAGAGAGTAAGGTCCTAGCATGGCACATGCACTAGCGGAACTTCCCTAGTGTTCTCAGTAGCGTTGTGGCAGTGGTTGAAGATGGACGTTCCTATTTCAGCTCCCGCCTCATATGAAGTGCGAGCAGTGATAAAGTTTTTGAATGCACAGGGCATAGCACCGATCGAAATCCATCGTTAGCTGTGCTAGGTCCATGGGCCTAACGGCATGAGCAAGCAGTTCCTGCAGATATTCCGCTCCTTATTGCACACCACTGTCACGGAGTGTCTGTTGATAAAGAAGTTTTATGTTGAAGCAACTGATCCTAGAGCACAAAGCAAGGTGCACAGGGTCAGCATTGACATTTTTGCAACGATGCAGATGACGATGGATTTCAAGGAATGTAAAACACGCAATGAATAATTGAACACGTCACTCTGTGTGAACACGGAAGCACCCACGATAGGCGACGTGAACGGCCCGAGTCGCCAGCTTAGGATGACATCCCAAGCAAGAAAACACAGACAAACGCTTCCAGATGCGGAATGGGGAGAGTCTGTACCCAAGAAATCGAACATATAAAGCTGAAAGGATCTCGATACAATAATAAGATTACAATTTAGAGGTGCAGAAATTGTACCATTTAACCAACATATGCTTTGCGTTGAAATGCAAAATAAAATTAAAGAAAAAATATTGAATAATTAATTGAATGAATAAGAACAACAAAATCATAAGAATATTGAATAAATAAACGATCAGCGATTGGAATGCTATCACATAACGTGTGGGGCATTAAAATTCTGTTTGCAAACAACCAACATGTGCTTAATATTTACAAACAACAACTACTACGCAGGTAAACGACAGGAACACTGGCGACGCCACTAATTATGTGACGAAGAAAGTCCATCAGCGCCAACGCCACATTTTAGCAGCTATAAAACCAGGAGTATCACAGAAACTAGTATCAATCCTTGGTTGGTTAAGTCCACTCTCCTAGCTTGATTGGAGCTTTGAGAGGAACCTAACCTAAAGCTTTTTGTTTGCTTGGAGCTCTAGACCTCCTATCCTGCTCACATAGTTTGCACACAACTCTGTGCGACTCTTAACCTCAGTCACCCAGCTTGTCTGGAGCTTTGTGGCTTTCTAGCTCCCCTCTGCTTGCGTGGAGCATTGGGGGTCCTAATTTCACCCCCACTTAATTTGCTCGGTACTCTGTGGGGGATTTTCCTTAGGCTGCACAGTGGTTAGAACATCTTTATTACCAAGTTATTCGAGGATTTTTTGTGCACTATAGTCTGGAGCTTTGTGGCTTTCTAGCTCCCCTCTGCTTGCGTGGAGCAATGGGGGTCCTAAATCCACCCCCACTTAATTTGCTCGGAACTCTGTGGGGGATTTCCTTAGGCTGCACAGTGGTTAGAACATCTTTATTACCAAGTTATTCGAGGATTTTTTGTGCACTATAGTCTGGAGCTTTGTGGCTTTCTAGCTCCCCTCTGCTTGCGTGGAGCATTGGGGGTCCTAAATCCACCCCCACTTAATTTGCTCGGAACTCTGTGGGAGATTTTCCTTAGGCTGTACAGTGCTTAGAACATCTTTATTACCAAGTTATTCGAGGATTTTTTGTGCACTATAGTGATTTTTATATTATACTATTTATAACATTAAGATTTTTGCTATAAAACTTGGTAGTGGAAGAAAACGATTCCCGAGTATAATTTACTCCCCCTTTGACTATATAAACAGAGCTTTACAATATATATCAAACCCAAACCGGTAGGAAAGGGGCAATTGCCTAAATGACGCGCTTGGTTTGACGAGTGCTCTTACTGGGATTCAATCACTTGACTCTAATAGCTATTTTCATTGTAAAATGTAAGAATACATTTGATTGGACAGCTTAAAGTAATTGAAGTAATATTTCTGATTAGATGATTTACTAACATTTCCTCTCCTTCTTTTATTTTTTTGTTTTATGTCTTTAATTTTAAAAACACTTATCTAATTGAAAATTGACACTTACAGAAATTACAGCATTAGGTTGTTACACAATATTTCCCAAATCTCTTCATCTTGGTTCCATATTCAAGTCGTCATTACATGAAAATGATACTAGAATAAATTTCTATCAATAACTATTGAAAATGGAATATTCGCCTGGACTGCTGGATGAAGCTACTATCAAAGTAAACGCAAATATCCCGAGTTAGAGTTCTCTAGCTTTTTAACAAAATACAATACCTATATATATATATATACAGGGTGAAATACAGAGTGTTTCAATACAACACCAACAAAGTTTGGGAGGTGATTCCTGACACCAAGATAAGACAAAAAGTATAGACAAACCTTCGTAGACAAATGCTTGCTTTCGGAGTTATAGGCTGCCAAAAACATAATAAAAATTATCTTTAAAGGTCCATAGATCAAAAACCATGGGACCTACCGTAGTCGGGTCAAGACTTCACTTAGGGACTAATATGTACTCTATCCAAAATCCCATGTTTCAGAATGCTAAGATAATCATGCAACAATTTTTATGGAGACAGTTTGGCTACGGGCATATAACTTGAAGTACTCACCAACTACCCCTATAAAAGTTGTTGCGGAAGTACCGCAGGATTCTGAAACATATATCGGGTGTTCTAAAAATGGTATCTATGGACAACAGAGCGCTATTCTACAGGTCAAAATAAAGCAAAACTATTATATAATGTTATGCCTTCCGGGGTCTCCTTCAGCTGCTAAGGGGAATAAGAGGAAATCACTACGTGGCAACGTCGTAGATTAACTGGAAGTCATTAGTATTATTCTACGAATCTATGGAGCAGTTATATAACTTTCTATGCGAATAACTGGTGCTAATGTCATGTTTATCGACTTCAATTATCCTCTTAAAATAATGGATGTAACTATTTGATGAATTGGTAGATCTAATCTATAGTTCTTTCTCTATCAGCCATTTTTAAATGGTGTGTTACGGCGACACCATTGGAACGCCAAGAGAAAGTTAGGATATCATGGAATATGGTGTAGGCTTTATAGAAAAGTGTAGTTTTTATAGTTGTGAACAATAATTATTTTTCGTTATTTGATTCTCACTTCCTCAGACAGTTGCAGTTTTGTAGGTAATGTTAATGATCAAAAATACAGAGTAATTTAGCTTTAGCTATATTTTTTTTTAATGTAAGTATTTCATAGTGTTTTAAATTATACAGGGTATCCCAAAATATTTATACAGTACTATACTGCATTTTATATAATTTCTTATCGTTATCCACAGGTAAACTTAGTTTCTTGATTATTATTTTTCCTAATGTGTTTTTATTTACATCTTAAACTCGGAAGACCCGAAACAAATACACCCTTAAACTAGAATATTATACTTGATCAATGCAGGGGTGTGTACCTACTTTTGGGCCACCCTGTATAGTTAATGTAATGTGTCAAATGTGGAAGAAGAAATTAACAATTTCGATCCTAAACCTTAGTAGGACTCGGGGTAACTTGTTAATGCAAATGGACAAATGTGAGTCTACCTCGATGATATTGCAGCAATTTCACTCAACGAAACCAAATATATTGTATTCATGTTAAAGTAGAACGTTTAAATAAAAATTTGTTTCTCCCCTATTTCGAATGCCTTCCTTTTTTCCCCACTATCTAATGCACATCTTTAAAAAAATGCACTAAACCGACAGAAAACTGGAATTGCAATGTAAGCAAAAGAGCAAAAATGTCAAAAACATTGCAGTAGGCTCAAGTTTCAATAGCCTTCAAGCTCAAACGGAATCTATGATCTATTGTTTACTACTAAATTGAAACCAGTGTTTGTAGGTTTCCTTAGGAAAATTTCCCTCAACTGATTTTAAATTTAACCTTTTCTTATCAAATTTTCCCTAGTTTGTTGAGTGTCCAATTCCTATGACAGAAGTTATGTGGTAACATTAGTTTAGCTATATTGAAGGAAGTGACAACCATATATGTTTTGTTTATTTGCTTTTTGCTTTTTTTCACTTTTCCTTCATTTTTTAATTTATAAAATACACACAAATACACCCAGCCAAGAACGGATGAAGATTATGCTACTTTGAACACACACACATATATACACAAACTATTGCTATTGTATTAGGTAAATTTAAGCATTTATATTGGTCAATCAGTCAGCATGAGAATTTCCCTGATTTTTTCACGTTTTATCGACAAAATCCTTTTTTCCCTTTTTGCTAAATTTACCTACGAAATTTCCATAGATTATGGAAATTTCCTCAAACTACGAATACTGCTTGGAACCCGAACTAGATTCACCCTTAACTGGAATGAACCCCATGTTTCTTGCCAGCACCAGGGGTAAAAGTGTGGGGGGAAAATGGAGGGATGCCGTCCCCCTCCTTCCAGAAAATATCCGAGGCGTCTCCCCACTTTCTAAAATAATACAATGGACAAAGATAGGCACGGTTGACGGCGTTACGTCATGCGTCCCCCTACATTTTCAGATCTACTTTTACCCCTGATCAGCTCGTAAGAAATAATAAGCCAAATCAGAATCAGTTATATAATTAAGACTGCAAAACTGTGGTGAATTTAACACCCTTGTAGCTTTTTCATAATATGGCGACTCTTATGACTCCACAGATCCACTAGTGGTGAGTTTCGACATCTTACAGTATTCCTACATAATTATTGAAGAGGAATTTTGTTTTGAAAGTTATTGACATTTTTAGATCATCATCTAGCAAAGATGTTGATGGTCAGAAACGAAAGATTGCTTTCTGTGCAAACATCAAAGGCCAAGAAGACATTTTTAAGAACTGAATACCGTTTTCAGTGTTGGTAATGGAGCACAGTTATCAGTGGTGCCCACCCACCCCTTATGTCCATGACGCACCCCCCCCCCAATTGTCTACCCGTAGGTGTTCTTCCATGAAAAAATCTTCTTTTCGATTAATTTTTACACTCCCTCAAACATATTTATACAGATTTTTACCCCCCCAAATATTTCAATGACGCACTTTGCGTCACAGCCCCCCCCCCTTGTGGGCACCCCTGACAGTTATGCATGCTTAGAGAGGTCAGATTGGAATTTACTGAAGATAACTATCAACTGATAACTATTTAGTGATTTCCTGTCTACGATAGCAACAAGAGCTTTTAATATTAGCTGTGACTTACTTTTGGAGATCGTAAATACATATTTTACAGTTCTCCTAATTAAATCTCTTTGAAGTTTGCCCTGCTCAAGCTATACAATATCGGTAAACGCAAGTAACGAAATCACTTTAACATCTGCGGCAGTGAGTCAAACGTTTTATCGTAGAAGTGATCTTTGAACAGAAAGAAATATTTCTTTCGAACATTAATATATATGTATACTATGCTTTGTCTTCTTTACCAGCTATAAATTATTTCTTTTGTATTACCAATATAGATCTCCATATTCATAATACTTGTGAATTTTTGCCTACTACTCTTTATTTATTTATTTATTTATTTATTTATTTATTTATTTATTTATTTATTTATTTATTTATTTGTATACCCATAATGTGCGTGTTACTGTTAAGGGAGTATATTTGTCACCCTTAAGGTCGCCACACATGTTTCGGAAATCCGAAAAGGATTTACTGTACAGTTATTCTTTTGAGGATTTCTGAATTCGATCGAAAGGGGGGGGGGGGGGAGAAATCTTGCTCACACGTTTTCAGGAAATTCGAAGAGAAATAACTGTGAAGTTAGTCCACTTCGGCTTCCCTAAACGTCTGTGGCCAAAAAGTGTGCAATTTTTTTTTTTCTCTTTGCATGTCGCCACAGCCGTTCCGGAAATCTGGAGCAGCATAGTTATTCCTCTCCGGATTTCCGAAACATGTGTGGCGACCTTTAGATGTTGGTAATGGTTCCACCACAAAACCCACTTGGCGCGAGCTAGTATCGGACCAGGAACCCCGCGTATCAGAACTGAATGCTTTACCACTGAGCCATCGAGGTCCCAGTATTAGGGGCAGTCTGCCACCCCTCTCCCGAGAATTTTTAAGAAGGTCTAAATATACCTGTTTTTAGGTTCAAAATGTGCTATACATTAACTGAAAGTAAAAGTAAGTGCTAAGATTGCACTTCGTATTCTTGACTACCAGGTTTAATTTCTTGGGGAAAGGGGGGTAAAAAACAGAGGGGCAAAAAAAAATTCGGATAGAAGCTAATTTCTTTTTCTATATATCTATATCGAAAATGATAGTTTTACGTATATTACATGATGTTAAATTACAATGCAACATATCTGGGGTGAATTCGGGATTTTAATCTTATAATTGGGATAAGCTGCATCTCGATATATCCTACAGATTTTGCTCTACGAAAATCAGTATTAAAACCGGAAGTGGTAGCACATTTCAACCACTTCCGGTTTGAATAGAGAGTTAACGGAGGAGATAGAACCTGCTTTTGGAACATTAAATCAATTGCAAAAGAAAAAAAAACTATATCTCGATATCTTTTACCATTTTTAGTCTATGAAAATCAGTATCAAAACCGGACTTAGTAATAAATTTCAACCACTATCGGTTTGAATAAAAAGTTAATGGAGCAGATGGAACCTACGAACTCTGAATCAACTGCGAAAAACTGCATCTTAATATCTCTTAGCGTTTTTGGATCAAAAGACCCAATATATATCAGGCAAATATTTTCTCGTAGGCCTTATATCTCGAGAACTACATATAGTGTAGCCAAACCAAAACAAACAATGTACTCAGTATGATGTGCTTATTCCGTAAATAATAATAATAATAATAATAATAATAATAATAATAATAATAATAATAATAATAATAATAATAATAATAATAATAATAATAATAATAAAACACGAAAACTTGATTCAGGGACCGTTCAAAAATTTTGTTGCCCCTGATCCACAAAATCTAAACCCAAAGTATCACTTAACTCAGGATGATATGCTTATTTCGTAAAATATATGAAAATTAGATTTACAGATCATTTAAAAGTTTTGTGGCCCCTGATCCACAAAATTCAATATATTTCATTTAATCAAACATTTTCTTGTACACATTATATCTGGAGTACTACATATAGTGTAACCAAACCCGAAGTATCACTTAATTCATTATGATATGCTTATTCCGTGAAAAATGCGAAAATTCGATTTAAGGTCCGTTCCAACTTTTGTAGACCCTATTCCAAAATCTAATTATTGGCCCAGATCGCAATCTTTTGATGCACTTTTCGGATCATTCCCAAAATTCTTGACCAAGATCGGAATATTTTCATCCATTTTTTTAATCATTCCTAAGATTCTTGCTGCTGTATGAAAATCCGTGTTGCCACGTTTGGCCTAATCCTCGTTTCGCCTAACCAATTATCTGACACTTTTATGACAGATAAATGATAAGATTTGTGTCCGCCATTTTAGGCGAAAAAAGGATCCTCGTTTGGCCTAATCCTCGTTATGCCTAAAATGGCGGACAATAAGAAAAAATCGTGGAAATTCAACTAGAGGGAAATTATATAACAGAAAATTCCCTAGTATATAAAGAGTTAAGAAATGCAAAATATATAGATTAATATTATAACTATTTTCGAGGAGTTAGGATTACCAAAACTCCTTTATGTATTTACTAGGACCATGGATATGTACGAATATATATGAGTAGGGGAATAGCAAAACCCGTTAAATTCACATTTTAAAATTTGTGACAAATCGAGAAAAACTTGTTAAACACGTCATAATTGTAAAATAACATTAGAAACTAGAGAACATTAAAAAATTAAGAATAATGTGAGTATTGGTCTGTCGAAAGCTGTATAATCACACTAGTCTGTGAATTGCGTTATTGAAGAAAATAGTTTGGATTTAACAGGTTTTCCGTATGTAAATGGAAATAACAGTTTTTGCATCTGGACGAGCGGCCATTTTTGTTGAGGCTCAAGATACAAAACCTATCAAAAAGAAAGGGAGTCAGAGTCAGAAATCAGTATTATGCCTACTAAAATATTGGGGGGAAATGTATTATCAACTACACATTGCACAAGATTGGCACAAATTAATATGGATACATAAATGCTACATTAATTTTGTTCCAAATTGAAAACAATAGATCCAAATGTGCAAAAAATTGAATTATGTAACCATCTACTATCATCATTATCATCTACTAAATGGAAATCCGTATCGTTGTCGTCCTCTGGTGCATCACCATTTTCTCGGTTTTCTATTCCTCAAAAACCTCTTTGTAAAGCGTGAGCTTTGAGCTGCTTTCAATCGTCAAACCCTTTGTGACTACAAGCGGAGTTAATGATACCTATCCGTATACATTTCTAAACTGAGTGACTATATTTTGGAAGAGTTTGTAACCTTTTATGGACTAACATATAGTGAATATTAATTTGCCAATTAAACCAATATATGAATTGGAAATATAGCAAAACAAAATGTGCAAATGTTGAGTTAGAGCAGCGTTTCCCAACCTTTTTCAACTTGCGGCACACTACGGGTGTAACTTATATTCTCGCGGCACACTCATATATTATTATTATTATTATTATTATTATTATTATTATTATTATTATTATTATTAATTATTATTTGCAAATATAAAATACCATGTTTTTTTTCTGTGGTTACTGATCATCTTCTCACAGAGATGAAGGCTCGATTACCGGTTTTCCCCTTTGCTAATTCATTATGCTTATTTTTTATTCTAATTTTAAAATAGAAAACAATTGCAGTGAAATATAGGACTCAGATTTTTAAAAATACGCTTTCTTTTTCGGAAACTGTATCCAACCTTTTACTAAGAACGAATATCACTAAATAACGAACGAACAAATAAATGTCTTGTACTTTTAACTTTGCTGTTTTAACCAAAACCTGTGCATATTATTGCAATCACACAGCTTGCGATGCGTCGAAGTCAAAACAAAGCTGTTGAACAAAGTGTTGTTCTGTCATTCACGTGCGAATGAGTGTTCTACGAACGTTCACTTGACGCGTACCGTACAAGTGCTTCCATTTCTTGGTGTTAGTATGACTTTCAATTGAAGCGTAACATAGCAGCTAATCGTGGAAATGTGTACCAGTCGAAATACTGTCTGCTACACAGTAATAGATGTAGAATAATACATAACAATTACAGTATTTTTTCCATGGTAGAAATTCATAGTAATGTGCAATATAAAAATATATTTTTTCCCCTATGTCTTGCAATTTGGTGGCTATAGAATTAATAATTTTGTTTCGATTTCCTCGCGGCACACCAGTGTGCCGCGGCACACCGGTTGGGAAACGCTGAGTTAGAGAAACAGTGGCAGAAAGAGAATCAGAAATGGTAAATAAGTGGCAAATTTTTTTAACATGTTGTACCAAAAGCATGTTATAATTTTGAATGATAATTGACACGAGACATTTTAAGAAAGAGGTTCTGCTGAAGCTGAAGAGACCGTTTCGAGAAGAACGTAATCCAAGAATGTTCTGTTCAAAGTAAAGATTTACCCTGAAATACAAAACAAACGACTTTTAAGCATAGATAGTCCACTCACCTTGTCTTTTTGGCTACATTTCGTTTCCAGTTTTTCATGTGTCTTGTACGTTTTCTAGACAATTTTAGTGTTGTCTGATACCAAAATTATGATCATCGCTGCTTAGAGTATCGTTTTCTTTCGATTTTGCGTGCATTTGTCTAGTAATTATTAAAGAAAAGCAAATAAGCACAGAAAAGTTTCACGAGCAGTTAGGTTAAGACGTATAGTGTCTCCATTTTCAGTCCAGGGTGCGTGGTGGCTCAGTAGTAGAGCGTTCACCTACGGTGCTTGGGGTCCCTGGTTCGATCCCAGCTCGCGCCACGTGGACTTTGTGGTAGACAATCACCGTGAACGTGGGGTTTTCTCGGGGTTCTCCCGTTTCTTTTCACTTTCTTCATTCCATCATTTCATTCATTTCGCATCATCACCGTTTCCTTTAGCCTAACTGGCATAACCGTGGGACGTAAAACTAAAGATTTCATTTTATTTTTTTCACTCCAAAAGTAAAAAAAATAATAAAAGCACACACTTCAAATTCTGCCAAATAAAATTTCGAATGATTTACGAAGTGTTGCAATAAATATTCAGATTACTAAATTAATCCTATACAGTACGAAACCTCAAATTGTTTGAAATATGGAATTAACCGGGTTTGATTCTGCTTTTCTCATGAGGTTATTTGCAGGTTTGGGATTTAACAGTTCATGAAACTGAATATAAAAGAGGGATTTAACTGGTTTTGCATCTTTTGCCATGATGGATTTAACAAGTTTTGGTAATTGGCACATATTTCAATCTCAATTTTTAACTAGTTAAAATGGCTTTTTCTATTGAATACTATTTGGAAATAATAGCTTTCCAACTATGGTTTCCAGAGCAACCACTATCTCATTTTTTTGTTTTGGACCTTTTTTGGTACCTACTGTTCACCCGTATTGTATCGAAGCACGAAGATCACCAGAGTCAACTATATCTTTATTTCTGTCATACGAGTGGAAATGGAGTGTACCAGCAGGACAACCACCCTCGTAACAGATCTCGGTTGGCCACCATCTGTTTGGAGGAGCATTCAACTTCTTCCTGCTGAAACAACCACCGAAAAGCCCGGATTTCAATCTCATTGTGCATCTCAGAGACTTATGCTATGGACATTCCCGGTAGTATGTGAAACGAGTGGAAATTCAATTCAAAAGTTGTAATTTCAAAAGTAATACTGTAATAAGAAATGAAATATATTTTTCTTATTTCTTTGTCAGTAACACATTGAGATATTTGAATTGTGGAATTATCCAAAGAGCAATTTGTCAGCGGAGCGATTTGTCACAAATCACTCATTGCGATCACAATTGTCCATTGTTAAATTATGAGCAAATTTAGGGATCTTTTGTCAGATCTAGCTCGAAATAGTTACAAATTTCATACGAATTGTAATTACAATAGAATCACAATCGGATCTCTTATAATGCATTAACAGTTTAAAAAAAAGCGTTGAAACTGGAATGAAATCGTCTGAAAGATCAGCAAAATCTACAATAAAATAACTTTTGCACCTACATAAGAAGAAACACACAAACTATATTTCCTTTAACGTACCGAGTAGCAGTACCATTTGGCAATATAAGATATTTGGAAACAAACTGCAAACTAAAAGTTACTTTTGAACAGCACTCACCTTACAAAATTAACAGGCATAACTTTTTGTGTTTCTCTCATCTCAAATATAGTCACTATACACCCTGTGGGTGCAATAATATTCTCAAAATGGAACGGAAAAGTAACTGTATAATTGTCAAAACATTTTTCCAAAAGCAAATAGACCTATTACAAATTAGTTATGGGAAAACTAATTTGTATTTCTCAGTTCTTCACATAGTAGGGAATATTTTTATTTCGAAAAATTTCCCTCCAGTTTTATCTCGACGATTTTTTTATAGTCTACCATTTTAGGCAAAACGAGGATTAGGCCAAACGAGTATCCTTATTTCGCCTAAAATGGCGGACATAAAGCTTATCTTTTATCTGTCATAAAAGTGTCAGATAATTGGTTAGGCGAAACGAGGATTAGGCCAAACGATGCAAGATCATGAAAATCAGTATTGAAACCGGAAGTACTAGTAAATTTTAATCACTTCCGGTTTTGAGTGTTTAGGGTTGTGATGAACGCTGTTTTGAGACACTGAATCAATTGCAGAAAACCAAAATCAGAAATGGGTAATTTGAACCAGTTCCGTTTGAATAAAAGGTTAATGAAGAACATGGATCCTAGCACAAAACTGCATCTCGATATCTCTTACCGTTCATGCTCTGTGAAAATCAGTATTGAAACTGAAAGTAATATTAAATTTGAACCACTTCCGGTTTTGGTAGAATGTTTGGGATATGATATGTTGCCTTAAGACGTTAAATAGTTTCCAAATAACGCTTCTCGCTATTTGCTGCAATTTTCGTTCTATGGCGATAAACTTTGAAACTGGAAATGAATAATTTGAACCATTTCTAGTTCGAATAGAGAGTTAACAGAGGAGATGGAACCTATTCTTTTAACGCTGAATCGATTGTAAAAGAAAAAATGCATCTCAATATCTCTTACAGTTTTTGCTCTGGTACCTGTCTACAGACGGACGGACAATGGCGTTCTGTAAGATTTCTGATACTTATGCATAGCATAGTTTGGAAGTCTAACACTATGAGACACAAAAATTCAAAGATAAACAGAGAAGATGACGTAATATGGAAAAACCTGTACGAGAAGATAATGAGCTTTTCAAACAGGATATTTTGATACCACAAAACCTGACAAGAAACAGGACGTGAAGATGTGTCATTTATTCAACGATTTTTTTGTTTTGTTTTGTTTTGTTTCGGAAGTGACTGTCAGTATACTATTTCTAATTCTTTAAAAAGACGGTGTTTGATGATGAATACATTGTCCAATGGCGTGTCATGAGGGAAATCACATTGGTAAAAAAAAAATCTACCGATCACTTTTCCGAGAAAGTCGCATTGGTAAAGGTTTCCACTGTATTGTACATACAAGCGAAGAAAAGAAAACTTATCTAAGAGTTAGGTATACAACATTATATCAATAAGTAAGTTTTTTCTGCCCTTAGTGTGTGACCAGGCACGTATTAACAAATTCGTTTCGGGGAGGGGGTTCCTGGACCATCTTGCTGAAGATACTTAGAGTAGACATTTTGCGAATTCTAAAAGGAAAAGTCAGAGTTTTTCTCCGGCTCAGGGTAAAACTGAAATAATAATAATAATAATAATAATAATAATAATAATAATAATAATAATAATAATAATAATAATAATAATAATAATATATTGCTTTTCAGCCCCACAACTTGGTGAAGGGGAAAATATATAAAATATAATTGAAAATGACCGATATTAGTGCCGAATCTATAGTTTTCGGGGTCACTGAGAGGAACAGTGACACTTTCGATGCCATTTAAATCCAAATTCACTCCTTTCTGTCTAAAATGAAACGTATTCTCCCTGTGCAAAGAATGGATATTCTACTAGTTTTAAATAGAACTCCAAATGCCAAATTAATAAGTCTGTAACCCTAAGGGATTCCGAGATGTCGACATTTTTTTTATTTTCTAAAAAATGAGACTAATTTTCACCTCCTTCTTCACTGTGTTTCTAAAAATCCTTAGTGATACCTTAAGTTATAAATCCTATGTGCAGTTCAAATTTCAAGTTTCAAGTGTAAGTAATTTGTCCTAGGCGTTGATCAGTCAAACAATGAGGACATTTCTTCGCTTCTAATATAGAGACCAGCACTCCGTGTTGCTGTGAGCAATATATTGTGTTCTTCCTTTTGCACCTTTCGTATAAAATTCGTCTGAACCCGAAGTCTCGCACAAAAATTGAACACGAAGTCTCGTATGGACACTTTAGGGAAGTACTCTTCACTATCTTTTTTGTTCCATTCTAGTTCAAACATAATCTAAAACTACTTGAACACGGTTTAATTATTTTAAATAAAAAAAAGTCAACATACCAATTTTCAAGTCTAACGTTATGGAATACGAGATATGGCCATTTTATTATAATATAATGTAAACAATCGCACCTATTTTTCCCTGCTAGTGACGGATCTAGCCTGAGGCAGGGGGACATAGGCCTCCGAATTGTTTGAGTGGCAGAAATAATTGAAGCTATATATCTATACAGTGTCGGATCCAGGATATGATCAAGGGAGGGGCTAAACCATAGTTTGTCGTTTCTATCCAGTGTAAAGCTGGATTGAATCCCATTTTATCGAGTGTATACCTGAGCGTCAAGGTGGGGGCTATAGCCCCTATAGTCCCCCTTGGATCCGCCACTATATATATATATATATATATATATATATATATATATATATATATATATATATATATATATATATAGATAGATAGATAGATAGATAGATAGATAGATAGATAGATAGATAGATATGAAAGTTTATAGCAAATATTGTCTTTTAATCTTTATTGGAAAATTTTTGAAACATTAGATAGGCATATAGTTTCAGTTCCAGTTTCCCTGTTATATGATATGTTAAAAAAAAAAAAAAAAAAAAAACTTGAAGTCCACAATGTCTATGTCCAACTTAGCCGTAATATCTATTAGGAGAGAATTAAGTTGAAATCTTCTGCAGACGCCATGAAAAATTGTAAAACAATTTGCAAACACATTCAATCGACGAATTAGTTCTTGAATGGATCACGATTATGTGTTGTGTCACTGTGTGCTGGTAATAAAATATTAAAAAAATGAAGACAAAAAGCAACAAAAATGTGTCCTTTTTCATATTTTACACGAGAAGTAAAAATTAATTGTCACAATTTATTGCTATTCCTTTCCAAGTTTTACTGAATAATACATATCAGAAAAAAGAGTATTCATATAAAATTCTTCAATTGCGAAGAATATTAAAATATTGGTGAATGGTCTTCTACCAATAGAGGTTCACAAGACATTTTTAGGATAACATTAATAGTGGTGAGTTGCTTATTTATATAACTAACTAACTCTATGGCCTATGGAACCCGGAGGTTCAATGCCGCGTTCACAAAAGCTCTCCACTGACTTCTCCTTAGCTAATTGCATCCAGTTTCTACTTTGTATTCCTATCTCTGCGAGATGCATCTTAATATTGTCCTCCCATCTGAGCCTAGGTCTTCCTAATGGTCGTTTTCCGATTGGTCTTCCAGCCAAGACTTTGAAAGCGTTTCTACTTTCTTCCATTCTTGCTACATGACCTGCCCACCTAAGCCTCCTAGACCTGACGACCCTAACAATGTTGGGTAAACCGTATAAATTATGTAGTTACTTCATATTTATGTGCATATTTATATTCCTTCAGTGCATATTTACATTCAACATTTATTTTCTCCTACAATTTCTAACTTGAATGTTAAGAGGCCTCATCATGGCGAAATTAAAATACCGCTAATTTTACAGTAATTATGTGATATCTTCAAATAGATAAAAGATAAATCGAAATGTGGAACAAGATCGCTCTAGACAATATTATTTTACATGAAATACCGTTATCACAACTCACTTATCTGCGTTTGATTTCCATCCATTTATAAAATCGACATTTATTTTCGCGTTTCTAAATGGCTGTAAACAGAAAACTACTAGGTGACTCATGATAACGATACCAGATGCAAAATAATATTGTCTAGGGCGATCTTGTTCCACATTTTGATTTTCTTTAATCTATTTGAAGATATCACATAATTACTGTAAAATTAGCGGTATTTTATTTTCGCAGTGATAAGGCCTCTTAATCAAAATTTTTTTGCCATATAAAGAGCAATTTTTTTTTTTTTAACTAATCTGTTCAGCTACATACCTGCAAATGTCTACAACTTATTAATTGCTAATTCGTAATTCATGTCTAACTTGTGAAAGGAATGATTCATTGTTTATTCTTAGTTTCTGTAAAAGTGAGTAAACTGATTTAAAATTAAAATGATTTGCGTAAACTCATGATGTAATTATCATGTAGTTCCCTCTCCAGTTTTCTTACCTTCTAGATCCACTACTGTTCCTTGTGCACCCCATTGTTTCTTTCTAGGTTAAATATTAAAAAAAAAAAAAATGCTGAAACATGTGCGTAATTATTTTAAATGAAAAATACAAATACCGAATTTCATGTCTCTAAGAGATTCCAAAATATGGACATTTTAATACAATAACTGTCACATTACAGTATATTTATTTTCCCTTCCCTTTTCTCTTCAATTTTTTAAAAATACTTCCTTACTTGCAGGGGCCGATCCAGGGGCGGGGTGATCGCTCCGATCTCCCTCCTCAGAAGAGAAAACTTTCTTATTTTATACATAAATAAAACCCATCCCAGAGTTTGGAACTCTTAAAAGTAGCTCTAAGTAGCAGTATTACAACCCACCGCCCCCCCTAGAAGTCCGTCTTGGATCCGCCCCTGCTTAGTTGTACCTTGGTGAAACAGTACAAATCCTATGCGCTGTCCAACTTTGAAGTTTCTTAATTTAAACTGTTTGGAGTGGACATTGATTTAGTCAGTCATTCAGAACTTCTTTTGTATAAAGAGATGTCATACTAGATGAAATGTCAACTCCCAGTCCTGCACGTGTGTACTGAATAAAGTAATTAACATAATACACCAACCCTGCTAATCAAATTTCCTGTCAGTAAGTAAAGAAGAACAAGCTGTTACTTAAAGTACTACGTGGTAATATATATCTCTCCCTGTGTTACGAACAGACACGTCATTTCCAAATTGATGACAGATCAGGAAGTGACGTCATTCTTTCTTTCCCATGCTCAAGCTGCTTCCTTTGTTTTGACACTAACCTCCAAGCACAATTTTTTATTGTTCATCTCTCCATGACACGTAAAATAAAGTTCTTTTTGAATAAATGTGATATTAAAGTTTGTTGTTTATTTTTTTCCAAGAAATCTTTGAAAAATCATTAACTGTGACACATAGCAGAGAAATCATTGTCTTTATGAAAACGTTGAGTAAGGAGCATAAGAGGAAGGGACATATTTGAAATTGTGTTAGTATTTTGTATCTTTTGTTATGAAGATAGGAAGGATAGGATAGATAAATTCACAGTATGACTCATTCTACTGTATGTAAACTTTACACAACGTATAGTATAGTATATACAATGTGTAAAGTAGTTGCAATTAGAAGTAAGGGAAATATCATGTATTTGTATTTGAAATGGGACCGGTTGCAATGATGTGAACAGACTTATGGGGAGATGGATGAAATTCAGCTCAAATGCAGAAGAGACCATGTAGATTTTATATTCCAAAAGCAAATTGTCCTAAAATGGATGGAACATAGTCAAAAAGGCACGAAAATTAACATTAATGTCAAAGGAAAATCAATAGAAAAACAAATAATTCCTTCACTTACCTCAAAAACCAAGAGGAAAATTGCTGAAATTTAGCTTAAGAGTCTTCATCCAGGCAAAATTAAAATACCGCTAATTTTACAGTAATTATGCGATATCTTCAAATAGATAAAAGACAATCGAAATGTGTAACAAGAGCGCCCTAGACAATATTATTTTACATGAGAAACCGTTATCACGACTCACTTACCTGCTTTCGATTTCGAGCCATTTTGAAAATCGGCATTTATTTTCGCGTTTCTAAACAACTAGGTGACTTGTGATAACGGTACCTCACGCAAAATAATATTGTCTAGGGCGCTCTTGTTCCATATTTCAATTATCTTTTATCTATTTGAAGATATCACATAATTACTGTAAAATTAGCGGTATTTTAATTTCGCCGGGATGAAGACTCTTAAATATAGAACAGACTATGTAGATTCCACATTCAATAAAGATATTGTCCTAAAATAAGTGGAACATAGTAAAAAATCACGAAACATGGACATTAAAGTCAATGGCAAATCAATGAAGAAGTCGTCCACATAACTTAAAAACTATAATAGGGAGATGGCTAACTGAAAGCTTATTGCAAAGACATATTGAAGAGCTTAGAAACAATGTATAGCACGTAAGGTAAATATGTATAGAACACTGTCAAAAGTTCAAGTTGTTTGAGTAAAATCAATAATAATGATAAAGTATATGCATCTTCGAATTACACAAGGCGCCCCACGCGGAGGTTATGTGCTTGAAACCAAGGGCGCCGATCCTAAGGGCCGAGCCCCCCCCCGAAAGCTCATGTGGGCCCCCCTAGTGTATTTATGAATATACAATATTTGGCATAATTTGAATGCAATTTGTCTTAACATCCTCATACATATTCCTTCTACGTCTGAGTGCCCCCCCCCAAATTTACAGTGAAATCGACGCCCCTGCTTGAAACATCTCACATCTGGATTTAGAATCTCCAGACTCGTTTTAGCATGGAATATTACTTTTTGACCTGACAACATGACACAATCTGGTCCTTATGGCAAACTGAATAGGCCCTTCAGCTTAGCAGCAACACATGCGCAATTACAATTATTTAATGTTAAGTCTATTGAGAGGTCTTCGTAGTTTCCATTCCCCAAGAACATACAGTAGTCAATCCTTGATATTTCGATGTACATACAAACTTAATTATTCATACAAAATAATAATGGACTTGATTTTGTGCGCCATTGTGATGCACAAATCCATTTTTGAAATTTCCCTCTCGAGACAGATAGGGGAAATTCGAATTCCACCTTAAATACTAATTTTAGGGATACTAGAGATTTAATTCGAAACTAAATATGCAAAGACAACACACAACAATTTGAAATTCTTTTGAGGCATTATTAGCTGTATCTAATAGAAAATATTTTGTGAACAAAGTTGAAATGAGACAAACGAGATTTCATATAGCTACATTGGAAGTAACTATATGAAATCGGCCCGGTTCCAATGCTTATACCTTGGAGAATAGGTTTGTTAACCAAAATATTAAATAATATATTTTCACAACTCAAGGTAGTCTCGATTTAGATTATACCATGATGGACAACTATACCCTACTCTTTCTGTTACATCTATACTACGCATGGAGTTAAAAAAAAAAAGTTATAGATTTAGAGTTACCAACTCCGGAAAATAAAATTACCGGGATCCCTTCAAAATTCCCTATGATACAGGCCTCAGTGTGAAGTATCTCTGTTCGGACCCATCCATGGAAAGGAAATGTACTATCGTGGACAAAAGTACATTAGCACCTGTATTCCGCATATCCATAATACATTCACTAATAAGCTTAATAGATACATTGTGCTAAAAATGAGAAACTGAAGTCGGTATTGATCATTTTATTATATTTACTATCACATCTGTAAAATTACCGACACAGATGAACCCAAGTATATTAATCCTTAGGTGACAATTTTGGATTTACAAAATGAAATTTACTCTTTAAACTTATACTTCAGCTACAAACTTATACTTAATCATTGAAGGATTTCTAGGTTCAATGTTTTGCTGTGGATTACAGATTTCAAAATATCGGTCATAAAGGAACTGGTAAGAAGTTTGTACCGGTCACCAGCCTTATCAAAATAACAGCAATATTTCCGGCCAAGCCGGTGAAATAACGACCAGTTGGCAACCTTACATAAATTTTGCTATTGTTATTCACAGGCCGGATCTGGTTCGCGGGCCATCATTTGGGTACCAACTGCAATAGTATTCTCATTTCAGAGCCGTTCCAAAAGATATTGAACATTAGTTCAGATGATTGAAAGGAGACATTCTTGTCATTCTTCAGAAGTATTTAGAAAGAAATGACGTAAATGGAAGTGTCTGTTCGAAAGCTCTCTCACACTGTAATCTAAAACATTCACAAGGTCTTGTTGAGATAAATGTTTTTAGTTTTTTTTCACTTGGGGCGAAACCATGAAAATTCGTGGTCAACTGCTTGTAACACGCAATTAGATTTTAAAAAGCGTGCTCGCTGATACTTACTGACCTAAATTTTTGTACAGTTACTACGCTACTACACTCTTATGTTCTAGCATCTACCCTGAATATAGTATTGAATTAATATTGTATATACACAACATAAATATTTTTTTCTTTCTTTTTACGTTGTAAGATAAAGTGATAGACAAGAGAAAGTGAAGTGAAAAAGAAAAAGAAAATAAAAGACCTTGTGTACAAAGAGAGTAGAGGAAATTATAAATAAAAATTAATATATAAGTAACGGCGATCTTTATCAGGATAAAAAACAAACGCCATCATTGTGTTTCTTTTGTTTGGTTTCGACTGTTTTAGTTCTAGGTATAATCTGATAGCTATCTGATTGTTGGATGAATTTTTTACTTTTTCCCCCCTCTTACGCATTAGAACGCTCCTATTCTGCGTAATTTATGAGCTATGAATAAGAAAATGATTGTATGCTAAAGAAAATTAGAAAATGTTTTAAAAGATTTCTAATAATGTTATATTCAGTGATTTAAATATATTCTGCGTGTTTTCCTTTCGTTACGTGTACGCGTTTAATTTGGCTAACAAGCAAATGTTCTGTTGAAACAGAAAACAACTTAGTATATATTTCGCCTTTGATAGTATTCAGCGTGTAAATATATATATATATATATATATATACATTTTATTAGCTCGACAGAAATTGATTTGGCACAATAATACATTTAAACCTTTCGGGTCTTATGTAGAATCGTTTTGACATGTGATTAGCGCCATACTAAGGATATGACTAATGCATGATTATCAGAAGTGTATTCAAAATCTCTGATTATTAGTTGACTTAGTTAATCACATGTGATTAATTAATTTAGAGCAGAGGATTTAACAACAATAAATTTATATTATTACAAAATCAGTTAATTACCTGTCTTTCTCTCTTTCTTTCCTTTTATCTCGTCGGGTGAGTTAACTATGAAGCAGCTATTAAGCCGAGTCCTCTATAATAGCAGAACTGTTTCTTAAAGTGAACAGTGAGAGATGAGTAGAAATTTTCCAGTCTTCTAAGGGATACATACTACTGATCGATAAATTATCTTCCCTTATAATTACAACATAATCATTCTATTGTCGCTAATATTAATTGACTTCTAGTTATTTCCCCGTAAATACATCCCTCAGAAATGAATACGTTCATTATAATTCGATTTCGTAACTATTTATACGTTGCTGTGGTACCAAACTACAAAGAAAACATTTCGAATTTCATATTTCATATATTTGCATTTTTAGACTACGCATGCGCACGTCTAGATTTTCCGTAATTGCCACATTTACTTTTCTCACTCGAGGTATTGGGGTTATATTAGTTAATTATACCCAAATCAACTTATTAACTGAACTCCAAGCAGAGTCTGAATATCAAAATGTACACCCTCCTTAGTACAGAGCTAATACGACACTAACTAATAGAGTCACTAACGCTTGATTTACGAATTGTTTCTGAATACCGCCCTTTGTGCTTTAACTGGAATATAATTACAAGGTATACAAGAAAACGAGAGGATAAGTGTTTTATAATTTGAGACGAGGCAATAAACATACTTCTCGTCTTGAAATCGAGACGAGAAGAAAAATTTCACTACTTTTGTGGGCAATAATACTTTACCCGAGTCTTATATCTCAAACGTTGTTTTACTATTACATGCTTCATTGTATTAAAACTATAAATCGATATAGTTATCATACAAACAGAGTGCTCAGCATTTATCAACATTTAAAAGTACGCAAGTCTTTGGCACAATATACTGAAATAACAACGTATCACACTCTTTGTGAACCTTTTGAAGAATGTTGATAACTTTTAGATGGAATTTTCTTTTAAAAAATCAAGGCATGAATTTAAAAAATACAAAAAAAAAAAAACCGGGAAATTTCCCGAGTCGAAACGAGAAAAGCTTCTTCGAAAATCCAAGCGAGAATAGATTTTTTGTTGCAAAATTTAAGAAACGAGACAATGAAACTTTATTTTCATCTCATCGGTAATATGCATACAAGAGTGACATATAATACCATTTTAATTTATTTTAGCTTCATCCCGTTTCCCGTAGCGAAGGTAAAGTAAATTTTGATTAGACCCCTATATGTCACTGTTGTCCGATTCCGGGGGAACAGAGCCTCTCTCTTCCCCTCTGCAAGTATGCTTGGTAAAAACACTGCATTGTATCATGCCTCTCAGTCCCCCCCCCTCTAGTTTTTCGCTGCCTCTTGTTGCTTCCACCATATTACAATCACGTCCTTAATGATACAAATTCTTCTTAGCCAATGCCAATCTTTGAGTTTTACGTCCCACGGTTATGCCGGTTAGGCTAAAGGAGACGGTGATAATGAGAGATGAGTGAAATGGTGGAATGAAGAAAGTGGGAGGAAACGGGAGAACCCCGAGAAAACCCACGAGCACGGTGTTTGTCCACCACAAAGTTCACTTAGCGGGGGCTGGGATCGAACCCGGGACCCCAAGCACCAGAGGTGAACGCTCTACCACTGAGCCACCGCGCCCCCCCTAATCAAAAGAATATGAGATAAACATAATTTTAAAATTGTGATTCGAACCATTACTAGGGGTTGTATTTGAGGCAAATAACCCAATTGGGAATCGAACCCGAAACCATGTGTGATATCCATTTGATCGCGAAGGAACAATTTGATTAATTGAAATTTGACGCCATTCTTCAGTGCCGAGACTATATGAGAGAGGTCTATTGCATAAGCTGGGATAAATAAAATGGGATTCGAAAAGCCAGTGAGGGTTATGAGCGAGACTTTCTGCTATCACCACACCGAGCATAGAACCCCGTATCAGGAGAAAGGATTTTTATTTCAATCTTGAAATACGTGTTTATGTGAATAAAATAACATTATTTTTTCTTCTGGAGCTCTCCACTATCTTCACCCCCACTTAGGTTTATCATTCATTTTCTAAAGCTTAAAGAACATAAGCACTCGACGTTAACTTAGACCTTTCATGTAATTTCACTTCCTCAGACTTTATTCTTAGTAGCGCTCATTAAGACATCGAGAGTAAAAATTCAAATCCTTTTCCTCTACAGATCTCCCTGTGCAAGGGTACCCATCCTCTGAGGAGCTTTGGGAGTAACCCCGCCCCCAAATTTACCATTCTGCTCCTCAAATGTACTTTTCCTTCCATCAAATTTAACATTCTGCAATTTGATTGTATTATTTGCAGTGAAAAATATGTCCCCAAATATTCTCCGCGCGTAAATATAATATTGCATCCGCATCCGTACAGCGTCTGCAGCATTTCAATCCACATCCACATATAATAATATAACAAACCAGGGTCACACCCCTCGGGTCTGGACTTCCCTCAAAAAAAAAAAAAAAAAAAAAAAAAAAAGAAAAAGAAAAAAAGAAAAAGAAAAAAGAAAACTTCCTAATTTAACATATATTTGTACACTTTCTGAATAAAACTATACTTGTTTAACAGGGAAATGATTGATGTAACATGAAAATTTGATCTTACACTTCATTTGTACTCTTTCTCTTATAAAAACAATCTAGTTCTACCTTTTTTTTCTGAAAACATAAGTAGAAGTATTTTACAATTACTTAATTGTCTTTTTCGGGTGCACAATAATATCCGTTCAGTATTACATAGACGTGGTGGCTTGTAGTGTTGGACCCTTCTCCTAAACCTAGGGCTCCTCCAAACAAACATTTCTGGGTGCACCCAAACAAACACTTACATAACTTGTTTCTTCTACTAGAGTTACAAGTTCAAAAACAGTTTCTAACGTAATAATTGTATTTTATTTATGTTTTGTGAATTCTATATGATATGATATCAATAAAATTAAAGCTAAACATTTACATAAGTCTACTACTCGAAATAAAAATGGAAGAAAAGTCATACAGTTATAAATTACGGAATTAATACGTAGAAAGCGTACATACTTAAGATCCCCTCGAAAGCAAATTTGTGACAATAAGGTTGCCAAGTTAGTAACACTGAATCTGTCACCTAATTTAAGAATAAATCCTAAGAGACGAGTGTCTGTTTGGAGCGCAAAAGTGAAATGGAGGTAAAATGTCTTTCAGCAAGTCGCTTCAAACGAACTCAAACGCTTCAAACGATCAATCACATTACCAGCTAATATTTAAAATAGGCTTTTGAGAGCAAAGGAAAATAAATAAATAAATAAATAAATAAAAATCTAGCGAAACAATTTTCCTATCGCGGTTATTTCCGTCTTAAAGATACAGTATATACAGTCATTCTTGACGTCAATATTAGTCTTTTGACAAGCATCAAGAGTTATATTCGCCATTCATACACACAAGTACACAACAAAACTAAAACTGCATCTGCAAAAAGCTATATTATTGCGGATATCCATATCCGCATATACCTCTATTCATGGGTGCAACTTGCGTTCTAATACCCGCTTGTGGGTACCCATGCTTTCGTTCAATATGGTTAGCGCACACGCGTTGTGAGCCAGGTTCGATTCTCGGTGGGATCTCATGTGGTTTGGATCCCAAATTAAACTGTAGGCCCATGTCTGATATAGCTTCGATGCTAAACTCCAAATCAACAAACCTTTCCCATGCAACTCAAACTTTATTTCTTGGTAGGCGTGGGAGATATCCCAAATATTTTTCCTACAATGATCTAGTAAACAACTTTAATTTTCAAACTCTAGAAAAAAGAAGATGGATGTTGGACTTGTTATTCTTATACAAGTTATTAAATAATAAGATTGACTGTATGGAGTTGGTCTCGAAAATATCATTGCGGATTCCCACTTGCAAAACCAGAGTAGAAATTACAGGGACATTTTATTGTGCAAAAGCCAGAAGCAATATATTATATAAATCCCCTATGTGGAGGCTGTGTAAATTATACAATGACATTGTAAATAAGCTTGATAAAGTGGATGTATTTAGTCTTTCTGAAAACAGGTTCAGATCATATGTGAAACAAGAAATTTTCTGTAGAAATAATTAAGAAATTTATATATGTAACATTTGCTGTATGTACACAACACTGTAATTGGGTATTAAGCCTGTTGTGTTGTATATTAAATAAATAAATAAATAAATAAATAAATAAATAAATTTGCTACCGCAGAGACCCGGGCTCGGTTCCTGGCGGGAGCTCATGTGGTTCGTATCCCATGGTTAACGTAAATCCACGCCTCATATAGCCTCGCTGCTGAACAGGATGATGCTAAACTAACAAATCAAATCAAATCAAATCTACATAACAGTAATATAAGTAGAAGCAATAGCTAATGATATGCGTAATTACACATAGTCTGGAATGGGTATTCATTCATGAGTGTATCATGCATGTTTCTTCACGTATCTAAAAAAGAAGAAGAAGAAGAAGTATGTTACACTGACACATTCAAGTGTGAATGCAGTGCTCAGGGGTTCAATGAATTCGCAGGAGTGTCCTTTGTATGAATGTATGGAATGGAAGTCAGGGAACTGGCAGACGTTTTTCTCTCATGGTATATACGTAAGTCCAAGAACCCAGCAAAAGCTACAAGACTCGTGCCATGGCCGTTAAGAGTTGAAACCATCTGGTGCAAAAAAAGCACCTGGCGACAAAGACCGTTAGAGGCACGCGTCACGAAATAGCCACGCTTCAGGAAACATTCCCACACACTCACTCCACTCCTACTGTATGTGAGATGTGGGCTTTCAAAGGAAAACATTACATACAATGCGAGGTCGAATCTCTTCAGATTAAAATGTCCCACAGACCCAGTACGTTGTTCGCTATTTTCCCAACGGCAGCTGTGAGCTCATTTTTGAATCTGATTTGTTTAGTCTCTCCCCTTTGCAGTTCTTTTCTTTGTAAATTTCTCACAGTGTCATCCTATAACCGAATATTTCCCCCTTCTCTTTCGTCTTTTCCAAAGTATAATACATCTTTGTAAATTGCATGTTTAACTATAGCTATATACGGAGGAAATTGAACCCCTTTTCCTAAATGTATTTAACTTCGCACATTCTTCCTTTCTTTATAAAAATTTAAAAGGCACAATTCTAGAAAGTAAAACTAAAGATTTATTTTTCACTTATAAGTGACATATTCTTTTCTGGCGCTATAAAAACGAGTTTTTGTTCAATTTTCTCGCAAACTATGCAAATTCATGAGAATTTAGATGGGGGCGTGGTAGCTCAATGGTAGAGCGCTTACCTCTGGTGCATCTGGTCCCTGGTTCTATACCCAGCCAAGTAAAGTTATGGTGGACTGGGTACTCCTCCCGCTTTATTGTTCCACCAATTCTTCATCATCGTTCATTTGCTTTAATCGTCGTCTCCTTTAGCCTAAAAAGGACACAATTGTGGGACGTTAAACTGAAAAATTTGAAAATTTACATTCAATTAGGGTAGAAGGGGGGAATTGGGTGGTGGGGATAATTGGACGGAAAACTTTTAAAAATGTATATGTTGCATTTCAGTATATTTTTATGGAATTTAATTACACCAAAATATTGGGTAGGTAGATATTGATAATAAAAAAAAAAACTTTGATGAATTTTGAGACGGTGTAATAATGACACACACATACACAAACACACAAAACATTTGAGAAATTACATATTTGAAATCGAGTTTCAGGTTTGTGAGGGTTTTGGTTTGAGTCCAATAAATCGCTCATCTGTTAATGTTTTGAGCCAGATTTTTTACTGCTTCTTAAAAATATCATAAGGGTGCTGAAGTGAAGAGCAGCAATCTTGAATCCTCACTGTGAGGCAGTTCAAATTTGTTAAAATTTGTACCTTCCAATTAACCCCAGGGGGTAATTGGGCTTATGATGTGGGGGTAAATGGGCGGAAAGTATTAAGTGGATATTTTTTGGTTATAATTCATTTAAATACTGTGCTATCTTTGTCTTTTGTTGTGTACACTTTTGCTTCATAGTGCATTGTGCTTATTAAGCAATTTTATTCAACTTAGGCCTCCAGTGGCCATTGTGAATGCCAATAGTGCTGATGCTGTAAATAGGACCTGTTTATCAATCCAGAGTTCCAACACATGTTCTATTTTAATAGTTTATAATTATTTAGCATTAATCTTATTACCTTCTCCTATGTTTGTTTGTATATTTTATTTTATTTTATTTATTTATTTATTTTTATGTTTTCGGCCAAAGTTTTGACGGCTTATAGTTTGTTTCGTATGTGATACATTTTGGATTACGTTCACAGGACAATATATTATGTTGTAAACAATAACTGGAAGGCTTGAAAAGGTATTCAAACATCTTTGAGATTTAAAAATAAATTACTCCAAACTTAGGCCTCCAGTGATCGTTTCGTATGCCAATAGTGCTGATGCTGCAAATAGGACCTGTTTATCAATCCAGAGTTCCAACACATGTTCTATTGTAATAGTTTATAGTTATTTAGCATTAGTCTTATTACATTCTCCTATGCTTGTTTGAATATCAGGGCCTGTTCTCTTGTTTCTCTATTTTTTTTTTTTTTTTTTTTTTTACGTTTTCGGCCAAAGATTTGACCGCTTATATATATATATATTTTTTTTTTCGTATGTGATACATTTTGGATTAAATTCACAGGACTATATATTATGCTATAAATAATAACTGGAAGGCTTGAAAAGGCATTCAAATATCTTCTTATTTTGCGTAAACAAAGGTATAATTTTTTTGAGCCACATAAAACTATTAGTTTTTAAGTGGAATACAAGTTATATACATCAAATGAAAACTTGAGCTTTCTTCATTTACACCCAATCACCTTCACGGGTTTATGTGCACCGGCAATGGTTTTAATCGTTTTGCACCCAATTACCCCAAGAGGGTAATTGGGTGAAAATCAGACCAACAACAATAAAGATGTTGCAGCATCAAAAGTAAAGATGTCGAAAGCTTACCACTACCGCAGTAGGTGCACAACAACCTGCAACATACAATCAATTCTTAAAAACTAGAAAAACATCTATAAGGTAAACGCGCCTGAATTCGACAGGCACCCGAATTCGACATACCTGTGCTTAAATGTTGTGAAATAAGCGTAAGATATCATCCCTGCGATCGTGAATAGAAGTGGCAACATTATGGGAGTGTCTTTTCTCGTGTCAAAAGTTCGGTTACAATAGATGAGTCATACGCATGGAGAAAAGAAGTACATTGTTATGTGTGTGATACACTCTTCGAGAAAAAACACAATCTTAAGAAAATCATAAGACGGCAAGTTATTTTCGTAAGACTTTTATTAAAGTTAGGTTTGCTTCAAGCAAATAGTGGTACTTTAATGTTGTCAAGGAGTTTCAATCAGTGCGCTTTGTTTTCTTCTGTGAGGACAAAGGTTGTAATGTAACATGAACGGGGGGTTGTCGAAAACACGAGCATTTATTTGTAACGTGAACCGGATTTCGACAAGGTTGTCGAATTCATGCTCAGTAGTGCAAATATAATTTTAACTGAATATCTAAACGTACAAGTATGTTCAAAGTCTTTCATAAAGCTATTTGTTGCATAATTCTCCGATAGTTGTAACCTCAGTTCGATATGGAATGTCGAAACCAGGTACCTGCATGTCGAATTGAGGATCAACGAAGTAACTACTCAGTTCAGAAAATTTAAGTTGTGTTCTTTTGCCCGTCTGATAATTTCTGCATAATAATAAAACAATATTTGAAGCTGAGAAGAGATTACTACTAATAATAATGCCGCCTTAATGTTTTACATGGATATAATTGAAGGTGTCGAATTCAGATACCGCAACTGTCGAAACCAGGTTAAGTGTGTCGAATTCGGGTTCCATTGGCGAGTTCCAGTTTCATAAAAATTTTTAACATTAGCATTTGAGCCTTGAAGTGACTTTTAGTATTAGTAGAGACTGTACATTTCAAGGAAAAAAATGGGCCAACACCGACCAATATTATGGCCACGATAGGCAATTGATTTTGAAAAAGGTCCTTAACCTGTCGAAATCCGGTGCGTTTACCTTATACCTGTGAGGGGAAAAAGGTTGAAAAAACATACCTCTCAATTCCCCCCCTTCTACCCTATTTAATTTAATTCAGCTGAATATCAAATAATGCCCCCCCACCCCGGGAAGAGACGAGAGGAGAAATAAAGTTTTCTCACTCTCGTCTCCTTTTGTAAATTTATGTACAAAATTTATGCCCTGATTTCTTTTTAATTTCTTCTAAAAAAGATACCAGAATCCTTTCGCGTCACAAACGATATACGAAGAGTCTGATATATAATTGGAGTAGCTATGTTGGGTAATGACTTATTGTACCTTGAAACGTAGATAAATGCTCTTCATTGTGCTCTTACGATCACTTTATCAATTTATATTTCTGATAGTATATGATGGCCTACGAAACTCGTGAAATTTCTCGTCTCATCTCGTCTCAAATTAAAAAATGTACTTCTCGTCTTGACTCCTGTCTCGTACGCAACATTATAGTGATCGCACGGAGTCATGAAGCTTGACTTACGAGGAAGGTCCATAAACCGTGAGAGTTGGATTTTGATGAAAGTTAGTGACAAGATTCAGTTCGAGTTACTAAGCAACGTAGTGATAGTCACTCGATGCGCAAATGCTTCGTTGAGCTGCTACAACGACGCCATCTTGAAATCCGGTATGCAAAATCCAAGAATACCCTTTGGCACAAAAATGGAAAAGCTTTTGGAAGATCTGACTTCACTATTGTAAACCTGGATGGAGCATCTATATGTGAGGGTACTTCCAGTCCATGATTGTCATCTTCAAAGGCGCCATATTGAATCTTCGTTAAATATGATAAATCGCAAGGGGGTCATGTAGCGCATCAAATAGCACTGAAATTTACTCCTAAATCCATTTTCGTAACCAAAGTTTACATATCTGTTTTAACTTCAGAGTTAAGAGCTCTCTCACTCACAGAACACAAAAACTGTGCAAGTCAGATTTGTGTTACGCAGTAGTAACCACTTACTATGGAGACTATGTTGCGAGTGGAAAATAGTGTTTGTGTCATGAAGATTGCAACGAAAGTGCATTTGTTAAGTGTTTGTACTGCTCCACGATCGTGTATGCTAATGACTTCGTTATGGATCTGCATGATCATTACTGAAGAGCAAAAGGTTAGTGCCTAGGTAGGTCAATATTTGCTTATGTACGCCAGTTTATATTATTTTTCTAATATATATCCGAACAACCCCTTTGATATTCTTTGCTCGTCAGTACTATTAAACATATGTTTCATCGTCCACCAGTCTATTCCATTGCGCTTCGAAATAGGTACAATTTGTTCTAGTGCTGTTATTCCATTTTTCGCTACAGGCATTTCAGTTTTAATTAACGATTTATCTCACTAGGCTCAAGACCTGATTGGTATAGTGGCTATTGTACATCAAGTGATTACTACTGCACTAGTTAAAACTCTTCAACTGCTCGCACGACTGCATTTTAGAACACAGATCTAACTCGCACAGTTTTTATATGTTCCTGTGGGTAAGAGAGCTCTTAACTCTGAAGTGAAAGCATATATGTAAACTTGGTTACGGAAATGGATTTAGGAGTGAATTCCAATGTCATTTGATACCCTACTTGACTCCCTTGCGGTTTATCATATTTAACCAAGATTCAATATGGCTCCTTTGAAGATGACGATCATGCACTGGATGTACCCTCACATATAGATGCTCTATCCCGGTTTACAATGGTGAAGTCAGATCTTTCAATTGCTTTCCCATTTTCGTGCCAAAGGGTATTCTTGAATTTTGCACACAGGATTTCAAGATGGCGTCGTTGTAGCAGCTCAACGAAGCATTTGCGCATCGAGTGACTATCACTACGTTGCTTAGTAACTCGAACTGACTCTTGTCACTAATTTCCATCAAAATCGAACTCTCACGGTTTATGGACCTTCCTTGTTAGATCTACCGATTTTACCACCCAATAGAATGCGAGGGTGTGTCCCAGTCGTGAACCCTCACACATGAGATTTTGCCAGTGTTGTCTCTGGCGTTATACGCATATAATATAATCATGCTCGACCCTTGTCATAGGAGCTAAATACACAGTTCTGATTGGTTGGAGTTATCCGCTTCCTATTGACCAACTTAAAACAGGAGTGAGGTTAAATTTACATCGAAGTTACACCACCCGAGTGTGACGTAATGTCACGTAGTATTATCATGGGGGCAAAGATGGGATAAAACGAGCCCTGCGGGGCTTCTAACTCCCTACGTTCGCTTACGCTTGCACAGCTGTTTCGTGACGTAACTTAGCTAGCTAGGGTAGCGCGTGAAAAAATACATTCGTGTTATACGGAGAACATATTTTAAGTTGCAATGCTGCCGAATTTCCGTTAAGTTTCGTTTTATTGTTATTGCTATTCTTGCTTTATATTTTTGCTATTATACCTATTATTTGTTACCGTTTAATTCGAATAATTTTTAGTGTTCGTGTTATAGTTCTTTAAGTGCTATTTTTTATGGCTCGTCCACCATTTGACAACATTGTTGGTACTGTACACTTCTGCTGTTTCATGTTTTCTCAAGTGTGCGTTCGGAAGCAAACTCTACGAATCGTACCGGGGCCGCGGTGGCTCAGTGGTAGAGCGTTCACCTCTGGTGCTAGGGGTCTCGGGTTCAAACCCTGCTCCCGCCAAGTGAACTTTGTGGTGGACAAACACCGTGTGCGTGGGTTTTCTCGGGGTTCTCCCGTTTCCTCCCACTTTCTTCACTCCACCATTTCATTCATCTCTCATCATCACCGTCTCCTTTAGCCTAACCGGCATAACCGTGGGACGTAAAACTCAAAAATTTCATTTCATTTTCTACGAATCGTACCGAATTCTTCCGATGCATCACACATGAAGTAAAGCAGTTCTAGGACTGGTGTAAAGCCCAGTCTTCATAAGTTGTCGCCAACGGCGCCGACTTTCCAAAATGTATATGGGTGCATATCAATGCTGGGACATATTAGAATATGTATATTTTCAGGGAACTCTCGATATTGAATTATTATTAGTTAAAATCTTTTTATAAACTCTGTCACAAAGGGATGTGCTGCGATAAAGTAAAATATACGGATACTATAAGGATAAGTTGGGGCTGCTCTAGCTCAGTCGGTAACATGGCTGACTTGAACGCAAGAAAAACGGGTTCAAACCCGGGTCCAAGCACCCACAAGATTATTTCTGTGAGTGCCGGAACCCCGGAGCACCCACGTAGTCGGCGCGCATGGTTGTCGCAGTCACTATAGTCATCTATTGACTGATGTGAGTCTCATTTTCTCTGACAATTTTGTAGTTAAACAAAAATAAAAACTTACTAGTTTATCAAGTTTTGCGATGGTTGATTGGTCGAGTGCTCATGTCCAGTATGCAGGGTCCTTGATTCGATTCCAGCTCGCGCTAATGTGTTTTATAATGGACAAACACCATGTGCAACAATTTTCACATGCACCCAAATTATTGTGCTGCTTCGCTTCTACATTACGTGAGATTTCTGCCGAGCAGACAACTTACTACGGGAGAGAAAATGCTACCAGCTAACACAAGCACTAGCAATTATATATAAAATTGCTAGTGTTGCCCACGACACGAGAACTACATTTTTTTTTAATTCGAGACGATACAAGAAATTTCTTCAGTCTTGTGGGTAACACTAATTCATTCAAGTTTTAGATCTCAAACATTGTCTTAGTGTCACATGATTCATAGTATAAAAAATATAAGTTGATATAGTAATTTATATCAACACATTTATAAAGTTGAAAAATTCTCAAGTCATTACACAATTATTATTATTATTATTATTATTATTATTATTATTATTATTATTATTATTATTATTATTATTATTATTATTATTATTATTAGGAATATTTCTTCCGTTTCTCTATCTTCAGCCCTCTTTCAACTTCCATTATTTTCTTGTATTTTTCATATAATTGATCAGTTGTGTTCTTCTTCCTATTCCTCGCTTTCCTTCCATCTTTCCTTCTATGACGTTATGAAGATGAAAATTTCTTCGCAAGATGTGCTCAATCCAATTGGCCATGTTACAAGGGAAGCTGGTTAAAGGTGTCCTTTTCTCTCCTACCCGTTTTAAAACATCTTCGTTTGTTGCTCTCTCTGTCTATTTTATTTTCTCCATCTTTCTCTAACACCATATTTCGAAGCTCTTTAAATACTTCTTTTCCACTTTCCGTAATATCCATTCTCCGAAGCATACCATGCCATACTCCATTGCTTCTTCCTTAGTTCAATATTAAGCCTGCTAGCTAAGAGTGATCTTTTCTTGTTGAATGCTTCTTTGGCTATGGTGATTCTTGACCTAATCTCTTGGTTGAAATAAGCAGCTCTCGTTAAAATACTTCCCAGATATTTGAAATGATCAACCTGTTCAAGTTCTCTTTGTTCTACTCTGACCCATAAGGGCGCATTTCCACGGCATATTCTCATGACTTTCGATTTTTCAGCATTGATTTGTATTCCATATTGTTTCTCAGTGTCAACTATTTTGTTTATCATCTTCTGTAGTTCTTCTTCGATTCTAGTTATAATAACCATGCTCTCTGCATACCTGATCTTATTAATGATCTGTCCTCTAATCTAGAAACATGGAATTTCCATTAATGTTTCCTTCATTAACATTTACTGTACATGTTGAATAATTGGGGCGATATACTGACTCCTCTTCCAATCTCTACACTATTGTTTTCTCCTCCATTCAAACGCAACTTCACTCGGTCTTATGTACAGGTTGCGAATTAGTCATTGGTCTCTGCAGTTGACCCCGATTTTATCAAGTATTTTCAGAAGTTTGGTTCAATTGACCCGGTCTAAAGCTTTTCGCCAGTCAATGAAGCACAAGCACAAGCACAAGTTAGGCATCGAGTTCATATGATGGAAGTGATATTCAAACAGGAAGTGGTAGAAATTAACCATTTCCGGTTTTCAAATTCATCACTATAGTGCAAAATTATAATATATATATAAAAAATGAAAATCGGTTTTCTGAAATCTATTAAACATCCCGAGAATGCATTTCATTTTCATCCTTAACTCTCTACTAAAACCAGAAATGATAGAAATTCACCACAACTTCTGGTTTAAACATTCATGTCCATTGAGGAAAAACCGATAAGAGATAGCGATAGTCAGTTATTTTTGGAAACAATTTAGCATTCTAAGAATAGATACCATCTTCTTTCTTAACCTTCTATTCAAACAGGAAGTAGCAAAAATTAACTTCTTCCACTTTTAACATTGATCGCTACAGAGTTAAAACGTTAATATATAATGAGAAGTGGTTTTCTGCAAATAAATTCTATCCCCTATCTCATCTATCTACTAAAATTGAAAACGGTAGAAATGTACTTCCATTTCTGGTTTCAATATTAATCGAAACAATATGATGCAAAATAAACCAAACTACTTTACGTGCTGTACACATAACACTACTACTTATTTTTCTTCTAGTCTAGGTAAATGTCCATTGCTTTGTCAAAAATTAATTTGCATTTGCATGTAAATTTAATACTAAAGCTTGGGACACAATCGATGGATGGCGTGTGGTCTAGGCCAATGAAACGAATTGTTGAAGAAGCGACGTTCCCGCATGGTAAACATGTGTGGCTAAGCTGACACACTAAAGCGCGAGCAGGTGACCAATACATACTTCTCCTGAATGTGTAACAAAGACGTGGCAACGCTGTAGCCCTTTTATTGGCTAATATCATTTTCAAGAGAACTCTGAGCGCCTCCTCTAAGCGCCATAAACCCTGTCCTTTAGCATATTAAAATTAAGTTCGACTTACTAATATGAACATTGTTTATCTTAGAATTTAATTCTCATGAAGATAAGGGACATTTGAATGTCTTTGAAGAAGAAATCAAAAAAAAAAAAAAAAAAAAAAATGTTAAACTTTCTGTTCAATGAAGAGAACAATAATTCTCCATATGAACCCCTGAGCTAAAAGGCAAAAATAGCACAAGTATTCAACACCCTTTAATCAACATTTTGTATCCGTTCAGAAACAATAAGTAACTTAAAGTAATAATAATAATTTCTGCAGTATCAAAGAAGTAGCAGTGTCACATGTACACCATATGAACGAGTTCGGTTTATATAGTGTGATATTTTTTCAATTAATGTTGAAACATGAAGTCGTAGTAGATTTCTACCACTGAAAGTTTTAGTAGAGAAATTAGAGTAGATGTGGAATATATTCTGAGATCTCCTCTTGTTATCCATGACATTACTATATTTGTACTCTATAGTCATAAACGTTAAAACCGCAAGAGGTTGATTTGGTGCTCCTACTCTACATACTCTACTTCTAATTAACTTCTGGTTTGAATAAAAGATTGAAAAAGAAGGTGCTATATATTGTTAGAACATTAAATCTTTCTTTAAGACAAAAAGAACTACTTCTCGAGATCGCTCACGATTTTGCTCCATGTGGATTAATAATGAAACCGGAAGTTGTGGTGGACTTCTATCACTTCCGGTTTTAGTAGAAAGTGAAGAATGGAAATACAAATATACTATATTCTTGAGACGCTTTATCGATTGCAGAAAACTTCTTCTCGCTACCGAATATCGTTTACGCTTTATAGTGATCAACGCTACAACCGGAAATGGTTGGTTTCTTCCACTTCCGGTTTGAATATCTCCATCAATGAACCTTATTTTCTTATTTTTGACCCCTCTGCAACCTGACTGGAATTAATAGTGGTTCGCAGTGGTAGAGTGTTTACTTATTGTGCGTGGGATTCCCTTGTTCTATCCCAGCTCGCGCCAAGTCGGTTTTTGTGGCGGTGGGTTTTCTCGGGAATCTTCCCCATTTTCTTCTACTTTCTTTGTTCCACCATTTTTATTAATTCTCGTCATCAACGTCGCCTTTAGCCTACACTGTATAGGTGTGGGACGTAAAACTAAAATACTTTCTGACTATTTTCTATTTCCCAATCTAAAAAAAAAAAAGAAACACCTGAAGGGTCACCATTTTGAGTACATTTCTGACGTCACACAGGCTGCTGAGAGCTGGTTTGAGGAACAATCAAAAGACTTTTTTTATGGGCTAGAAAAGCTTCAACAACGCTGTCGAAAGTGCGTTGATCTCCATGGGGAATACGTTGAATAAATTCATAATCTCTGACCTTTGACATTTGTTTTTCTTGGCAAAGCGAGGATCTTTTCAGTATCCCCTCGTAATTCATATTTTAAGAATTTTTGACTCCCGGACAAATGGACACACGGATAGGCTAAATATGTAAAGGGATTATGGTACTAATAAAGGTACAATAAATCATTAGCTCATCCAGTGACTATAACAAGCATCTAAAAGTGAAGGTACTTAGATGCAGTGTGAACAACTCGCGCAGCACGTGCCATGGTGTGGGACAATAAATACACAGGTATAGAATCCATTTTGAGTTTCTCTTTCCTACGGTAGATACCACTACGCAACTAGTATTTCCTTCTTTCTTTTTTCTACTTGTATTTGATTTACATGGTAGTTTTGTTCATTCCTCGTGTCTATACAACCTACCATTCAGAAACGCTTGTTTGTTCTGTACTGTTCACGTTCCGCTTTCTTGTTAATTTCACGGGCTTCTGAAAGCTCATTGGCGCTTAAAGAGAAACAGTCTTATTCAGCTCGCCTGCATCCGTTTCAGCCACACAATGATTCTCTCTCTCTCTCCTTGGCTTTGCTTTATCGCTTTTGCTTTGTTATACTTAAGTAGTTAACGAAAACGAATGAATTTCATAGATTAGGTATTTCTGAGACGATTGGACAAAAGTATGTACTGCATATTAGAATTACATCTGTGTAAAAACCGTATCCGAATCTGTAACCAAATTCACCGTCATGGACCCTTAATCACTCTTGAGTGATCTAATGTCTTTTTTTTTTTTTTTTTTTTTTTTTTGTGGATTTGGATTGGTGTTTCGATAAGGCCCTTGGAAAGGGGAGCATAGCTTGTACCTAAATTAACCTTTGTTGCTCTACTGTAAATTATGCTAAATAATGATCCTACTAAATTTCCTAATGATCCTAATGATCCTAGAATATGTCCAACTAAATTCATTCATCTGCCCACTTTCATTTAAAAACGTTTTCTGTTATTTACAGGTCTTGATTCAATTCTACTCTAAGAAGATTAACACTGAACGGTCCTCTTTTATAAACAGGTACATTGGGCACGTACCCATGGGCGCAGTCGTATCAATTTTTGTACTCAGACTTGCCAGATATAATCTGACAAGACATAAAGGAGGATTTTAATACAAATATATCAATTCAAGCAAACTTCACGGCGACCAGGTCCCCTTGGTCCCCAGGGGATTCGCACTCATTCATGGGTGAAACGTTTGTGCAAGAAAAACTAGAAAAAACAAGAAAACGTCTCCAACTTAAAACAGAACCCTTAAAGAATAACTAACGTTAGAATAAATGTGATAAATATGAAAGATGTGAGAAGAGTTCATTACTGTAAATTATATGTCTCCGCACTATTTACAACAATTTACTCTGATCAACAGCGAAAGCGCGAGATGATTGGTTAACCGATGGATATACGTTTCATCATAGAAGATCGCTTGATCACAGCGTGTGCAGGGCACTGTTTAATTCAAACGCCTGCGTACCAACGATCACAATTTGAATTTTGTTAAAATCACAAGAAGCTAATCTACGCTTGTTAAACGACACTATTATCTGAAAAATCTCTTAATGTATTTAGCTTTTGAGATGTTAGCTTTCCAAAGCCCAGTGAGCAAACACATCTACGATGAATAAATCTGCCTTAATTTTATCTTAACAGACATAACCATAGAGATCTCTCTGCGTGTGGATCAGGGGTGTACCCACAAGGGGAGCGAAAATGGGGGCTCAATCGCATCAAACGACTTCCTGCCTTTCCCCGAATGAAGTTCGACTGTTAGGTGTTTATTTCAACGTGTTTAAAGCAAATGACGAATGCTTATAACACAGTGTAGCCACAGTCCTAGCTCTGGAGTGGGCTGTAAAATAGTACCAAATTGAAACAATAAGGGCTGAATTCATTATTTTATACCAGTGTATTACAAGGCTCTATAACATGAAACTAAAATAGGTAAAGTTCTAGAACACTCCCCCTATCTCTTCCAAGAGTCCAAATCAAGAAAGTGTTCTTTTTAAAAATTACTTTTTAAAAACATCCAAATAGGAGGATCCGTGGAAGTAGATGAAACTTTTCTCGCACGTAGGAAGTTTAACAGAGGCCGCAAATTAAAAGGGAAAACAGTTATCATCTTCGATATGTATTGTAAGGAAACTAAACACGCCTCTATTTGAAAGTGACCAATAAACCAAAACGATATTATGGCCATAAATCAATCATCTCCGAGTTCGTGTGTAAACAGTACGTTATAATAAAATATTAAAATATAAATTATTGTGGTTTATTCTCGCTTATTTCACAACCGAAGGAGGATAATAGACTGTAAGAAGAATATAAGATAGTAATTAAACTGGCATTGTGACTGAAAATGTGACAAGTATTTGTTAAATGGCGCTGATTTGGGTAGAATTGTACCAACTTTTTCACAAAAGGGGCTGAAAATGTCAGCGTGGTACCAACGGGCCAATGAATGACAAAAAGGGCTGAATTTGGTACAATTGTACGAAGTGTGGCAACACTGTTATAACAGAAAGTGCCCATTCTTCACACGAGAAGAATAAGATTTAATGAATACAAAACTGGGAATTTGAATATTGTAAAAATTGTCCGTCTTTTCACTTTTAGAAGCAGATCACATTAAACATTTTCTGAATAAAGAATTGAAAATTTTACTACTGGAAATTGTTAATTTAGAAGCTGAAGTTTTGAAAAGGCTGAAACGCGTTTTAGATTAATTTGAATTAAGAATTTATGTACCAGACTTCTTACCTCCAACCAGAGTCGTAGCTAGAGATTTCGGCGCCCGGGGCGAAGTAGAATCCGGCGCCCCTACACTCATCTTACTAATCTTACCAATCATTATATATATATATATATATATATATATATATATATATATATATAAGAAAAGCAGCTTTTGTTGTTATGCTACGCTGAATTTTTTATTTTGGACTTTTTGTTAAGATTGACAAAACTACGTTTGGTTGTATACAAATTCACTAGGAGAACAGTTCAGGAAAATTACTACTATGTACAACGTTTAATACTATCGATAAGAAATTATATTTCAATACATTAAAAACTATGTGCTTCTAAATTGTTCGAAATGGGTGACAGTATTAATTTCCAATAATAATTGTAAACATTTTAATTTTATTCTGTATGTGACCACATCAATAGCATTTTAATTTCGGTCTTTTTACGGTAAAAAATATTTTGTGAAATGTAATGGAAATTCAGAAGGAGCCTTCTTTGTGAATTTCTAAATATTGATCGATGGAGGTGAAGAATATGTTCAATGTTTGTACTTAAAATCCAAAATATACTTTGGCTACTACATATGTCTGAAATTATAGTAATTACTTAATTTCTTAATGAATGAAAGTTCCGAATTTAAGCTACTTCTTATTAATTAACATATTAAAATACACTAACACGTACTTATATTAAGAGTGTGCCTACTTATGTTTTGTATGTATGTAGATAGATAAAAACATCACACAACTAGACACGTATGCACAAAATAATATGCTGACAATACAAAAAGTTGATGAAAAAATGACCCCAATAAATTCCTTCAAACTGGAAGAATTTCATATGTTAATGGAATTTAAAAATAAATCATTGGTAGTGATTAGTATCTAAAAAAGTTGAACTTCTTTGGGCTAAGTTCTGATCCCTTAAGTCCCTATTCTACAACTGCTTGAAGTTCGAAAATGTTATTGTTTCCCTCGTTTACCTTTATTTTTAATATTATCGCACAAACAGCAGCTTGAATGTGTCTCTACACTCTTCTCACTTTCATACCTTCATTCTCACCGTCGCACAGTGGGGCCGAATCAGGCAATTCTTAGCAAAAACTCGAAGAATGAAGTAAAAGATTGACTTGATATAATTTGTTATAATGAAGCCTTAATAGTGTACACGTAAGATAGTGTGCAGGAAAATAAGTGATAGCAACTTACAATGAACTCATGGGACGTGTAAATTTGGTTATCCGCTGAAGCCGGAGAGAAGATAGGAAATTGATTTTGAATGCGACTATTTCTACATTGCGTGTAGATATTCAGTGACTGGTAAACATGGTGACACGACCGACATGTATGTATCGTTTTGTATATTTAGAATATTGATGTGATGTGTAGTCAATAATCATATTAGCAATGATGCTAATATCATTATCATATCCTTATGATAATCCCCTACTTAATATCATATTTGGAAAATGCTGTGGTACTGAAAGCATATAAAGTATGGTCAAACGATAGAATGGCATTTTACTAGAAAATATGGCATAATATGTCTGTGATTTTTTAATATGTCGTAACAGAAACATTGTTCTTACTGTATGCAAAGAGAAAACCTGCACATATTTGCACGTTTGGAAAATATAGCACATGAAAATGTTTGAAGAAAACCGCATTCTGGATGCAATGCTGCTTTTGAATTGAGCTGGGATGAATGTGAGAACAAGTGTTAGGTTATTAGACATGCACGCAGTGACAAAGTTGAATATAGGTCGATTCTGGGAATTTTACCCCCAGACCCATCTTGTTTCCAACATCTAGTCATACTTCTCTGTCATTCACCAACAGAACTAAACTCTAGTCAAACATATTTGATTAATGGTGGCGACATTTTGAAACGCCAATGCTAAACAATCTATGAACCATATTAAAATGGTGTTGATCAATTCAGTATTGTGTTTTTGTGATGCATGCACAGAAGTGACATTGGAATCAACTGTAATGAGCCTCCGCTCGCTCCAGCTCAGAGTGTTCCAATCAAGCTATGAAATGAGCTCACGTAATGCACGATGCAATATATGAAACAACCCGAACAGGTTACTGATGCTTGTAAATCATAATATGTTTAATGTATCTGATAATATATTCATATCGAGAACTTGTGATGAGATAATTTTTATGGAGGCGACTCGTCTTTTACTCATGTTCAACACCACTTTTTTCCCTTGCTCGTGCGGCGCCCCCTTTCTGTCAGCGCCCGGGGCGGGCGCCCCGCTGGCCCCCCCTTAGCTACGGCTCTGCCTCCAACTTAAAAAAATAGTCACATAAAGTTTTCCTATATAAAAAAGAATCGGAAATTTGAATATTATAGAAATTGTTACCTTTCTCCATTAGGAGTGGAATTGCTCAAACATTGATTCTTTTATTTTTAATTAGAGTTTAAATATTGAATTCCACACTTCTAAGTTGAGTGAATGCTCACTCGCATTTGGCAGCTTCACGCTAAATATTCGAAATTCGTAAGATAGAAATTTCCTCCTTTTTTCCGTATGTAAGAGCAGAATTTTTGAACAAATTCTGAAACAACATGTTCGGTTACTTTTAGTGGGAAGCTCAAATGAACAATTTTCTCTTCCTAATGTGAGATACTTTATTCACTTGGAAAAATAAGATTTGAATCCCCTTTAACCTCCCTTATAGGATACGTGTTTTAAATAATCCTTTATTGTTTCCGTGGTAAGGGAGTTTTCTGTCCAAATTTCGTTTCTAGCTATAGTAGTATGGCCTTTATGTCAATGAGTGAGTTACTTTTATATAAGGTATAGATAAAAAAAAAAACTCTAAACCGCATCTACATATAATACCGTAATTATAAATTTCCCAAATACAATAATTAGTGCAATACTGATCACTGAAACAGTCAGAAATATATCATGAAGAGCACTAATAACTACCGCAAAGAGGAAATGCGCTTACATATACACATACACAAACTCCGAACATTATGTGGTGTTAACGGTTGAAATATGGGCCATATGATCAGGCAGAGTACTTCATGGACTTTTGTGGCAGGAGGTTTAGTATTTTATTTCAGTATATAGAAGTAGGTTGAGTTGCAGGTGAGACAGATAAGAAAGAAGTTACATTCATTTCCGTTTACTTGATTTACACAGTATTCAAATACTGCTGAAATTTGCTAAGGAGTACTAAATTAAACTTTCTGTTAAAACAAGAGATGAAACACTTTGTGACAACGTGTCTGAACACGCAAGGACAGAATTTTTACCAGGAGGGAATCTTCAAACTCACCCAAGGATGCGACAAATGCCTCAACTCATATGAAGACTATGTCGGAATATAACCTAATGTATGTACTATCTGTTGGTTGTATGAAATAATATATACACGTGTCACTGGAGGCTCTGTAACCTCACTTTCTGATCACTCTTCGTAATAATAAGTGTAATATAAATGTAGTATATTCATAATACTCTATTAATGCTTTCACATTCGGAAGCAGGACTTTCATTTCTCTTTTAGTATATAGAAGTCCTGACTACTTGAAAAAATCTTAACCCTTCTTAAATAAAGTTGATGGATACATCCCTGGTGTGGCTTTACCAAAAGTAAATTATAGGTCATTCTACGAGTTCGCAGACAGCCTTGAGTTTATAAACTTCTATTAGAACAGATGTAAGAATGAAAGACGCACCTCCCACCTCAATATTTGCATGCCATTCTTTTGTCCAATCAATACAGTGTGGGCCGGCGATAATTTGCGTGCGTGTGTTCGTTTGAAGTTAGTTTTTTTTTCTTCTTATGTAATTGTTGAAGTTACGGAGTTATGTTGAGGATAAATAAGTGGTAACTGTATACCACTTGCGCCAAAGGAATTTCAGGGCTAATCTTATATTACGTATTAACAGAAAAGATTCTAGCAAGCTTGAAACTAAGGAATTATTCTACTACAGGCTAGTTTAGATCTATATTCGGTTGTCAGCTTTGACAGGTCTACAGACTTGCAGATTCGATCAAGGTTGGTGCAGTGGTGGCCCTAGAATATGGACACAAAATTTAGTGCCTTCCCAGTTACTAAAAAGAAAAAAAAATATTTTTTAAAAAATAATTATTGATATTTATTATTTTAATGAGTGCAAAGCAAATAAACAACAACAACAACAACAACAAAAACTTATTTTAATATGAACTCCAAATAGCTGATTGCTGTCCATAAGAGATTTGTCAGTAGCGAGAGGTCACAATGCTTGATGCGACCTCTCTATCTACGTATTCTGGCTTGCCTCATTCTAGAGTTCGCTTTCATCTTATGTGCACACAGAGTTGTACATAAACAGTCAGGTTCGTGTTGTTTAAGCACCTGCCCGAGTGGCTGTACTACATTATAATCACTATTTTAAAAAATAAAAAAAATTAATAAAGGTTGTGCCCAGTTTAGAACAGGGTTATTGGAGGCTCGAACTCTTACGTTCGGGGCCGCGGTGGCTCAATAGTAGGACAATCACCTCTTTCGCGTGAGATTCCAGGCTCGATCCCAGTTCCCATCAACTGGGCTTTATGGTGAACGAATGAATACTATAAGTGTAGCTTTTGTTGAGATTTTGCTGTTTGCTCCCACTTCACTATTTCATCATCATTATCTCATTGTCACCGCCTCCCATAGTCTCTGTTCATAATCATAGGACATTAAACTAAAATAAAATTAGAGTAGTTTAAAAATAGTGCTTATTTATCAAAGACATGTAACTGAAGAACCTAGAAGTAGAGTGTTCGTCATGAACGTTAATGGGAAATGGGCCAGTGATGAAACGGGTCACGAAGTTCGTCGGAAGGTAGCCCAAAAAACCCGAAGGCGGTCAGACCCATAACTTTGTATGACCTGGAAACATTTATACATGACACGGTGAGATTCGGAGAGACCCATGACTCAAAGTGACTTGAATCTAACTCGTAGTTAACGGTGTGACTCGGAGACGACGGAAGATCGTTATACATGTGAGGAGTCTATGCGAGGCTTCTAACATAATTCCAACAAAAACGATTTCCTTCTCTGTGTGTGTGTCATCTCACTAAATCTAAAAGTTTCTTTTTAGCTTGTTGTGTGCATCTTTGTGTTACAGCATTGCACTGAAAGATAACTGCATGTGAATCAGGAAAAATGAGTTACATGTTTTTTCTTGAAAAGGACCGTCAAAGTTTAATCGAGACAACCTGCAAAACTTGTCGTTTAGAATATAAAAGATGCCGCTGTGCCCAACCAGTGTTTTGTTAAATCATTTTGCAATAGTCTATATTTAAAAACCATTCTTTAAATTTCAGGATAGGAGGACGAATAGACATAAAATTATATCTGTAATATTCAAGTTATGGTATCTTGACTAAGAACACCCAGGGGTAAAAGTGGAACTGAAAAGGTAGGGGGACGCATAACGGCACGCCGTCCCCCGTGCCTATCTTTCCTTATTGATTCTTTAAGAAAGTGGGGGGACGGCATAGATATTTTCTGGAAGTGAGGGAACGACGCCCTCCGCGTTCCCTCTCACTTTTACCCCTAGTTACACCGGGAATAAGCAAGTGAATGCTCGAGTTCGAGTAGTGCACATCATTTACCCATTGTAAAGTTCTGGAGTAATGCTGTAGTCCAGACCTTATATTTTGGCTGCTTCTGGGTCACCGGGTTTGTCTAGGTCACCGAGTCTCCCAAGGCCTTCGAGTCGAGACCCGAATGACCCGGACAATAGTCGTGACCCAAATGACCCACTGACCCGTTGCATAACTGGAATAGGCATGCTCCCCCCAGTTACAGGATCTAGAACATTTAGTTCTTTTATGAATGTAAATTGTATTGAAATAACTTACAATAAAAAAAAGAGGCAAAAACAAAATGATTTTGCTTAAAATAAAATAAAAAATTATTTTTTTTCAGTTTAACGTCCCACGATTATGCCCTTTAGGCTAAGTAAAACGATGATTAAAGCAAATGAATAATGATGGAAGAATTGGTGGAATGAGAAAGTAAAAGGTAGCAAGAGTACCGCGAGAAAACCCATGTACACGATGTTGTCCACCACAAACTTACTTGTCCAGGGGTGGAACCAGGGACCCCACGCACCAGAGGTAAGCGCTCTACTACAGTAGAGTGCTTTAAAACTCGGAACTCGATACCCGGCAGTCCAGGCAGGGCAAAAAAGGGGGGGGCCAGACCCATTCAAGGTCATTGCCGGATATTTTTCTGAGGTCAGTCTTATCAGGTAAATTATTGTACAGTGTGTATTCATTAATTTTCATTTTCACGTACACTCATGTCCAAAATGATTGTCGCATATCTATAACTGGTTTCTTCTAAGAATATAATTTGATAATGATTTTACAGGGCACTTTTAATACTGATACTATGTGTATAATCGAGAAATGTATATTGGTGGTAAATTTCATAGGAAAAGGATAATAAATACGAAAATTAGAATGAGTAAAACTATACCTAAATGTTGCTAAATGGATAAGAAAGTTTTATTTTCGTTTTATTGTTCTTATTTACTGCTCTTTTGACATGAAATTTAGCACATACATGTCTTTGCCGATTATACACACACTAATGTTATAAGAAATACCGGGCAAATTCAATATCAAATTATATTCCTACAATAACTTATTTATAGATATGCGACAATAATTTTGGACATGAGTGTACAGTAAAGATTCTATGTCTTCATAAAGTAGGCCTACGCACTTTTCCTTTGTTTAAGTGTAATTGAGCAGTTTATTCTCTGTTGTATTCTCAAACAACCAATACGTACAGTCAGTGGCGTATTTATAGGGGGGCTTGCGGGCTTAAGCCCCCCGAAATCTTACTTACTATAGTAAAGTATATGAAATATCTTGCAGAATTTTCACATTTTCAGGCAAAGCCTCTCCCCCGAAAGTTACCAAAGCCCCTTCCGAAACAAAATCGTAAATACGCCACTGCATACAGTATTGTATTTTCTGGGGAAACTCTCGTACTTATTTTTTTTAAACCCCATTCCCGATCCACGGTATTTTCACAAACTCGGCTACCCTTCTGTCCGCATTAGACCGAGTTTTCGGACTCTACTGTACTGAGCCACCGTGCCCCCAATAAAAATAAATAAATAAATAAATAAAATAAAAAAATAAAGCAATGAAAATGAAAGTTTCCTGTTAAAAAGTTTGTAAATCGAAAGGATTACAATAAATAAATTAATTAATGTTAATAGGTGCAATTTCTTAGTTAAATACAAATATATATATACAAGGAAGGCGACACTTGAGGAGAATATGTCATATATATAAACAAAATGTTCCTGTATAATATGTGGGAGAGGAAGACGTGTATTTTATTGAGTATCATGAAACTTAACAAAACAGAACGTGAGATTTTCGCATATAATACAGTATATGGAAACAGATTAGTTACACGTAAACTGATTTCCAACAGAACCAACTCTTTAGTTCCGGAGACATCAAATCATAAAATAAGTAAGTAAACAATATTCCTTTTGTATGTTCTTCTTCCTTTTTTTCAACTGTTTGAGACGGAAGTTGATTATTTATTTTGCTTTATGTAATGTCACGTAACAATCATGGTTATTTATGCCAAAGTAGGTGTGAACATGACCAAAAAAAAAAAAAAAAAAAAAAAAATGCGGAACACACCTACAAGTTGTAAAGACATAAATAATTAAATAAAGTCATATCACTTTCGCTCACATAAGATAGAAGAAAACTGATCCAACAATGGTAAAGACAATTTGTTGTTGAGTATATTCGCGTTCCTCTTTTTTCACATTGTTATTATTGTCGTTGAGGAAGAAAAAAAAGAAAAGTAATTTCAGAAAACATACAATGAAAATATAACATTAGGAAGACACTTGCTGATGAGAATGTGAAACACTGTTGAAGTGAGTACTATTGACTTTTTTTTTTTTTTTTTTGTCTTTCTTTAAATATAAATTAGGTGATGCTTTATTTCCGCCATGCAAAAATAAGCTGGTTTTTAATTACTTTCTAATTTAGTACGGAAGTACGTGCTAGTCATTTAGGGATTAAAAAGAAGACAAGAAGAAGAAGGGTTCTTCTCCAACCATGCAAGCGAGAGATTTTCATGTTTCAGTGAAACCAGGAAGATCATGATGTCAAAAATAGAAATTACTTATCTTTTAACAAAAAAATAAAAAAAAAAAGAAATAGAGAAAGTTTTATTTGATCACAATACTTATTTTATTTATCTATATATATAAAAGAGAACGTACAAAATTTTGTCCGCTCATCACGCTAATACGGCTGAACCAATTTCTTTCATTTTTGGGGGGATATTAGGATTTGGACCCTAGATGGTTTTTATCATATCACTTTAATTTTTAATTACCAGTGTCTTGAGATAATTGACTATTCAAGTGTCCATAACGTACAAATCCTTTGTTATTAGTTCATCATAGGTAAAAGTAAACGTATTTATATGCAACCCGCATGACCGTGTCACTCGGCGGGTTAACATAAATGACAGGCGATATACAGCGGAAAATAGCTTGAATCTTCTGTTTAAAATTTTTTAATTGATTTGCTTATTTTTACAGACACTTTTACAATATGCCAGCACCGGGATGACCGCAGCGAAGCGGGGCGGGTTAACATAAATGACAGGCGATATAATGTTAAGATTTACTGCAATCTTCTATGGTTTTTGCCAGCACCGGGATGACCGCAGCGAAGCGGGGCGGGTTAACATAAATGACAGGCGATATAATGTTAAGATTTACTGCAATCTTCTATGGTTTTTATCATATCACTTGAAAGCGAAAAAGTAAAAATTATCTAAGTAACAAAGTTTATTGCGTTCCGGGGTGACCGCAGCGAAGCGGGGTGAACGCTGCTAGTTTTAAATAAGGACGTTTCTTGAAGTTTCCGTAAATAATTTTCAAATTTGTGATTCTATCATCATGAGGAAAATTAGCGTCATATATAAAATTTGATCACGTAATTTCCGCATACTACTTTTTTTTTAAACTTTAATCTGGCTGGATATATTTTGCACAGTGTTCCTTCTCCCAGCATGTTATGAATTTTCACTTCTGAACATAATGCAGTACGTAATTAGAATAACGCAGTACAGAATAATGCGGTACATTAAAAATAACCACATCCTCTTTGTAGAACTAAAATACACCACTACACGGGAGTACTCCCTATCAGAGATGGAGTGGGTCAGTGGGTCGGTGGGTCAGTGGGTCAAGTGCGTCAAGTTTACTGAGTGCGTCAGTGGGTCGTGGGTCAACGGCATGTGACCCACCGTGACCCACCACCCACAGTGACCCACCACCCACCGTGACCCACTGCGAACCACCACTCACCGTGACCTACTGCGACCCACCACCTACCGTGACCCACTGTAATATATAAATTATTATATAAAAAATTGAATGTAACTATGTGTGCCTGATCATCACTGCCGAATTGCAAATTCAAATTAAATTACTTTTGGTATGTAGTTAGGCCTTAATCCAAATTGGAATGTTGTATTGCTTTCATTATAATAGCTACATATCCAAAGGAGGGTGAGGATCCGAATTTTTGCGGAAAAAAAATTAGTATCTCGCAAGCCGTTATACTTACTGAGCTGAAATTCAGTGTATTAACTCTTTATTAAAAATAAACAGAATGTGTCCTAGCATATTTTTAAATTCTCCTTTATGAAGGGGGGCACTTTCTATATATGGAAAATTGTTAGTGAGTTGGTTTGCAAAAATGATCGAAAACGATCGATGTTATTTAAGAAAAAAAAAATCAGAAACAAAAAATTACAGTACTTGGCTTCATATATTCATTATTTTCTACTATAATAATTGCTGAAGCTTATGTTTATTATATGGAGCGCTTACAGCACAGGGCAATCAACCCAAAAACTTATGACTAAAATAGGCATAAAATTTGTACTGTAAGCTTAATTACACGGAAATTTTAAGTTTGGATTGTACGCATAATTATATGGAAAATTTTACACTTTTTTCCCTTTTCATTGGTCTACTTACCTTGATTTGGAACTTTCAAATTTCATCCTTTTTTCCACTGAAAAGTATTGATAATTCAACAAGGAAATAATTACACTATGATAATTTAATTTAAATTCATCGTAATTTGGCACATGACAAACAGCAGTGTGGTAATTGAAGGGGAAGAAGGAGGGAAATTCCCATTCACCTCTGAATACTTTCCAGAAACCTCGTTTCGTTCCCTTTCGCTTTCTAGACGGGGGAGGGAACTTGGTAATGGTATCAAACCTTCATGTTTAATTACAAAAATTAAATTTATAAACAAATAAGAAATCATCAGTTTATCAGGCTTTAATTGATAATTTATTCACAAGATTCCCTATCGAAAGCGTGGTAGATGAAGTTTCTGTTCTACATGGGTCGACATTGCCAACTGACATGGTCGATATGGAAAAGATGTTGTATGGTGATTGAGAGATGATACTTCTTGCTGAGTATTTCAAAACTGACTAAGAAAAATCGTTATCAGACTTAAGTCTAACAAGCAGATTGTCGATGAGGAGTTGCAGAAATCGTAGAAGTATTATCAATTTCCACGACAGAGTGCGAACGAGGAATTCCCCTTATGAATTTACAGATGACTGATATTAGCAATAGACTAAGTGCTCAAACATTGTCTAACTTGTTAATCAATGTTAATGGCCCACCGCTAGACAAGCTCAAAGTAGACGAGCTATTTATTTCATGGCTGAAGGATGGACATCAATCCGCTGCGGATGATTTAGCACGAAAAAGTTACCAACAGGAAATAAACCCGATTTCAGGTTTGTTTTAAAGTGGAAAATTACGAGCTATAGAAAATGTATAGGCTTCTTGTATTACTAATGGCTTATTTGTGCTATTCAACTTTGTACCTATTTTTTAGTAAGTCTCTTCTTTGCTTTAGGCAAACTACTTTGAATAAATATTCATAATAATTGCAATTATGCATATTTGTAACTTAAATTTAACGTGGTGTTTAATGATTACACAAATTACAATTCTGAGCGTACTTTATGGAGATGCTCTCACATAGGGAACCCGAGCACCTATATACACTATGAAAAAGTGATTTTTCAAGTCTTTTGTGAGAAAAATATTATGAACTGAGAAACCATAACCTTTTCCATATTGTACAGGAGTATTTTCCTGCGAATAGAAATTTCTTTTTAGTGCGTTGAGAAATTAACACTTGCAAGAATATTTTAGTGCAAGTATATTTTACGCACACACTAATTTCCCCCCACCTCGAACTGTTTGAATTTCCTCACTGACAAACACTTTACCATTTTATATCATAAAGATCAGATCCACCGTTATTCTGACAGAGCGGTGTTTGAGCGATTGACTAGAAATTCAAACTCCGATTAGTGACAATTTCACAGTCATGTTTTATTACAAGTGTAAACTCTTTAGTCAGTAGAGAAGAGGCCGTGGATCGTGTTCAGAGTTGATGACGATGGATTTTGGTGAATCAGAATAGGTCACAGTGGATGAGAGTGGTTCATGGTGGGTGGTGGGTCACGGTGGGTGGTGGGTCAGAGTGGGTCACCGTGGGTGGTGGGTCACGGCGGGTGGTGGGTCAGTGGGTCGTGGGTCAAGTTTTCATTGACCCACGCCAACTCTGCTCCCTATATTAGTTTTTTTTTTTTTAAATAGGGTGCCAGCAAAAATCGGCTAATCCATTGATGCCAACCTGGAAAGTTATAAAATACCATCTCGAGAGTCAAAAAAGTCACACTTTGATTTTGAGTTTCCCACATTATACTAATAACAACATAATAATCCATCTATATATAAAAATGAAAGTCACTATGTTGGTGACTAATTAAATTTTGAACCACTCGACTGAAATTTTCAACACAGGTGAGGTTTGGGCCTGGGATGATTTTTATCATTTCACTTTGATTATGTAACTTAGAGGAGGGCCTGGGATGGTTTTTATCATTTCACTTTGATTATATAACTTAGAGGAGGGCCTGGGATGGTTTTTATCATTTCACTTTGATGATGTAACTTATAGGAGGAGGGCCTGGGATGGTTTTTATCATTTCACTTTGATGATGTAACTTAGAGGAGGGCCTGGGATGTTTTTTATCATTTCACTTTGATGATGTAACTTAGAGGAGGGCCTGGGATGGTTTTTATCATTTCACTTTGATGATGTAACTTAGAGGAGGGCCTGGGATGGTTTTTATCATTTCACTTTGATGATGTAACTTAAAGGAGGGGGAGATATATGACTGATATTAGAGAGTGCTTGAGTAATACTAACAATGACTGACTAACGGAATTTTTCTTATTTTAATCCAGGGAATAGGGTAAGTAACTCTAGTAGTAATAATATGATAATAATAATATATGAAGATGAAAATATTCGATTTCCACGTATATAATATAGTTTCTGAATAAGTATTTTCTTCATCGAAAGCACGTGTATATTGTTGTGAGAAACGCGGGGTCTCCAAGACGCCTTTGTGCCATCACCTTATACTGAGTCTAATCATGCTAGAAAAAGTTCGTTCTCCATACATTTTTTTGGTGTAACTTTCTTGAAATTGATTATCTCTTATCTGATATTTTTACTTTCTTTCTGTCATTCATTTGTTTGTTATTTTCTTTTCTCCTTTCTTTAAATACAAGAGTACAATTTTCGTTCTTTGGTGGTTAACTTTTGAGTAACTTTGTTATCGCACAGTCCACAAATCACTTCCTCAGTAATTAATGAACTTCCCAAACCTTAAAGAAATTGTGATTAAAATTTGTCAATTAACAGTTTTAATGCTCATTGATTACTCACTGTCTTTTTTTGCCCCTAGAGAATGTTGGTGTCTTTTATATATATATATATATATATATATATATATATATATATATATATATATATATATATATATATATATATATATATATATATATATATATATATATATATATATATATGTATGTATGAAAAATCCCAGGGGATGCGGCACAGGATCGACACGGCATGCGACCGACAATTCAGCTCAGAAACCTGTTTCGGTCCTGTGCCGTGTCGATCCTGTGCCGTTTCGGTCCTATGCAGTTTTGCTCTTACGCCGCTGCTCTGAAATAATTTAATTTTTAATCATGTGCCTAAAAAAATAATATTTTTATTATCTGTTTAATCTTTGCTCTTACAAATTATAAACTCCTGTCGATTCTATGCCTGTGCAAGTTATATGCATAGAATACGTACGATCGAAACGGCATAGAGCCGACACGGCATAGGACTGAAACGGCACAGAATCGACACGGCATAGGACCGAAACGGCACAGGATCATCGCCACTGCGTAGGATCTATAAAACCAAAAAATTATTTCTCATAAAAGCAATCAGAGCCGTGTCAATTGATTTTAAAATATAAGAATTATAAGATATTTACTAAATGAATATTAATAATTGTGAGTGACAAAAAAATGATAGTGCTAAATGGACAAAATGTAATTTCTTCTGTGCTTGGTCAAAAGCATTTCTATATGTATGGAATACTTATATTTATTATTATTATTATTATTATTATTATTATTATTATTATTATTATTATTATTATTATTATTATTATTATTATTATTATTATTATTATTATTATTATTATTATTATTACGTTTTAACTCGTTTTGAAATCATGTCCTGATTACACTGGAAAGCGAAAGCCATGAGAAATGTAAGCTAAGTAGTAATATGGAATACTTTTAATGATGCTCACGAGAGGAAACACTGCTCGCATGTCTTCTCGTCTCGATATCGAGACCACAATAGATTTTTTAATAAGAAGCTGAGTTGGGAAGTCATAACTGAGCCGATGGATCGAGCTGGCTCGCTTGGGGTGAACCATCGTCTCGAGCTGGCTTGGTTGGGATGAGCCATCTGCTCGTTTCGGCTCATCTGGGCCTAAGGCTCTAGCTGACTCGGTTCGGTGAGCTGTTGGCTCGGCTCACTTCTCGGTTCGGGTCGATAGTGAGCTGTGAGCCGAGCTGCTCAAGTTGTTGACAATTGTAAACCCGGGCCGAACAGTTTTGAAAATATTTGGCCAATGCCCTATAACTTTTAACAATGTTTGGCTCGAGCCCGAATACTCAACCTAAACCCTCAATCCAAATTCAGAAGCTCGTGAACAATATCCTTGACTCCTAGACTTCACGACTACCGAGGTTGGCAATCAACTAGTTTTTAGTACTCAAATACAGACCGCGTATCTTTCATGTTTAAACACAGTGTTGTTATAAATATAATTATTATTATTATTTATTGTTATCATTATTAATGATACTAGTATCATTGATAACCTATATTGTCTATGCAAGATACTAGAAGAGAATACTCGAAACTACACACCAGATTTGGTTCGACTCGAGCCGAATTCGAGTCAAGTTGGAGGAAATTTTTCGAATCGAGTTCAAAGATGTCTGTTTTTAGTCGACTCGAGTTTCAAAGAATACTCGCTCGTGCCCATCGTAGGATGACCACATTCTAACAATTGAAAAGTAGGACACAAGTATAATAGTATATGATATCTTACTGCGTCGGCAATACACATATCATTATTTCATTTAATGTTAACCTTAAGTTAATAAACATTTTTGTTAAAAAGAAGCACTAAACAAAAGTATTAAAGGAATTAAACACAACTCCAAATGCTTTGATGAATAACAAATTGGTTTATTTTATAAACGTACAGTCAAAGTTCGTGTTGGGCTAAAAAAAATAATAAATTTCGAAGCGTGGTATTATTTTAAGAAATGAGAGAAAATTTAGACCGGCACAAGGGAACTTCTATTTAACTTGGTTAGCATCACTGTCATAAGTTCAAAAAGAAACATTTCCTACTTTACCGATATCTCAACAAGCCCTTCTCAGTAAAAGCGATGTATTGTAAAAAACGGTTTATTAATTGTTCTCCATCCCTAGTCTTTTGAGGAGTGTTAAAAAACACAGCAGTTCATCATTCAGGAAAACAGTGTGTTTGATTCAAAATATTGTGAATAAAGAATGAAACATTAAGATATTGCAAATATATTAACTCTGGACATTTCGCAGGACATTTTAAAGAAGAAGGATATTTCTCGATTTCCTAGGCATCTTCGCAACACGCAGGACAGCTCTTTGAAAAACAGTACTGTACTGCGAAAATCAGTACGTCTGGTTACCCTAGCCCATTCCTACGAGAAACGCAGTATGGCATTTTAGCCAATGTTACATTATATGAAAATATTCATAACTTATAGCTGTCAAGTAAAAATTTGTCCTTGCATTTACATAAAGCGATTCAGAACGTGCAATAATAATAATAATAATAATAATAATAATAATAATAATAATAATAATAATAATAATAATAATAATAATAATAATAATAATAATAATAATAAAAGCAATAGTAATAGAAGTACGGAAAATTGAAGTGATAACATTTTTTCACATATTCTAAGTTTCGGACCTAAAAGTAACGCGTTAGTAACGCGTTACTTTCGAAGTAAATTAACAGTTACTTTTTGGAGGCAAGTAACGCGTTACATTTTAGGAAAAAGTAAAGTAACTTGTAACACGTTACATTTTTACATGTAACTTACCCAACACTGTTCATGGGAAAATTGTTCACTGCTCGGGCCAAGGATTGTTTCTGACTGTCGACAGATGGATGCCGTTTATGGCAGAACTTGCTTTGGCAAAGTTTGTAGTCCAACGGGTTAAGGTCTGGGCTGCTAGAAGGCCAGTCAGTGGTAGAAATGAAGTGAGGGACGTTCCGTGCCAGCCAGTCCTAAGGTTTTTTCGCTGTGTGGCCTGAGCGGAATCCTGTTGGAAGGTTCACCTTTCTCCAGGGAACATGGTAGCAGACAGTGGTTACACTATAGGTGTTAGCACTGTGTCCTGATATACCTTGGCAGATGTTTTAACACTTTGTTCGCAAAAATACAGCTGGGTTGTCTTGAGTAGCTCACTCCCCACCAAACCATCACTGAGCCAGCATGATGTACCGGGTGTCATCCAGAACTCCTAAACGGCAGAACTCCTAAAAATATAGGCACTAGATTTAAATTTTAGGACTTCTGCAGTTTAGGACTTAAGCCGCGATATGATTTTTAGGACTTCTGGCGTTTAGGACTTCTGCCTTTTAGGACTTGTGCCGCGATATGATTTTTAGGACTTCTGGCGTTTAGGACTTCTGTCTTTTAGGACTTGTGCCGTTTAGGTCTTGTGCCTTTTTCATTCACTTGCTTTAGTTCTGAAATTTGCCACCACCACACAAAATTGCGACGATGCAGCAACTAGTTGGCAATAATGTTACGAACGTAGCTAATTCCAACAATAACAGCTATATTTGTACTACTAAGATTATTATTATCAATATCTGTTCTGCACTTATACACGAATTACATATTACAACCTATTTCATTCTAAGAATTAATTACATAATTAGTTAAGAAATTCGTTACGAGAATCCCAAGACAAATTCCTAAAACAAAAATAAATATATAATTTTTTTTTAAAAAAAATGTTTAAAAAGCATATTTTACCAGACTTCTGAAACCAAGCAAACATTCAGAATTGAAATATATACTGTGCGGAGCATATTTTATTAAGAGTAGGAGAAAAATCCACCAAAGTTTACTTAATTAGGACAAAAGCTCACTAGACATTTTACGAGTGAACATTAAATACCAACTGTATACATAAAGAACGCAGTAAGTTTAAAACTGAACAAAGAACATTTATTATGCAATACAGTGGGTGACTTTCATAAGTCTTAAACGGCTCAAGTCCTAAAAATATAGGAACTAGATCTAAATTTTAGGTCCTGTGCCATTTTTGCAGAAATTACTACATAGTCATTTAGGGGTGTAGCCTGCAAATTTTTCTAGGGGAGCATGCTTTTATATATTAAAAGCGAATCAAAAGTTTATTTCCAGATTACGAAAGCTTCAATAAGACAATAAATTTATACATATTACACATGTACACAAATACATATTATTATATTTCCAGTTAGTTCCTTTTTGAAACTTGGACCTTGACAGAGCGTAAATTTAAAACTACAGCTTGTGGAAAATGTACGAATAAGTTAGTTATAAAAAATCGGAAACTGTTCATGGAAGTCCATTTGTTAGACTGTATTTATCTTCTGTACTCTTATATAAAAGAGTAAAGATGAGTAATTTTTGGGCATACTACTACAAGTAGACTAGTTAAATTTTAATTATAAAATATAATTTTCTTATGAAAGCAGGGCATAAGAAAGAATTTTTGGAAATAAGTATCGTAAAAAGGGTGGGGCAAGATTTTTTTTAAAGGGTAGTGTATCTCGCAAGTTTCTAAAGCTAGTAAAATGAAACTTGGCATATAAACTTCCCTGTTTTAAAAAAAAATGAAAATTGAACACATAAAAGGGAAAGAGCAAAGGGAGCACTTTTTTTATGTTCGAATTCCCCATTACTGACTCAGAAAATATGTAAATAAATTAAGGAAGGATTTGTTTAAGCTAGATGCGTGAAACTCGGTATTTGAACTTTTAACTAAAAGTAATAAAATACTATATGTTTCAGCGTCTTGAAAATTACACTTCTAAGGGAAAGGAGGGTCAATTTCTATAATATTAAAATATCCCACTACTTATGAGATTTGGGCAGAAAACTCTTTTCCTTTAGGCCTCGATTCATCCAGTTAAGTAAACGAGTGTACAAAGTGGCTGATTAATTAGGTTCTTTTAATTATTTTAATATGTTGACGTAGTTTAATTCTTTTAAAACTGTATTTCACATTCTATCATAAACATCCTTCATTTGCTGTAATTATTAAACACGTTTAATAAACATAAAACAGACTAACCCCTGGTTCCGGCCAAGAATGTGTTTTTGGTGTTAAGCCATCATTTGCCGTCCATAACATAAAATTTGATTTTAACTTCACGTACTATCAAGACTCAAGTCTCAGAAATGTAGCATATATGAAATATACTACTACTACTACTACTACTACTACTACTACTACTACTACTACTACTACTACTACTACTACTACTACTACTACTACTAATAATAATAATAATAATAATAATAATAATAATAATAATAATAATATGTACTTCTGACATACTATGTATCTATGTGTTATTAATTCTTTCATAATCTTGAAAGAAACTTTTGATTTGTTTTTAGTTTGTAAAAGTCGAGGCCCTCTAGAATAACTTGCTGGCTACTCCCTGAATGACTATGTATTGGTTTCTGTATACGTATTGTGTTAACACTTACTAGTCTAATGTTATTTGTAGAACAAGACAATGGTTCTTTTCTTGGAATATTACTAGTTTGGTTTGGTAGTACAGTGATAGAGTGTGACCTATGATTTAATTTCCCTGTAGGGTATGCTATCTGCAATACAATAAACTGTATAAGCTTCTTCCTAAAAGGCTGGGCGATAAGCCCCTGCAATTCCATTACAAATAAGGACGAAATTATTTTATAAACTACTTGGTGAACCTTTGTTAATACAGTGAAACCTGTCTTTAGCGGAATCGAGCGGGACTTGCAAAAATTTCCGTTAAAGTCAGGTTTCCGCTTAGTGGAGGTAGACCTTTACTCTTTTTTTTAAAAAAAATACATGCTTATAAAGGGGAATACTGAGAAAACATATTGCTGTACGTACATTGTTCGATTACAGTACTTCTTTCTTCTACGAATAAATACACAAAAAATTAAAATGAATACAAAATATACTATGCACACATTTTATTTATTTTTCTAATAGCCAAGGAGGGTTTTCTGTGTACATTGCTACTTGGTAGCTTGACTTTCCGCATACACTTTAGCCTGAGAAATTATACCAAGTGAATCAGAATCATTTTTCCGTAAGACAAATTTGTCAATTCCTTTAAACTTCTGAGAGCATCTTGATATGTATTTATTCTACACTCTTCTTCGAACTCGGTATCGTATGATTTTTGATTAAGTTGCGGGGATTAAGGACAATTTGTGGGGGTGAATATGAGTAGTGGTTGGGGAAGGTAAACACTGTCCAGAAATATTTAACAAAAGAACTAACATTTTATCGCAGACAGTGTAATGTATATGTCTCATAAAATATCTAAACATCTTCTAAACGCTGTAGTCCGGAACTCAGAATTTTCAGTTAAATGTTTATTTTTCTTTCCGTTGTCCGCGTAACACAGTTTCCGCTTAATGAAGGGACTTTTTACACGTTTTGTTCTCCAAAATTCATGGGACCGTGAAATATTTCCGTTTAAGACAGTTTTCCGTTTAATAAAGGGTCCGTTGAAGACAGGTTTTACTGTATAATGCTATTAGTTCTTACAACCTTTTGTTAATCTTATTTAACAATTGCATAATGGAATAAGAGAGTAAATATATAATGATGATGATTGTTTATTTACATAAGGTATACATACAACAAAAGGGAATCTGTTGGTCACTACTGCGTATCTGCTAAACCAGGGTCAAACTCTGTGTGTCACAAAAGTTAGTTTAACAGAGTTTAAAATAATATATATTTTGTTTGACTTACAAAGATTATCATATTAGCAAAATGATTTGAAATAACACGCCAGGCATAGGATAAGCCTTGGGCTATATCGCTTAGAACTGTTTTAAGAGTAAATCTATCATTTATGCATTAAATTTCATTACTGGCTACTTACACGTTTCGGCCTCGTATTGGAAGTCAGCTTCTCGTGTTTTTTTTTTCATATCTCACGATAACTGTTTTAATTGCACACTCCGCCAAATTAACTTACAATACTTTCTTGAAAAGCTGCGGTTAACATATATCACCAGACGTTTCGAAACCCGACATCCTTTACTTCAGGGTACAATGCGTTATTTAGCACTTCACCCAACACCTCACCGTTACTATCATTTTCCACTTTCGCTTGTCTTCACCTTATATCACTATACTCTACCACCGTTAGATGCCGCTTTACTTATCATCGCCGATTACGTCATTCATGAACATCTTCCTCTCATTCACCCATCATTTCCAGCACAGTGATTACCATTATTTACTAACATGGGCCTCATTCGTTTTCATCATTGAATAGAGCAGCCTCTAGGCTGAAGTTAAGCTCATTTGTCTAATATCACCCACGTGTTGTCCTGTGTATGCATTTCGCCACATCATTCACGCCCATTACTATATCATACGTATCGTGCATGCTATACCTAATCCTTCGTTATGATCATTAATGTTCTTTGCTTATAATATACTGTCTGATTATTTTCTTATTTATTTTCTTATTAATAACAATCATATACAGTAAAGTAACGTTTCTTTTCATATATTTATATAATCTATTTCATCTTACCTTTCGCACTTCTATTGTTCTCATGTTTTGTTTTGTTTCCTCACTTATATATATATATATATATATATATATATATATATATATATATATATATATGTATATATTTCTATAATTACCATATTTATATTTATGTTGTATTCAATTATACTCGTTATTATGTTACTGCTCTTATGTTATTAAAACTACACCCACCATTCAAGTATGATTATGATCGAAAAGATCATAATGTCCTAGTTCTATAAATAAATAAATAAATAAATAAATTACTCTTAGCCCCCCATTTCTTACTTCTTTACCATAATATTTTCACTTCTCCCACCTAAGAGAGGGTGTAGCCCTCAAAAAGGGAGCTAGCTTATGGCGAGCACTTAAAAAAAAACGCTTTTAATTGCTATTGTAGAATTTTAATAGATAGATGTTGTAAACGGTTATTTGTTTGTGGTCAATCCTTTCGACAATGAGATCTCGGAAACTGCAGGCTCTAGAAAGATGATGTTTTCACTGATCGATTGCAAATTTCATGTAGATTGTCCAGTTCTAATTGAATATTTAAAAAACATGGACACTATTTCTTTAATACATTTTTACGGGTACATTGGAAGGGTTGAAATAAAAAAAACTAAAGCATCACATCCTACGCATTATACATTCCAACACCACATAGTTGTATATAGGGGTTGTATATGTCTCAGGCGTTTGTTTCATGACCAAATAATAATGGAAAGGCAAGGATAATCATTTCTCCAGTTTAAGATGAACCTTTATGTTTGGAGTGTTTTGCCCAATGAACACCATTTATAACTGACGTTATAATTAATTGAGTATGTAATGCATGGTCTTATTACATACTGCATGCAAGAAGAAAGAACACACTGGTCATACATTAATTAGAAATTCCAACCAGAAGTAGGCTCAAATCTTGCAAACGGTTTCGAGATATTGAGAAAAAATAACCAAAAAAATTCCCATTTATGATACCCCTTGGATTTTTTTAATCAATACGTCTTTCACTTGTGTCTGTAAAGGGACATGTACAGATGTTGTAAGGAATGAGAAGGAGATTTATGCTCATATGCGAATGATGCGCTGTGTAGAGAGCACAGGTTCAGCTAGTAAGCAATTAATATGCCTGTAACTTTTAGCCAAATTGGCATATCTTAAAACTAACTTCACCATTGTCTTCCTAATTAAATTATAGCCCGAAATTATGTATCGTGTTACCTATTCCTATTTTAAAAACTTGGCCTTAATTCAAAATGGCGGAATTCAAGATGGATGCCGTCAAGGTCATACCTACCATACGACTTCCCTCTAAGCTTTATATATATATTGTTGTTTTTTTTTCATTAACGCTCCGTTTACAAAGGGTAGTAAGGAAATTCTGCAGTAATCTCTAATAACCACATCACAACTCTTCAAAATTATAAAAAAATAGAAACATGCACCACGGCAAATATTTCTATCATCACAAATAGTGCATACATGTCCTTTAACAGAAAAAAATCATTGAAATCAGAGCCGGACAATTGAGTGATGTCCTTTGTTAGATTTAAAATCAATCAAGAACGATGGAGTGGATTCCACCCCCATCCCACTGCGACATGTTTCATACTGTGTTTGATTGATTGATTAATAAATTAATTGAGATTTAACGTTCGTTTTCAAATGAGCGAATTAAGTACCTTCCTTCCGCTGAAATCGATATTATACATGGCAATTGTAATAGAATAATCTAAATATTTCTTTGTTCTATCTACAAAAGTTATAATTCTGCCATTTCGAGATGTATAGCAAGAAACCAGTGAATTATTCTATTTGTCAAGAAAGCATTGAGGAATGATTTTATGTTATAAATCACAAAGTAATAGTTGATTAATTAGAGTTTAGCCATGGTTAGGACTCCATGATAATCATTAGGTCCATGTCTCATATAGCCTCGCTGCTGAAAGGGGTGTTAAACTCAAAATCAACTCAATTAGAGTTTAGCGTCCCTTTCAGCAGCGGGCCTACTTGAGATATGGAAACACAACTCAACGTGGGACCCGCACCGCATATGCTTCTACCTATAATCGAAATCTGGTGCCTCGCGTAAGAAATTACAGTAATACTTGCCTATAATACTTCAGTAATAAAATTACAGAAACAGCGAAGATATTTACTATCCTGTTTTCAGCTATGGCATTTTACATTTACAGTTCTTATAATATGGTTTCCTAATCAAATTTGAAGCGAAAATACTTGAATAAAGAATTACTTTTAAAAAATGTTATCAGTCTCCGGGTAAGTTAGAAAGAAAATTAAAAAAATCAAATATGACTTTATCCATGTCTTGAACACACGATTAACAAATTATTCATCAAACTTATGGACTATTGTGTACGCTACTTTAGGTTTATTTTGTGTAAAGTGGTTTTCTGCTCCACAGCCAGATACTATAGAATTTGCGATAAATAATTGGAAATTACATTTCTTGCAACATATTGTATTTTCCTGTTTCGCCTATTTCCGCTTCACCGAATGTCTTTGCCTACTTAATTATCGCACACCTGTGCAGGCGGCCATGTTCGACGCATCAGCACTTCCTGTTATCACGAAAACTACTTAAAGGGAATTTATACCCACAACGGAGGGTCATGAAGTGGCTCCGCTGAGATCCGAACGAGACAATTGTGTTTGCATTTGATATGTTATAATAACTAGACGAATCTCAAAGTTACACGTGCCACCGGGCGGGATATCGTGAATTACAATATATTTTTTTAGTGTAAAAGCTACAAAACTACCAGAATATTTGGAACCGGGTAATTTGTTCGGAAACGGTTGGGTAAGTGGAAAACACGGCGAACACGAATCCCTCCATTTTCAAGGGCACACAGTTTGGGGTAAAATAGTATGTCCCAGGGTCCCCCACAGGGTCCCAGACGTGGTTCAACTCAAAAGTTTCAAAAGCTGTTGTTAAATGAAAGAAAATGGAACAAGTCTCGACTCTCTACTACAACCCTGTGCAAAATGGCGGCGGGTCAAAATGTAAACAAAAAATTAATTGAAAAGTCAATGGTTACCCCTATAAATCGGAAACGGTGAGGCAAATTTGAAAACAGGAAAGGACGTGTGGCATTATTTGCAAAGTGCGGCATTATATTCAAACGATTCAAGTTGAAACGTCTTGTCCCAGGACCCCCACAGGATCCCAGGTGAGGTCCAATTCAAAAGTTTCAAATGGCAAGGGAGGTTAAGTAGCACATCGTTTTAAAGCTGTTGTTAAATGAAAGAAGATGGAGCAAGTCTCGACTCTCTACGATAATCTTGTGAAACATGGCGGTGGGTTAAAGTATAAACAGAAACCAAATTGAAAGGTCTATGGCTACTTTGAATCCAAGATGGCCGCTTAAAACCTATGTCATTCATAACAGTACAAATCTAAATCTGTCTTTTTTTAATTATGTATTTAGAAACGATAGGAAGACTAAATAACAACTGAATTTCGATTCACTTCAACTATTATTTCATTCCGTAACAACACATATATGTTTTGTTTCTAATGCACGTTCGTTACGGTTCTCCCGATATCATTTGTGTTAATATAATGAATGCAATGTAATGTAATGTATCAAGCAATTATAAAGCATTGCTTATTATCCAATTTGTATTCGGCGTAGAGCTTCAATTTTCTCAAAGTTTCAAATAAGATAATAAATATGATTTACTATCGAATCGGAATTCGTGTCAGGTATTATTATTACTTTTATTGGTGTTTTCCTTTCTTTCAATTGATAAAACAAGAAACTTCCTTGCACTATCATAAAATATGTGCTCTTTTCCAATAGCATAATAAGTGCTCATATAATTTTAAACTTTGAAATTAAAAATTGACTCAGTACAAAAAGTACAATTTGGATAACGAATGATTTATAATTGATGTTTAGTGGCGTACTAAAGGAAAGGGATTTCGGACTTTGAAACCCCCCTTGAGCAAGGTATTATGCAAAAGTAAGCACGTTTATCATATTAGCACGTTTATATATATAAACACTTGATATTATATAAACTTATGTTCCTAAAGCCCCTGAAGCCCCTAAACATTTGCGTAGAGTACTGAGTGTGTTTCTCTTATTATTTTAACCGTTTTATGCTTTGAACGAAATTTGAAGTGCAGGGACCCTGTGAAGGTGACTACCTTTACTATCAAAATTTCTTTAATGCTTCTCAGTTTTTCTTCAAAATAATCAATAACGAACAAAAAACAAATAATTGAGTTTGATTTAGAATCGAAATTTGAAATACCACCAAAAAGTTGGTCCACCCAACCTTAGTTTGTAAATGACTCTTAATAATTTTGAAAACAAACTATTTTCTCTTCAAACCAATCAATAAGAAAGGAAAACACGTTATTAGCTTGAGTATTGAATCGATATTTAAAAGCAGACAAAACAGTATAAAGTTGACCACCAAATGTATCCTGCAAATAGATATATTTTACTGGTTGTTTTGAAACAAGTGATTTTTTCTTCAAAATAAGCAACCCGTCCCGAAACAAATCACCTTCATCAACATTATTTCTTAAATATATTCTTATTCTTATGTTTTTTGAATCAAATTACTTTTCTTCCAAACAAGCAACAACAAATCCATATCAAACGATTGATTTTGGTCTTGAATCGAAATTTGTAAGTAAAGGAATCAGATTGAATTTGATCACATTCTAAATTTATTTTGTAAATCTCTTTTTCTATTTTTTCGAAACAAGCGATTTGCTCTTAAAAACAACCAATAAGAAACGCTTAACTTCGGTTTTGATTCGGGACTTTAAAGTGAAGTCAATATGAAATTCCATCACCTATTTCTCTTGAAAAGACTCTATGTTTTTCGAAACAGACTATTCTTTTTTTTTAAATAATTAATAGCATACGCATATCAAACAATTGATTTTGATTTTCAATCAAAATTTTAAGTGGAGGAACAAGGGTAAATTTGGTCATATACCAACTTTATTTTATAAACATCTCTTTATGTTTTAAGAAAGATACGATTTTTACGATTTATTCTTCAAAAAAGTCAATAACAAACGAAAAACAAACGATTGGCTTCCGATTTCAAGTCGAAATTTGGAAGGAGGCAACTTCACATAGGTGCATTGCTTCGCTTAAAAAATTCCAAATTTCCAAACGCAAATTCTAAGCCTACAGTTTTAAAATTGCAGTTACATGTACATACTTCAACTTATTATACATAAAAAAATTATATTATTAAAACATTAGACAAATAATATTATTTATTCGGTATTGAAAACCTCGAATCAACTATTGGAGCTATTTAGCGTCATTTTTTTAAATATCACAAACTTAAAGGTGTGGGACATGGATATATTACGAACAGTATTTTTATACAATTTGTATATATATATATATATATATATATATATATATAAAATAGACTGTTTAGAATTATTTATCCTTACAATTTTTTATATTCACAAATTCAAGGTGAGGGATATGCGATATTGATATATTCAGAAAGTGTTGACCACCCTACAGAATGTCGGTCGTACGCTGTTTCGGTCCTATGCCGTTTCGATCGTATGACGGTTCTCTCCTATATATCCTTAAGAAAATAATTGTTACTTAATATTGCGTAATTATAAAATAATGTATTTTTTATTATTTCGATGGTATGAAAGTTCTGCTGTCGATTCTATGCCGTTTCGGTTCTGTGCCGTTTCGGTTCTATGCCGTTTCGGTCGTATGCCGTGTCGATCCTACGCCGTGTCGGCCCTACGCAGTGTCGGTCCTGTGCATGTAACCCAAATCCCATATATGTTTACAAGACAAAATTCCCTTTATCTGTTTCAAAAAAATCTCATGAAATGGGATTTTTCATACAGTTGGCATCACTATGGCGCTGAAATACAACAGCTACTTTACAGACAAACTCTATATATAAATAAACAGAATTATTACATCCAAAAACTTGCGACTTACGGTATAACTAGAATAAAATTCCTTATAATAACATACAAATAAACAAGAAAATATGAAATACAAATAAATAAATAAATAAATAAATAAAGGTAAAGGCGTACAATATAACTGCTTTCGGACATATGTTATTTTTCGTACTCTTGACAAAGATACAGTTCCCAAACTAATGCATATATTAAAAAGTGAATAGCTTATTATTTTATTCATGAACTAACATATTTTTCTTGCATTTTTTTAATCAAGTAAAATGTTTTGCAGGACACGCATGCACCTAGAAATTCTTGCTGGGAAGAATACAAAATTAGGAGCTAGAATACTACAAGACACTATGCCTATGTGTTATTAAACCGGTGTTATTCTTCACTCGAGTAGACAATAAGTATTATTTGTTAAGTGCTGTCACCTATATTGTCAGTAACAAAATATAGAATTAGACTTTTTATAAGAGAAAGAATACAGATGAAGTGTATGATCAAATCTTTATGTTACATCAACCATTTATTTCTCTGTTAAGTAAAAGTTTAAATAATGAATGTACATATGTCTGTCGACGTTCAAAGGTTTGGGAGAGACCGGACTCAGTGGACCCCCCTCCCCCCGCGTAGGTGCGCCCCTATCAAAGGAAGCGACTGCTCCCTGTTGCTATCATATGAGCGTTCATGGGTGCTTATCTAAATAATTAGAAAAGCGTAATAATTTTGAGTACATAGATCTGTAATGTAGATAGGAATTGGATCTTACTTTTCCAAGTTCCAGCAAACTGTACTACAAGCAGTTCACACACTCTTAAGAAGTTTTTTTAGAAAAAAATGATGTAGGCCAAGGATGACTGATTTTTTTTTCTTTTAATTCAGCGATCTACCTCAGACTGTGAAAATCTTTGGGGATTAACCACAGCCAGTTTTCTTATATCGTAGCGTAGTGTTAGTTTACTTCTTTAACAATAAACATAAAAATAATTTTAAAATAAACATTTACAGAAAAATAATTAGGTACGTCGGTCCAATGCCAAAACCGCGAATGTGCAAATTTTGCTATTTTCACCTAAGTGCAGTTTCATGTTATTTGGGGCACACAGATTCCATTTTCAAAGTTCCATTTGTGAAATATGAGTATATTAGAAGTTATCGTCAATTCCTAAAACATGTACCTAAGTATATATACTGATTTTCCGGAGTAAGTTGAATATTAAAATGCTAATAACTCAAAATCAAATTTAGCACATTCGCGGTTATGGCATCGACGTAGAGAAAAAAAAAATGCTTATAGTTAATCAAGCAGCAACAAAGACGCAAATTAAAACGATTTACGGTCAAGTATGGTCTATATTTCGACTTGGTTTTGATTTGAGAGGGACAGAGAATGCTGTCAGACGGAGAGCTGTAGTTCTTAAACAAGAGTTCTTCTCTTCAAGAATATGCAATATTTTGTTTTCTACATCCGATTCACTCAAATTTACCAAATCGGATAACATACCGGAAAACCAAGACAGATGCAAATCTTTTCACATTTTGAAGTCGTGATTTTAATCCTTTCAGACTCCCAAAACAGAAAAAAATAATTCTACTACAGTAAAACCTGCCTTCAACGGACCCTTTATTAAACGGAAAACTGTCTTAAAGGGAAATATTTCATGGTCCCATGGATTTCGGAGTAAAAGACATGTAGAAGTCCCTTCATTAAGCGGAAACTGTGTTATGCGGACAACGGAAAGCAAAATAAACCTTTAACGGAAAATTCTGAGTTTCAGACTACATCGTTTAGAAAATTTTTAAACATCCTGTGAGAGGGTAAAGATACACTGTCTGCGATAAATACTTCGTTCTTTTGTTAAATCTTTATGGGCAGTGTTGACCTTCGTCAATCACTACTCATATTCAGCTCCCACAATTTTTCGCTATTCCTACGTAGCATGTCAGCTGTCAGTCTTCTTTGTAGGCGTACTTCTGTTCCGCTTGTGTAGCAACTAGCGACAGCCAACAAAAATGAGAAGAAAACTGACAAAACAAAGTTCTGGAAAAAAGGAATTGAGGTAAAGCAGAAGTTATATATCTCCATCACGTGTCGTGAAAACAAGGAGGAAAGAGTTCAGAGGACTTTCAAAATTCCATAGAAAGCTTTTCTGTGTCCTGAAGTATACCGCAGCCAAGTAGTAGCAATGTATGCAAAAAATCCTGCTTGACTATTGGGAAAAATAAAGGAAAGTGTGCACAGCATATTTTGTGTTTATTTTAAGTTTTTTTGGGTATTAATCCGTAGAAGGAAAAAGTACTGTAATTGAACAAGTTGCGTACATCAATATATTTTTTCATTATATCCGTTATAAACATATATATTTTTTTAACGGAAAGGTCTATCTCCATTAAACGGAAACCTGTCTTTAACGGAAATTTTTGCGAGTCCCGCTCGATTCCGCTGAAGACAGGTTTCACTGTATTAGTTTCTGTTTAAGTATTTTATTTCGCAATTTATGGGTAAGATAGATAACATAACATTTTTTTTCTAAAACGTTTTGTAATCTTCCCGATACTCAACTGTGATCGATTGTCTTGCCAACCCTGATGTAAACGATACCTACTTCTGCTTTCGATTGTACAAAAATTGTCTTTGATCACATTGAAGAATAAACTAGTTTAAAATGCTCCAGGAGCACTTCCAGAACGAGCTTAACAAGAATTAATTTTTCTTATTAACTCATATAGGCGATACTAATTCTTCTATGTACTTTATTGTTATGCTCAGTGGCGTATTTAGGGGGGTGGCTTCCAGGCTTAAGCCCCTCCCGAAATCTTACTTAGTATAGTAAAGTAAATGAAATATCTTGCAGAATTTTCACATTTCCAGGCAAAGCCCCCCGAAAGTTAGCAAAGCCCCTCCCGAAACAAAATCGTAAATACGCCTCTGGTTATGCTCATTAAACAATTTTTGTAATATATCTATCCATTTATAATTTCCTTGAGTACTAATTTTTTTCCCCACATGTTTTGTTTAAGAGTTCTGTTAAAACGTCGTATGATATGTTGTTTTACGAAGTCACATACTCAAAATTGAAAAATTCCCAAAATATCATCTCTCTATAACTTACGATTCCCGAGATATGGCTCCTTAAATCGGGAATGGTAAGATTGACGCGAAAAATGCCATCACTTCTTTCAGATAGTTTTTGATACTCTATCAAATGGAGGGTTCAAAATTGGAAAAGACACAAACACAAACACACACACACACACACACATATATATATATATATATATATATATATATATATATATATATATATATATATATATATAGATAGATAGATAGATAGATAGATATAGATAGATATAGATATAGATATAGATAGATAGATATAGATATAGATAGATAGATAGATAGAGAGAGAGAGAGAGAGAGAGAGAGAATTAGGTAACAGTTCGTTGAAACTGAGCTACATAAGAGAGAAACCAGGAAAAGATTAATAATTTTCTTGAGAAAAATAAATTTTAAAACATTAAGTAAACACTTATTTCTAGATGAGGAAGGAAAGAAAAACCAATCAATTTCGCTCAAGTTTACACAATTTCTATTCAGATAACTCAATTATAATTAATAACTTGACTCACGTAAAAACAAGCTTCCTTCTATATCTCTACAGAAAAGAAAAGTGAAGAGGTTGGACTAATATTTACCTTCTATCGATTTTTTTTCCATAAAGAAGAAAATATCTTGAATCATTTTTATTAGCGTTGCTTGTGTTTGTACAAGAATCTCCAATTTCCGTCTGTGATATACTTCAAGAAGGAAAAAAAAAAAAAAAAACATTTAACCAAGATAAATACACACTTAGAGTTCTCAAGTAGATTGTCAGTAGCGCAACTTTCTCAAATTACAAAGAATTCACTCAATTTCAAAGATAATTTCATTTCTCTTATTAAAGAAAAAAGAAAATGATTCACTCCATTAATAAGTTTATATCTTAAGTGTAGGAAGTTTAATTTGTTAGTCTTTTTCTTTATCTATCAACACACTTGAACTAGATTTCCTTTTGATATGATTCAACCGGAAAGAAAGTGATTGAGAACTTGCAAAATAGGTTGTAAATCTTAGTTTTCTGATACATTTTTCGTATTGTTTCTTTCTTTTTTTCATTTTGTAGATTCTCTGTTATTAGGACCTTATGTCGTTACTGAGATTTACAAAATTGTGTTCTTAGTCCGTCCGTTACGCCACAAGAAAACTCTTGAACCAAAGTTATTATTTTAAATTCTGCTTTTCGCAGCGGATAACAAATTCGTTAATCCATTCACATCTCCAAGCATGACGGTGACTTAAACTGTGACGATCTATATCAGGGATGCAAAAAAGCAATAAAATTTTACTAGCCCAAGAAAAAAAGTACTAGCCCACATCCCACAATAGGAATCATTTACTTATCTTTGGTATTTTAATAGTGATATTAAAAACTCGCCCGCAGATTGCATCCCTGATCTATATCCTGTTTAACCTCTACGGTCCCCCAGTACTCATTTGAGTACATTCATTTTAATATTACGTAAATATATGTCATTTCATTTCAATCGCACTCTTACACGTTTACTTCTCAAGTACTCATTCGAGAACAAATTTAGTGCATTCTGGATCCATCAGATAGCAGCATTGAGCATACAGTGTTAGATTTAAAAATATGGCTGCAGCAGGAGAGGAAGGGATTGAAAGTCCTGACATAAAAAACGTGAGTATATTATTTGATTTACCTTCGGTATAGTATAAAAAATATTTTCTTGTAGTTTAATAGAAACTTCTTGATTTAAAAACATTACTCGTGATTTGGACGTTCTGTACATTTCAGAACTTAGTAAAAATTATCATGTACTCAGATGAGTACTTCGGGACTTATGTATACATATTATTCCCCTGTATTTATTTGAGTACTTTTCATATTGCTAGATATTTTTTATCTTTCGAAAGCTATTTTAAGTTTTGTTTTCTTTTAATTGCATTTAGAAATAAACATGCTCCATTTTGTAGATAACTTATCACATGATTCCGAATCACCAGACAAAATTTGGAAAGTGAAGCCAATAGTCGATTAGATACAACATGGTTGTAACCTGCTGCCACAAACAAAAGTCCGTTGCTATCGACGAACAAATTATACTTTTTTCAGGACAGAAAATAACTCAAGGTTTCAAGCAGTATGTTCCTTCTAAGACCAATCCTTGGAGATTAAAAAAAATTGCTCTAGCAGCATGTGATGGTTTGGTTTTAAATTTTTTGAAATATCAAGGTAAAAATACATTTCCTGAACAGTTAGTGAAAGTGTATGGAGTAGGAGGAGCTGTTGTAAAAAATTAGTTGAACCAATAGATTCTGTAAAAATTTGTTTATACTGACAAGTTCTTTACTAGTGTGTCCACTGCTGAAAAAGTGTTGGAGGCAAATGCATATTGTACTGGTACAGAGTGCGAAATAGAACAGGAAGAGCATTTAAAAATCTGAAGAGTGATAAGGAAATGGTAAGAGGCGAAGTGATGTCGTATGTAGAAGTGATGGTAAAATAGTTATAGTTAAATGGCAGAACAATAAGAGTCTTCTCTTGTTATCTACGGCTTTTGGTAGTTTACCACAAGATCAAGTCCTAAGATACAGCAAAGAAGATAAGTATCATGTTTGTGTACCTAGGCATTCTGTAGTAAAACATTGTAATGAGAAAATGGGGGTGTAGATTTGCAAGATGGATTGATTTCATACTACAGAATCTCCACTAAGACTAAGAAATGTACTGTAAGAGTATACACTCATTTCTTGGATTTTACTGTTGTATTTTGAATGAAATAGATTGTAAGCTTGCAGGTACACCAAAAAGGACGATTTCGATCTGTTAAGAATTTAGATCAAACATTGCTAATTCTTTATTAGCGTCTGACCCAGAAAACGTGACAGTCCCAAAGTTGACAGGCCAAGTAACAATAACAGTAAGGTGATTTCTGTGAAAAAAAGAGAACAAAATGTTATATCTATGCCTCAATATCATGTAAAGTATGGTTCAGTAAATCACTGGCCAGATCATGTCCCTGGTAAACCACAATATCGATGTAGGTTTGAAAAATGCAGAGAAAGAACAAGGATTAAATGCATAAACTGCGAAGCTTTCCTTTGCTTGCAAAATAGAAGAATAGAAGTTGTTTTCTTGCGTTCCACACCAAATAAATCCATTCACCGGGTTTGCAAGGTTATATGTTATGAAAATAACAGTGCATGCTAGATAGTATTACATGGCAAATGTAAAGTTATTCTCGAGATGTGAAATGCATGATTGTTCTAATGAAACATTGAATGTACATGATTATGCTAGCAGCTTATCTTATAAGGTACTGAAGGTAAAAATATACAACTAGTACATTTTCTTTATTTCTCATTTTGTTAAGATACATCACAAAATTATAGCATAATTTGTTGTAAACACTGCAACAATATTTTTGCCATTAACTTTTGAGTTTTCACTAAACAATTGCAAAAAGTCGTTTATGGTATGCAGTGAATTCAACTAAATTCTCATAAATAATTATACTCATAAATTCTCATAAATAATTATAATTATACTGAATGTATCACAATGATGTTAAAATAAATAATTTTGCTTCAAAACAAAACAACTAAATCTTAATTGATACCTTGCTTCTAATACTTGCTTAGTTTCTAGCAAAAACATCCTTTATTTATTTTTATATTTACAATAAATATATGTAGTACGCCCCTAAAGTACTCGAATGAGCACATGCCTTCCCTCTGCCCCTATGGCACATTTTAATATGAAATTGCTTTCAATACACTGAAATACATATAACTAACTAGAAAATATTCAGAAATAATTTTTTGGTGCAGTAAAAAAAATCGGGACTGTAGAGGTTAAAATCTATAGCATTCTCTAGATTCTATGCAACCTGCACAGTAGCAGGCAAAAGTTGGTTGCCTATGATAAAAGGATATATTGTTTTCCTTATTGCAAAATGCCTCTCCGAATATCTCATGAAATCATGTGCTCCTCTTTTGTATTTAGCAGAGTTTATTTGTGTTATCACTACAATTACTTAAAGATTGTGAAGCTTATTTTGTTTGCAGCTAGTGTTGCTCATGAGATGAAATTTGAGGTTGTCTCGTCTCAATAAGGTACAATCAAAGTGATGCTTCGTCTCGAAAAGTATATCTGATTCTATTGATGATGTGATTTTGGATTTAGTGACCTTTTCAAGGAGCGAGGCTATATGAAACGTGTACCTACAGCTTAACGTGGGATCCGAACCACGTGAGCTTCCACCGGGAATGGAAACGGGTCATTTTAGTTTCTATTGGAAGAGCTCTGTCTCGTCCCGTGGACAACAATATTTGCAAGTTTGTTAGAGAGGGAATTCGTGAATCTAAGAAAGGATTATAGGAAATAAAGGTTTCCATTGTGAAAGAAAACAGGCAAACAGGTGGACGCAGAACGTTAATTCAAGGGATAAAAAAATGCAATTCACAAGTTTCCTATTTCACACACACGACATAAGAGTCAAGAATGAAGAAAATTATGTGACTAATAAGATTTTACTACCGTATTAAATATCATCATATCAAAAATAGCCACTTATGACTTTAATTTCGTAAACTAGACTCATATTAGGTTTTAATTGAATATGTGAAGCTTGTAGTCTAATGGATAGAGAGTTGGATTCACGCCCGCGTAGTCTTGGATTAGATTCCAAGGTGGTGTTTCCTAATTTTCAACGTGCATCAACCGTCGTGAGGCAAACTGAGGAATCAAATGAAGAAAAGAACTGACAGACACGAAGTCTAGAAAGCTCCTAATACGCCTGACCACGTGTTCATTACTAGACTGGAAATAGTTCAGCCAGTCGCTAAGAGATGGCGTTGGAGCGGCTTAGGCACACAAAGGGTTGTTATGCTAAGTGGTTTGGTTTGGTTTACCAGGTTGAATTTAGGCAACCCTAAAACTATAGTTATAGGGCGCTTAATATGGTAGTTAGGCAGCCAAAACAACACCAGTGAAATGTTTGGTTGTATGAGTTACATTTGCTGGCAACCAATGTAATGAATAAACGTACGAGTTGGGAATGGATTAAACAGAGAAAAACGAAAATACTAGCATATACATAATAAATAAGGTTATGCATATATATAAAGTATATTCATACGAGCAAATATATAAAATGCATATAGTATATAGTACAGGGTAGCCAAAAAGTAGGTATACACCCCCTGCATTGATTAAATATAACGTTTTAGCTTATGGGTTTATTTGCCACGGCTGTTCCGAGCTTAAGATATAAGTAAAAAGGCTTTAAGAACAAATAATAAAAAAACTAAGTCTATCTGATGCATAACAATAAGAAATTATATAAAAAACAATGAGTTAATCAGTACCGGGCTATATACCTACTTTTGGGCCACCCTGTATACTATAAAACTAAGTTCTTCACTTTCACTAAACAATACTTACAGTGTTGTATAATAACAAGCAATCTATGAGAGATTTAAGGATTTGCTCAAATATAACTACATAAAACAGAATAGAGATTCTAAACTAATTAAATTGCAGTAGGAGAAATGAATGCGGGAGTTAATGTAAGTACAGCTGCACCTACTGCACATACTGTACGGCCGCCTATGATGAAAATGCAGTTTGGAAACCAATCAACATATCTTCGGACTGATATAGGATTCACAGTTTCTGAATGCTGGTGTAAAGGCATTTCTTAAAATTGTAGAATCCACTATAGGGAAATAAAATTGAAACTTGGATAATAATAAAATAATTTTAAAAAAGTGGGAAAATTTCCGTTCCCCTACCTCCCCTAATTGACTTTTTAGATCGGAATATTGCCGAACAAGGAAAGAGGATGTACATAGAGAGAGCTGAATAAAGAACTACAAAGAAAGGAGGTTCAGACGACTTACTTTTATTAGAGAAACATAAGCATTTCGAACTGTAGTTTCAATAGAAGAGACTTGTTTTATAGAACCGATACAAATAATAATAATAATAATAATAATAATAATAATAATAATAATAATAATAATAATAATAATAATAATAATAATAATAATAATAATAATAGTGTCCCTAAAGTTGAATTACTGGCTATGCTATGGTATCCTCCACTAGAAGACGGCCCTAAGCGTTCAGCACACCGTCTCAGTGGTGGTTTCGTAAGATTTGCGAAGATTACCTTAATACGTAAGATTTCGTAAGATTACTTTCAGTAGTAATTCCGAAATTAGTAGTAATTAGTAATTCAGTAGTAGGCGAAACAAGGATACTCGTTTGGACTAATCCTCGTTTGGCCTAATCCTCGTTTGGCCTAAAATGGCGGACTATAAAAAAATTGTGAAGATAAAACTTGAAAGAAATTTTTCGAAAAAAATATTCCCCACTATATGAAGAACCAAGAAATACAAATTAGTTTTCCCATAACTAGTTTGTAATATGACTATTTGCTATAGTGGCTATATTTGAGATGAGAGAAAAACAAGTTACACCTGTTATTAATTTTGTTTAAAGGTGAGTGCTGTTCAAGAAAAAACTTTTAGTTTGCAGTTTGTTTCCAAATATCTGATATTGTCAAATGGTACTGCTAATTGGTATATTAAAGGAAATATAGTTTGTTTCTTCTTATGTGGATGCAAAATTTATTTTATTGTAGATTTTGCTGATCTTTCAGAGGATTTCATTCCAGTTTTAATGCTTTTTTAAAACTGTTAATACATTATAAGGGATCCTATTATGATTTTATTGTAATTTTAATTCGTATGAAGTTGTAAATATTTCGAGCTAGATCTGACAAAAGATCCCTAAATTTGCTCATAACTTAACAATGGACAACTGTTATCGAAATGAGTGATTTGTGACAAACCACTCCGCTGGCAAATTGTTCTTTGGATAATTCCACAATCCAAACATCTCAATGCGTTACTAACGGAGAAAGAAAAAAAAAATTCAGTTTTTATTATTACTTTCGAAATTACAATTTTTAAACTGAATTTCCACTCGTTTCATATACTACCGGGAACGTCCTTAGCATAAGTCTCTGAGATGTAGAATGAGGTTGAAATCCTGGCTTCTCGGTGGTTGTTTCAGCAGGAAGAAGTGGAATACTCCTCCAAACAGATCTGTTACGTGGGTGATTGTCCTGCTGGTACATTCCATTTCCACTCGTACGACAGAAATAGATAAAGATATAGTTGACTCTGGAGATCTTCGTACTTCGATACAATAGGGGTACATAGTACATGTACCAAAGTTCCAAAAGATTGCTTACAGAAAAACACTCCAAATCAACATACAGTTTCCATTATCTTGTACAGTTCCAACCTGACATGATTTCGTTGGTCTGGCGCCAAATTATAGATCACTATCGGCGTGATGAGATTGAAATCAAGACTCATCACACAATGCTACTTGTTTTTATGGTCCAGTCTCGGCATTCTGTTGCCAATGTAAGACATTAACCGCAGTGGCGTATAACCTCGTATAAGTGGTAACCTCGTGGGTTTTCGGCTTCTGAATTCTATACGGTGAAGCGAACGTTGTCTACTATCCGGCTGAACCCCTTATTCAGTTGGGTGGCTGTCTGGGCTAAGGTTTACTGGTGTTCGATGCAGTACGAAGGCACCCGAAATTCCCTCTAAATATCACTTTTCCTTTAGAATATTTAATTATGAAATTAAATAAATTAAATACAATATTTTATTTCCAACAATTGCAATAGACCAAATTTGCAATATTGTTTTCTAAGAGCTGTGATTTCCCTGGCCATGAGTTGTATCAGTTATTCAGTTACGCATTCTATAAAATGTTAATGCAAACTCATTGTTTATATGAAATATACTATTACTTAATTTTATGTTCAAAACATGTGAGTTTCTTTTTACATTGTTAAACTACTGTAATTTCCAAATTATGCAGGTTCAATATTAAAACCGGAAATATATCTATAACTTCCGGCAGCAATAGAGTGATAATGTGAGACATGCAACATGTTTATCGGAAGCTGAATTCTCAAAAACGATTTCTCGTTATCTCTTACGACTTTTAATATTTAGCAATCAATATTGAAACCGAAAGTTCTACTAATTCTTACTTTAATTGGATTCAAGCTCAGGTGAAATCTATTTTTAAGATTTGGAATCCATACCATTAATCGTTTGGATTGATAGAGAACGTGTTAATATATATATATATATATATATATATATATATATATATATATATATATATATATATATATATATATATATATATATATATATATATATATATATATATATATATATATATATATTCTTATATATACATTGTCATAATAAATACATAAAGGAGTTTTAGTAACCCTAAATCCTCGAAAATAGTTAATATAATATTAATATTAATAATATATATTTTGCATTTCTTAATTTTTCATATACTAGGGAATTTTCTCTTATATTTCCCTCTAGTTGAATTTCCACTTTTTTTTATTGTTCGCCATATTAGGAGTCATGAGGATTAGGCCAAACGAGGATCCTTTTTTGCGTAAAATGGCGGACACAAATCTTATCATTTATCTGTCATAAAAGTGTCAGATAATTGGTTAGGCAAAACATGGCGACACGGAACAATCTACACTAAATTTGCCATCGATTAGTGAAAACGGCATTTTCCCGAGAACTCACTGTCGAAAGGATTGTCAACAAACAAATAAACGTCCACAAACATATAAACCTAGTATTTTAAATATAAATGGTTTTGTGCAGGTAAGAATTGTGCTATTTAAAAAAAAAAAAAAAAAAAAAAAGCTGAAAATGGCACAGAGAAACACTCGTTTAATTTCTGATTTAAAAAGGAATCAACTTTCCGTCCAGAAGAAATTACCTTATTATGAAAGAAAAAAGAAGAAATTTATGTCCCCTTCTCCGAAAAAAAAAATAAACGAACTTCTTATCCAGAGCTTTAGTCCTAAAATTTTCATAGAGTATATTCAGTTTTTTGAACATCTATGGTTGGCATAAAAGACATGTGACTATGGAGAAGGCATATTTTAAAATGAACAATGTAAAATGCATATATTAACAATTCCATTAAGATAGAAAGGATGCGATACTGTTTTATAGTCTAAAAGCATTTTATGCTGTTTTCTCGATGATAACATTCTTGATAACATTCCTTAGATAAATCTATTCATTAATAATATAGATAGGTGTAGATACAGGGGAAGGAACCAACCCACTGCGAAAAGGAGCAGAAGATATCGCGCCCGAGTAGTGTAGTAAGGTGAAAGAAATACGATAATAACCGTTAAACAAACCTTTCGCAGAGATAATCACTAATCAAAACAACACGAACTTGGGCAGTGACAGAGCACACGTAATCTTTCTTTATTTCTTTCTTTCCCTCTCTCTTTGTCTTTTGTGATCCTCCCTCCCGGTTTATATGGTTAGCGTATCCGTCTTCGGCGCGGAAGACCTGGATTCGATTCCTTGCGCGAGCTTATCTACTTCGGATTTCATGTTAGGATATAGGTCCATGTCTCATATAGCCTCAATGCTGAAAGAGACACTAAACTCTAGTTGCATCTAACAAACACCTTTTGCTGTCACAGAGTAGTGAGGAAATCGGACTTTTTTTTTCGCATGGCGAGTCTATTTGAATAGCTACTAAGAATAGGGTAGAAAAGAAAGTGTTTATAATCACTTAATCAGGAGCGTCATTTCAGATTTTGCTTGGGGGGGGGAAGAACCCCTCGATATAAGTAAAATTTCGCGTTTTTCACTCATTTACTACTACTCTATTGATAAAATCTATATAAATCTCAAATTCAGGGGGGGCAAATGCCCCTCCCTGCCCCCCCTAAATGACGCCCCTGCACTTAATGACTGGAGTCATGACCCAATTAAATAAATAAGCAAACATATTTAAACAAAACAAAAGTATATATTACCTGTATACTTCTTGAAACAGCAAGTACACTCTAATGACTAAGATTAAAGAAAGCGTGTACAGAGTGTACCGCCGTATAACCACGACTACAACCCTGCTATTATCTACCATTAGAGAAATACGGAGAAATATTTTTACAATTTTCCTCTTTTCCCTTTTCGTCTTTCGTGTTTTTTTTTTTTTTTAGTTTATTCCCTCTTTTCTTATTTTTCTTCTCTTTTTGTGTAAGTGCTTGGCAGCTTCACAAAAATTCTGAGAAGTGTTCGAACACCGGACCCCACCTGGAATCTTGCGTCCACGTCTATTTTCATTACTCGTGTACTGAAAGTCCCCACGAGGAAAATCTGAAAGCACCACTTGCTTTTCTACCATTTCGAAAATCCCTTTTGATAGTCTGAGCACACTTTTTTAACACCCAGTTTTTGCAGTTCGATCTCGGTGAGTTGGGTCTAGCGTCGACAACATATTCCATTCATTTATATCGCGGATTTCAGGTCATAACTTTATTCACTTACACTTAGCTGCAGAGCCATCTACAAAGAGGAGAATAAATCAGTTTTGTGATAGTCACGTTCTTTGCTACTAGATGGCTCTGTAGGAGAATAACGAAGAAATGCAAGATCAAGTACCGAGGTAAATGACAAGCCACGCAATGCACGATATCCTACAAAACTGCACATATGTAATTTTAGGGGGTGAATGTTATCATGATTTTTCTGCGTGCATTGAACCTAGTTTACATGCGTATATAAGCCCTTCTTTGGTTAACGCCCACCATCAAATTACATCCCAATCGTGACGACAACTTTTCTCCACATACTCGCAGATACACGTAATTTTCGTACCATTTCTTGAACGTCATTGTTAAAAATATCTGGTAAATTTAATATAGCAAGATTAAAAAAAAAAAAGTTAATATTTATTTTTAAATGAAGCTCAGATTTTCTGTTTGAATGACTGAATTATAAATAAGTCATTAACAATTTCATGACATGGTCATGATACTGACACACTCAATTTCATTGTTATTGAAAAACGATCTTGCTCCACACTCTTTGAACGATCTTGCATGTGAAATTTCTGATTCTTTCACTGTAAGACCAAAACCAGTGTTCTGTATGTTACTGATAATGAAGTGATAAGACTTTTAATTCTTCTTCTGATATTAATGCAAAAGATTCTCCCATTTTCGGTACAGCAATACAGGCCCGTAGCCAGCCCAAAAATTTAGGGGGGGCCTGGTAGAAGTTAGCGAGGGCCCGACCCGATCATCTTATAATTCATCACCATATTATAGTTCATTTGCAAGCCTACCGTGAAATTTTATGGGGGCCAGCCAAAATTTAGGGGGGCGGCCCCCTTGCCCCCCTCCGTGGATATGGGCCTGCAGCAATATCAGACAGTCTTAATTTTTTTTTTTTTTTTTTTTAGGAAACCTCTCTGAGCACTCCCGCTAATTCCGTCTTTTTTGAGGCTTTATACTCAAAATAACATCTCTTGTTCATCAGTTCAGCAGCTCTAAAAGCTTATCATGATCATACGTCGTATTAAATAATATATTGCAAAATAGCAATGTTTTGTTCACTCACCTTGACGAAGTTTTGTTTGGATGTTTGCGCTCACTCAGGTGCACATTCTCTAGATACGCATATGGCAAAACTGTTTCGATGAAAAATTAAAAAAAAAAAAAAAAAAAAGTTTATTAGAAATTTCTTAATAATGGGCTCGGCATAAACTGCAATATTTATGGTAAGCATTTGCTTAGCAACAATTTTATTTTCGGCCATTACTGAATTTTTTTTTCGGCTTCAAAATTATCTTGTTTTGATCATGTTTTAATTTGTTTATTATTTTCTTTTTTAAAAAAATAAACTATTTCGAGATCTTTTTCCAATTAAAATTTTTAGTCTTCTGAAAGAATCAACATGTCCATCGCTATCACAGATTTAGAGAAATTCAGGTATGTTTGTGTGTATCTAGAAATAGAATTATAGTACTCTGAGTAATATGAAAGCTTATGTATGTAGTTAAAAATGCCTTAATATTTTGTCTTGTATGGTTGAATTATAAAGGTTTATTATTATTATTATTATTATTATTATTATTATTATTATTATTATTATTATTATTATTATTATTATTATTATTATTATTATTATTATTAGTTTTAAGAACATTTTCGAACAGCTATTTGTGATGTGATACAGAGCATATAGTATTTGTAATTACAGTAAACACAGAGCATACTGGTTTACAGTATTTAAAAAGTTTAAAAAAAACTCCTTGCTTTGTTTGATGAGAATCAATATAATAAGGAGGTTTAAAAATAGATATTTTGGAGAGAAAGAAGACACATACCAGATTAATTTGGTTAACTATGGTGTGAATAACCCTAGCTAAGATTTTATTTTATTATAAGTTATATAGAATTACATAAGAGGGACTTTCTTTTAAATAATAATAATAATAATAATAATAAAATAATAATAATAATAATAATAATAATAATAATAATAATAATAATAATAATAATAATAATAATAATAATAATAATATACAGCAAAGCTCTAATTATCTGCAAATGGGTGATCCATGAGTGTCGTGATTTTTTTTTTTTTAAGTCTTGTTGCAGTCGCGCACAATTATTTTCCATAAGTAGTGACTGCAAATGAAGTGTAAGGGGAAAAAAGGAGGAATGTCTATGTGTGTGCCTTATTGGGTGCTTTGTCCTATCTGTTGGTGACTTTTAGTACTATTTGACAGTATAGGCCATTTATGCCTAAATGCCGAAATGTCCATGCAAAACGGGGCAAAAGATTTGACTACCCTATTCTTTATTACGCGGTTTACAATATAAAAACGCCGTTTTCTCGAAAATTCAGTTTTGTGACATTCCTCCTTTTTTCCCCTTACCCTTCAAATTGACACTTCGCATGCAAATAAGTACTGTTTTTTCTACAACGTAAAAAAATAATTGCATTGTAAAAATAAAGTGTAAACTTGACAATACACGCTCCAGCTGCGCATCTATAAATAGGACCGCTTTAAAAGGATATAGCAGAGGAGGGTAGGGTAGAGTATAGTAAGATAGGGATAAGTAGGGTAGGGGGTAAGAACGGATTAGCTTAAGGTTAGGTAAGTTTTGACCCATTTTCATAAAATTAATAGAATCTAATTTGTCGTTTCTGAGTGAGTATGTCAGGTGGGGCGGGCGTTGTAGAGCTAACCCAAAATAAATATTTCCTATATTAGTGCTCGTTTCGAAGTGCAACCCAACTCTGATAAATAGCAGCCGATTTTTGTAAGGTATGAAAAATGAGAATTACGAAGAGTGATTTGCATGGTAATAAATTACATTCATTGTTCACTGCGAAATGAGAGTCTGGAGGGTTAATTACGATCTTAAAAAATAAAAATCCAAGCCAACAACCGGGAAAATACAATAGGCCCTACGGTGCGAAGGTCGAAAATTACTGACAGGTTTACAGCACAGTATTGTTTTTTTGTTTACTGTTCTTTATTTTAATGATTTAGACGTAGAGCAAATACATTTTAAAAGTTTTATTATATTTTATGCACAATAAAACAGTTTTTATATTGAAATATTTTTTTTCGTGTTTGCACCTCATTTTTAGTATTTTTCGGGTTATCTGCGATTTTCGCTATTCGCAGTGCCCTTGCCACGCAATTCCGTGGATAATCGCGCCTTTACTCTAGTTTGATACTCTTTTTTTTAATACTCTTTTGACTTTTTTAAACTATGGTCCACGAACCACAAATGGTCCTCGAGGTACCGGTATGTCTTTATGGTGCTCTTACCGTGATCACTAATCCAAAAAAGTAAAATAAAATATAAAATAAAGGACAGAAAAAATAATAAAATTCAAGTAAATTGCGTATTACACACTACAACTGAGAATCTCAAACACATATAATAGATTTTTATAAATATAAATTTACAATTTAATAAAGTAAAAATTATAGAAATTCGAACAACGTATAAGGTGCATTACTATAAAATATCATTGATAGTTTTCAGTTGTTAAAAAAATAACATACATTAGCCCATGTATTGTCATGTTTTAACACACATAAAATTAAGATGATTTTAATTATTGCTATTTTGAAAATATAACTATACTGGTAAAACCTATATTGGTGTATGCTCAATTCTTTATTTATTAAAGTGATTGTAAATTTTCTTTCGAAATGTACAAAAGTGTGGTGATCCAAAGAACATTCTGACTAACAACAACAACAACAACAAAAAGTATTCCCTGCTTTGAAAAGTTTGAGAAACACGAACCCTTTCAATATTTTATCGTACAGCGCTCTCAATTGGTGGTGATGACTTGAACTGTTAGTTTAGTGATTTTTTGCCACCAGAGGGATCTTGTTCAGTTTTGACCAGAGTTGTCAACCTCAGAAAACAAAAATTATCGATTTTCGTCTTTAAAATTATCGTACGTATATTAGAAAAAATCATCGTATATTCGTTATGTATGTGATAATTTAGAAACAACCATAATAGTACTAATAAAAGCAATGATAGTAATCTTCAGCTTCGAACTCCAAATCGGCATCACTGTCCTCGCCATTTATAATCATTAACACTACTCTGAACAACAACATTTCCACCTTTCGCAAACGTAATTGAACTTAGAGATGGATACAAGGTTGCCATTTGCCAATTGCAAAATCGTTATTGATTTATTTTAGCGGGAATGACTGTTAAAAACCTTAGTGTGTGTTCTATAATTATTTAATGCATATCTACAATTTATTTGCACATTCGAAAACTGTAAAAAAAAAAAAAAAAAAAAAAAGTGCATTCTAAAATTATCATATATTCATCTATTATCGCAAGGGCATTATCTTATACAGCATTAAAGCTTAAATTACCGTATATCACGATAAATTATCGTTTGGTTGGCAAGCATGTAACAGCGCTCTCAATCTGGTGGTGATAAGTTGAACTGCTTGTTTAGTAATGTTGTCTTGCCACCAGAGTGCTCTTGTTCTGTTTTGGCTTACAAGGTACAGTACATTCGCGAAGTGTTCCTTCGGAATTCGTGTAAAATTGATCCAAATGCAAAGTTCTCTACGGCCCAATATGTTATGTACTAATTTTAGCGGCTCATACCAGTAATTTGCATGTTTATGGGCTTTCATATATATCCGGAATTCAATCATTCACTAGTATAACGCTCGGACACAAACATGTAGGAAAGGCTGTTTTTATGTAGATACTATGTAATTTTACAAGTTACAAAGATTGATTATGAATGTTGGAATTCCAATATGGCGAGAGTTGTAATATCAGGCCCCAGAAGTGCTTGGTATATGATCCCCAAAAACTTTGGCTGGTAAAAAAAAAAAAAAAAAAAAAAAAAAAGAAAAAAAGAAAAGATAAAAAAGGAGATCCGACACAGCTAAAGGAAAGGAAACTGAAGGATAATAAAGAGAGAAGGAAAAGATAATGAACAGCCTAGTAAGAAAACTCAAACTAAAAGAAAGCAGACAGTAAAATGGAAGTTTCTTGAAGATTCAGACAAGGAATCATGGGAATCAGATATCTATCCTGGGAAATCTATTTAGAAACACCAATCGAAGTGAGAATCCCAATAATGAATCAATTTATCTGTTCTGTGAGATAATTTTTGACAGATGACTGTAAAGAACTGTGAATGCAATGACTTCTCTGAAAAATGTTAAACAACGATTGCGCTGGATATTAAAAGAATGTTTATTTTTGTAACTTTTAGAAATTTACATTACACAGGAAATCTCACAAAACTTTGTAAAATGGTTTCTTAGTGAGCTTTTCAATTTACTTTTGATATTATTTTTCCACTGGATTTACAATGATTTTATCAATGTTCTTGTGATGATTGTATCGTTTTTCATCTCATACGATTTTTCGTAACTAGTTATTTTGTCTATTTTAATTAGCAGCTCATATTACAAACACAATTTTTTTTCTTCTAAAAAATGACTTGCTTTGATTTTATTCTCCCCCTTAATGTCCTTAAAGTTACTCAAGATGGTGATATTTTAACAGTAGTTTCATGAAATATTGTTTTCATTTTAAAAAATAAACGGAAACTTAAAAACTAAAACTTTAAAATAGAAAAACTAAACAAAATGGGGGCTCATAATGCCACATGTGCCTTTAATAACATTTATGAATAATCTACAAAATGAATTTACATTATATAAAGGTATTGATGGTCTCTATTCAGGGAGCCATTTGGTCGCTATCGATGGGCAAGTTATCATGTCTATGGTCGTTGAGGATGCTCTCACTTCTTGATCACTAGTACTTCAGTGTACGTTTGTAGTCGCTTGTATATACCGTGTAGCTTCACATACTTTCCAGACCAGATCAGTCTATCCCAGAGGAGCACTACTGGAATTGTGTCATTTCGGCGTTCTACCTAGGTACGTCTGCCTCAGCTCGGCGACTATTAACTCGTACTTACGTGACTTGGTGAGCTCAGTTTTGCCTAAGATGTTGTTGTTTCTGATGCCCATCTTGATCAAGATGTAGTATCTTGTTCGTCGTTAGGTCCTGGATCATCAGGTTTGGTTTATTGTGTCCTATCTTTAGTTCCATCATTACAACTACATTCGACTTCTCACTTCTTGGTCACTATGTTTGGCACTTCTTGGTCACTATGGTGAATAGAAAATGTAGGCTCCAGACCACGCCATTGTGTCGCTTTTTTAAGTCGCAATTCAGCATTGGACCACATTGAGTTGCCGAGTGATTGACTGTTCTCTTCCCATGATCATAGTGGTTAAATCTTTGTTTATCGAAAAACACGCTTGTACAGGGTGTCCGAGAAGTCCCCGTAACCCTAAGTTTGAGTATCACAGCGATTAATATCAGTGTAATTGTAGTTTATTTATTTAGCACATATTATTGTTAAACACTTAATATCAAACAATTGGATGTCGCAGTTGTTTCACATGTTTCTTCACACGTCTTCTTACGTCCACTACGTTGTCTGTCTTTGACATATCCTGAAGCAAACGTACGTTTCTCCCAATCAAGCAGGATTGCTTTACGTGGTAGATCCTTGCCAAAGCAATTTCTAAACACAGTCATTATCTGTTTCATTACTTATTCTGTGCGTAATCATTCGTTTACTCGCACACATGCCACTAACCACTCTTCAACAGTGCAACTGCAATTGCTCACATTAGCTATGACATCCAACTGAAATGGTCTACGTGACCTTGAATGCAGGGATACCCGACAGTGCTGTCTATGAACATGAATACAGTATTACGTTGTTCTCTGTCATACTCAAACCTAAGGGCACAAAGACTTCTCGGACACAATGTATCTTGCAGATCATTGCCGAAGTTTTTTCCGATCTTAAGCCATACTGACAATTGTTTGACATCGATTACGTTGTCCGGATTTGTTAACAAAGCTCCGTCCGTACGTTCTGTTCTGTTCAATCATCTCCAGTTTTAATCTTTTTTGCCTTTGAAGTTTTATATCCAATTTCAAGTCATCTACATCCTACTTCTTTTTAAGGTACGCGTCAACCAGTTCAACGTGAGATGTGCTTTTATTCTCATCTCGATGATGGCTTGATTTCATTAGTTGTTCTTGATATAGTCGTAAAGATTGAGCAGCACTATTATGGATTTGTCTTCAAGACTATATTTTGTTAAAAGAAAGTGTAATTAAATGTTATTAACTTTCTACCCAGATATTATTATTATTATTATTGCTTTTGTATTTGTTTCAGAGCACGCAAATATTGTCCCTGTGAACAAGCTAAGGACGACGCCAAGAAAGAACTGGAAAAAATTGATGTCGCTAGATTTGATTACAAGTTACCACATGTAAGTATTTCATCCTTTTAACAGACCTGATTTATTTTATTTAAAACTTCAAAATACTAATTTTTTCCAATGCCACTTAGGTTGGATTGGCAAAAAAAATAAATAAATAAAAACTTATGAATATATTTTCATTTAATATATTCCTGTATTTAATATGCATTACAAATACACATTTTGAAGGCTTTATGTAGATTCTACATTTTTTTAAACGTAAGATCTCTTTTGCAACAGGAACGATTCAAGTTACCACGAGAAAAGTTTACTTTTTGAATTTAGCTACATATGATTTTCTTTCTTTTTTTTTTTACGTAATTTCCTTGTCGGTTTCAATATTTTACATGTTCAGAATCAAACCTAATTACCAAAGTTGTGTAAAAAAGAGTTGTAAAATTTGTGCGATATGCTTAAGAACATGGAAAAGTTTATATATATTTGTCTACATTATAAAAATTATTTACAATATATGAAAGACATTTCCAGAACCTACACTGAGAAAAATCCGTTCTCCGGACAGTGGTATATTGTACAAATATACGGAAACCTCTTGCTTACTACAGAAATCAGTACGGAGCATACGTTATCCGTATGCTACATAGGCACTGACCTTAGATGTTACATCATGCCGTTAGAGGATGTCTGATATCTAACAGTCTTCCTTTTATTACATACATATATGTATGTTACCTTTGTCGGCCCTCGTAGCCGAGCATGCTAGCGCAACATGCTAGTAATGAAAATCGTATGTTACCTTCGTCAGCTATATGTTTTATACATCCATTTGTATGTGAGATTCTGACTGTCAATATTGTTTCATACGGAAAGTATATACACATGGAACACTTACACAGAAAGTGTTATAAAACATGCGTTTTCAGTTACGTTTGCTGTACGTTAAATCCAGAAACGACAGGATTTATAAATGTAACATACGATTTTACGCACACCACATACGATTTTTTTTTCTCAGTGTACCAAGTTCATTTTGAGAAAACGTTTAAATATCACTTGTTTCAAGTTCTATAGTATTTCTCGCTATCTGAAAAGAGATAACATGTATGGAAAAATCTTTTCTCAAGATGAATTTGGCAGGTTTCGAAAAATGACCTTCACATATCTGGAGATGAATATTTTAAGCTATGACAGGAGTTTCAGGTAGAGATCTTAAGAGTCCCTATCACTGCGAAATTAAAATACCGCTAATTTTACAGTAATTATGTGATATCTTCAAATAGAAAAAAGATAATCGAAAAGTGGATCAAGACCTCCCTAGACGATGTTATTTAGCATGAGGTAGCATTATCACGAGTCACCTAGTAGCTTTGCGTTTGCAGTTATTTAGAAACGCGAAAATAAATGCCGATTTTCTAAATGGCTGGAAATCGAAAGCAGATAAGTGAGTCTTGATAACGGTATCTCACGCAAAATAATATTGTCTAGGGTGGTCTTGTTCCACTTTTCGATTATCTTTTTTCTATTTGAAGATATCACATAATTACTGTAAAATTAGCGGTATTTTAATTTCGCAGTGATGAGGCCTCTTAAAGATAAAATATGTCCAAAATTAACAAAAGTGCACTGAACGCTATTTATCGTTACGAACAATGAATTTTAGGATACCCTTTTCATAGAACTCTTCTGTCTATGATAATAGTCAGTTACTTATGGTTGTTTTCTAAATGCTTGCCATCTAGAAAGGTCTTCAAATGGCGGAAGAAGAGGTGATAAGCACAATACACAAGGTCTGGATTGTATGGCGGAAGGTCTAATTTATTTAAGTCGGACTTTGTCATTGACATTTTCCCAAGCTTTCTTGAACAACTGACCCGTCGTCACATCACTTTCTTATAATTTATCACATTCTCACCGTGCGCCGTAAATATCTATGAATTTGCAGCCACCATGTTTCTTGCTGTTAGGAACCGAATTACCGTTATTATACGGTAGGCGGGTCGCTCGATTTTGCTGAACAAGCGTACAGACTGATGCCGTGAATGTAAATGACGTTCGGTTGTACGCAACATATGCTGGGAACCTGCGCGCGCACTCATTTTTAAAGGAACGCAAAATTTGAATTTGTATTTACAAACGGATCTTACTTTAAAATTTACCTTCGCATGTTTTCTATGTTTAAACATGGAAATTTACTTACACAACTTCTCTCTTTGGCGAAAAAGTAAATAGAATCCTAACTGCTGCACCGACGTGCATTTTTATCATCAACGCTTTAACGTTCATACACAAATATAGTGTAAAAATATCGACTTCTACTCAAAGTAGTAACTGAAAAAAAAAAAAAAATCATTCTCAAAGTGCGGAACTTAGAAAGGTATTCCTTCTGAATACACGGTGATTATATAAATTAGGAATTTCTTAGAATCATAGATGGGAAAGATAAATTAAATCAGCGTCGAGATCGGAAACACTAATTCTTTATTAGGTAACAAACATTCTTTCTAAAGGATTCTTCAAAAACAAATGAGTTTCGTTTCACATTGTAGACTTCCAGACTATACAAATTCAACATTAAAACAGAAAGTAGTAGATATATAGCTTGTGGCTGCAATACAGAAGTAAGCTTAAGTATGGAACTGTTTCTCGGACGCTGAATGGACGCTGAATACTAAATAGAAATGAATATTGAAACCGGAAACCACTACTATTTTACTAGTTTTTTTCTACTTCCGGTTACACTGGAAGAATAAGAACTGAGGTGAAATCTAGTCTTGGGAGCCTGAATTCGTATTTAAAAGGAATCACTTCATATGATTGTTTTCGCCAAAAGTGATTAATCTCACTTAGCGCTTTCTCATGGGGTTGCCATGCCATATTACCCGATTTTAGCGGGTACCACCTGATTTTCAGTTCCTATATTCGTCCCTCACTTAATTATTTCTTAATCACGAAAAAGCACCGGACTGGAGATTTTATGCAATAGAGATTTTTTAAAAGAAAGTTAAAGGGAGTGAAAAATATGTTTAAAAAAAATGGCATAATCATACACATTATGGTCCAACTCATGAATACTAATGTATGATCTCATGGGTGCGTATTTCTTTGATGACGTTTCTGTCCAGTTCAACTGAACAAGTCTATGTTTTTACCTAGTCTTTATATATTCAGAAATGATTGCAAATTGAATTACGATATCCTTAGCATTTTGTTTAAATTAGATTCATTATTAATATTTTTTTCTTTTAAAATATTTATGCTGTATTTCATATATTGTGATACCGTAGTAATTTTGTATGTTAGTATGATTTCAAGCAGCAATCTTTAAAAATGATTAGAAATTCTATAAGAGATGGACCAAAACTCATAAATGTGTTTTACCTTTCTTATGATAAAAATTTAGAAATTATTTTGTGCTTTTTACAGAGGAAACCGTATGAACAATATCTGCCATATATCACTTACTTTTTTTTTTTTTTCGAAAGCTTGCCTTACAGATATTCTTACAACTACAAACATCTTACTTGATACTTACTTTACAATTTGAGACTCACATTTGTTGAACTTAACAAAACATTAAAGGCAAAAACTAAATTTGCTTTTCTTTAGTCTCGTTAGAAAAGTACATTGGAAGTGTCACTTAACAAAGAAATCACTATAATAATAATAATAATAAAACGAAGGAGCCCAGGTCAGTATTTGTAATACACAAGCTCACATCAGTACTTACGTACGGTTTAGAATTCCCCGCTTTTCTAATTTTAAAATATGGCAACCACTTCTCACCATTGTGATCAATGTTGAAACCTTGATGACCAAGTGTGAAAGTGTTTTTTTTTTTTTTTTTTTTTTTTTTTTTTTAAGATTTCTTGATTTTCGAGATTTGCCAAAAGTAACATGGGGCTCTATGTTCGGAGAATAGGGACCTTGACGAACCACCAGAATATTTAATTACGTGAGCTGCATGAACGGAGCGTTATTCTGATGTAATTGTAGATCTGCTTGTTCCAAAGATCTTGTTGTTTTCGACGAACAATGTTACGTAGACGGCGAAGTCCAAAACAAGTTTCGCACAGAACTTTCTGCTGGTTTACTCAGTCATTTTCACCATGCCGAGATCACACGACAGTACTCACCACAGTGCTTCATAACAGACGCAAGTCCACCTGCAGGATGAACACATCGCAGACCTCTTAGACCACACCTCTAGTTTTTTTGATAATCAAGAAGCTTGGATAATTACAAGCAGGGATAAAAGTGCGGGGAACGCGTGGGGACGTCATCCTCCCACCTCGAAAATATATGAAGGGCGTCCCACAATTTCGTAAAAAAATACAACGGGCAAAGATAGACAGAGGGAACGGCGTGGCGTCATGCCGCTACCTGCCGTCCCCCCACCTTTTCAGATCCACTTTCACCCCTGCTTACAATACAGGTCTTTAATTTAATGAACAACGTTTCCAATAGTACACTGAGAAAAAATGTATGTGGTGTACGTAAAATCGTATGTTACACTTGTAAATCTTGTAGTTTTTGAACTTAACGTACAGCAAACGTATAACTGAAAACGCATGTTTTATAATACTTTCTGTGTAAGTGCTCTATCTGTACGTACTTTCCGTATGAAACAATATGGGCGGTCAGGATCTCACATACAAATGGACGTATATAACATACAGCTGACGAAGGTAACGTACATATAGGGTGGCCCAAAAGTAGGTATACACTCCTGCATTAATCAAGTATAACATTCTAGTTTATGGGTTTATTTGCTTCGGCTCTTCCGAGCTTAAGATTTAACTAAGAACACATTAAGAACAAATAAAGATACTAAGTCTACCTGATGGATAGCAATAAGAAATGATATAAAATGCAGTACGGTACTGTATAGTTACTTTTGGGCCATCTGATCAGATATCCTCCTACTGCATAATGTAACATCTAAGGGTAGTTCCTATGTAGTATACGGATAACGTATGTTCCGTACTGATTTCTGTAGTAAGCAAGAGGATTCCGTATATTTGTACAATATAGCGCTGTCCGAAGAACGGATTTTTCTCAGTGTACACCAAGAACTTACTGTACTATATAAAAGTCTAATTTGTAGTGAAAAGACTACGGCACGTTTCCATAACTGCATTAACTGCATAATCGAGAGAGCGTTTTTGAAAAATAAATAAACAGAATGTTTTCTAAGCAATATAATTAACTGCTTGTCATAATTACGACACCATGCTCGCACTAAGTATGAAATCTAGCACTAACATTTTTGTCATCAGGAAATGTACTATAAAAATAGGAAAAATGGCCGAATAAAAAATGAAAGTAAGCAGTTGACGTGAGGATGAAAAATCTTATTTTATGCTTTCTGTAATTACTATTTACAATATAGAGAAAAACTAGTCTTGCATTTAATTGTTATTTTAGAAAACTACATACAATACACTGTTTATTGTAGGATCCCGAGGAAAAGTGCAAACATGTTGACATGGTTCCTAGTCGTGAATGGTATAAAAACAATGTGTACAGGAACCCCATGGTGCCAGGGTACAAAGGTAAGTTAACTGATATCTGGTCGATTGTGTATATGGACCAATAAAAAATAAGAGTATATTAGTCCCTGATATCGACTCAAATATTAAAAAATACAGCCATCTTTCATATGATATTACAGTTTTCCAAGATTGGAATCTGCATGGTTGAATAACAGCTTTGGAAACAGTGACACTACGCACAGGAGCATTGCGTTCAGCTTTCATAGACGTTGCTGAGTATCAACGTTTCTCATCTTACTAAAATCAAACGATAAATGACAGCCTTCTACTTTCGCTTTTATGTTAAGAATGCAGTGAATCCAACCTGGAACCTTATAAAATCCCATTTTGAAAGGCAGAAATTCCCATTTTGCTCGTAAATTTCCCATGCACTGTACAAAACTTTCAAAACTTACAAAACTTTCAAAATTGATAAAATAAGAAGATTGAAACTACTTACTTTATTTTCTCGATATTTAAGTTAATTATGCGTAAATTCCGATCTTCTAAATTCCTAATGAGTATTGTCCTTATTTAAAAGAGGCGATTGAAATTATTGGTGAAAACAAGCACATTTTGTTGTCAAAATTTAGTATTTTTTTAAAAAATCACGATTTTGTGCCATAATGTTCTACTCAACGTAATGAAACCAGACAAACTTCGTTCTCCATGGAACTTTTTATAAATTGACTGTTTCTCGTGTGGTGATTCACTTTATTCCAGTTATGATTTGTTTTAAAACTCCAGAGGACAATTTACGCTTCTTGTTGCTTGTTTTTGAGATTTATGCGTTCATGCATAAAACACTTTCACACTAATATGCACTTTAAAATAACAAAATTTGACAATTTCACGCTTATGCAAGTATCATTAGCCTACTTCTCGTTCAGAGAGAATTTTCTTTGTGTGAAATAAATATGAAAAAATTCCATATAGGGGAAAGTAGCCTTGTTTGGGGAGGTTTTTTTTTTCAGGAAGCTATAAAACGTTCCCTATTTGTAACAGCGTTCTAGCAAAATATGAATGGTGTACGTAGTTAAATTAACTAACAAATACAAATTGCCAATCAGTGACATCGCTGCAAGGTTTTGTGAAAAATGTTGAATGATAGCAGATTAGGAGTTTTTGTTAGTAGATTTTGAGGTTCCTAATTTGGGGAGGAAGCTAAAAATTGAACACAAACTTTTAGGACAGGCGAAATCAAACACAATTGCACTGTATCATTTTCTGTTCACTGCACCCGATTCTTGTGCCATAGCTAGTGAAATACAATCCTTCAGGTTTTCAAAACGAAAGTGTTGGATTTCGAGCGATGAATTTTTCAGCCATTTTTTCCCCGCTGCTCTGTCTTTCTGTGAAAACGAATTAGGAATGTCATTACTCTTCGCTAGTTGATAGGGCAGACGTCTGACATCCCGTCTGGTGAGTCCATAATAATGCTCTTCCATTATCTTGCAATAACTTGCTAAGTCCTTTTCCAGTTCTATAGGGAATACCGGTCTTCTTCCTATTGGTGTTGTAAGTGTTTCCTTAGGTATTTTCTATATAGCTACATATCACTCTAACGTAGTCTGTGGCACCCCAAACATTCGTGCTGCTTTAAACGATCCCATTTCTTTCTTTCTGACTGCTGCGATGGCCACAACCATACGACCTAGATCCCACTCTCTTCTCGGAGCCATCTGGAAAACGGGAAAACGTCATGTAATACCCTGTGTTGCGAATGGTTTCCAAGATTGGGGCTCCCCAAATTAGGCACCGTACGACCTCCCCAAATAAGGCTCCCTTCTATTTTCACTTTCGTCATATATTTGTAGTCCTTCAAACTACAATTCCTTACAATAGAACGATATATAACAATTCTACAGACTTCATTTACTTCTCAGGGTCCTTCATGCCTTCCCAGCAAGTATCACTGTTCTGTAAATTAAAAGCACTGACGATAGTCCAAAACTTTCGCACAGTCCAAAAACATATACTTCAGACTACTGCTTCCACTACAACAGCCATGCGGCTCCTGAGCTCTGGAATCTTCCACAAAGCCTTTGTACAGTACAATGCTTTCAGCGCGCCATACTAGGTGTCAGGATCTCCTCGACTGAGATACGCCACCTCCCCAAATTAGGAACCCTCCCCAAATAAGGCTCCTTTCCCCTATGCTGCCAATTTTAACGCAAATTTCCTTTATCCCTATTTGAGAAATTAATGTCAAAAAAGTCCCACAAAATAGGATTAATCTCACGGGTTGGCATCACTGTAAGAATGATTCAATCGTTTTAGCGAGTATTGTCATCCTACAGTTGTCGAGCTACTTTTAAACTTAGAATGTAGTGAACACGTCGTAAGTCATATATCTCTGATTCTCTTTAATTATACCCGGCGGGAGCACATGCGGTTCGGATTCCAGGTTAATCAGTAGGTCCACGTCTCATATAGCCTCGCTGCTGAAAGGGACGCTAAACTAAAATCAATTCAACTCAACTCTCTTTAATTATAGTACACAAGGTATAACGTCGTTGGCTTCCCGCGAAAAGTTGTAGTGACGTTTATGGGGAGTGGCCAGCTTGGTTACTCGTGGTTCGCTGAGTGCAGTAGACGGTTGGTGGTAATTGGCTACCCTCTTATCACACCCCAGTGACGAGCAGGTCCAAGCGCGGGAAGCCAACGACAATATACCTTCTGGACTTTGCTATATTTCTGCTATTCCAAACAGGAACGCTTTGGTAGAAAGTTTACTTTTGGTAGCAAGTTCCCAATCAGCAAGAGAGCCATTTTAATTTGTCTTGTTGGATGTATCAGTAATGATGATTAGAAAAGTAACACGCGTCTTAGATGCAACGATTATAGCTATATACTGTATATGCCATGATGTGGCACACTCTTATAAGATTTAAATGTTTTCTAAATTGAGATTACGTATGCAGCTCTTGATAATAAAAATTATGTAATACTAAAAATTATTTGTTAGAATATTGCAATGAGGATAGGGCACACAAAAAGGACTAAAAAGAATCTCACGACTGAAAACCGAGATATAATGTAAATCGGCGAGACACCAGATCAAGAGACTTCAAACTGGGATCATCCCAGTCAAAATTGAGTGTAAAGTAACTATTTAACTATGGTCTTTTCTGAGTTGGTACAAAGAGTTGAAATGAAATCGTTAATGCTCCACAACTATGCTCTGTGAGGTAAAAATACTCGTAAAACGAATGGTTAATTCAGGTGAATGAAGGAAACATTGGATCACAGAATTAATGTTATGAAAGGATATATCTGACAGTTTCTTTTTGGATCTACAGTAGTACAAATCATTTTTTTTTTCACCTTTGGTGAACCTTTATATGTCCAGCCGATATTTTACTATCTCCTACCAGTACGGTCCCAGTATATTTGATGGGACGGATGTGATTTTGTTAATTAGTCGCTGTTTAAGGTGATTTAAATTTTGAATTTTCGAAGCATGCCTCAGATCTTTTACCTACCTCCAAAGGAAAGAGTTCAAAGGCGTCAAGTCAGGGGTACGAACAGGCCGAACAATTGGCCCTCGTCTAACGATCATCCTGCCAGCAAGTAGTCTGTCAATAGCAGCACGAACGTAACAACTGAAATGAGACGGTGATCCTTCATGTTGCATTAGCAAAAAGTGGTTCACGTACTCGCTCAATGTCATCTACTTGGAGAAACACAAAATTATATTACACAGAGATTACTGATTTAAAGCCTGTGACTATATCTTGGCATTTCTGCTAAACGAATAAAACGCAAGCTCTGGCGCGGCGTTGCCAAGTGGTAAAGGGTGTGGCTTTGGCTAAGCAGACAAACTACAGCGCAATCAGCTGGCAGGGGATAGACGTGGATGTGTACAAAATAAACGTGGCAACATCACTGGCCTGTCATTTGCTAATAGTATTTGAAGGGAACATGGAGCGCCGCCTTCAAATGCCAAGATGTTTGTCACGTCGTCTGGATTCTCCATCACACTACCCGGCCAAAACCGTGATATCAGAAGTTCTAGTTAAAAGTCAAATGGAAGTGAAATCTGATAACGCAACAACCGTAACTTCCCAGGGAACATATGGGTTTTCTCATAGCATACTACTACTACTACTACTACTACTACTACTACTACTACTACTACTACTACTACTACTACTACTACTACTACTACTACTACTACTACTACTACAGGGTGGCGCGTATTGTATCTACCAACTTCAAATGAAAATACAAAGGTGTGTTATGCAAGTTTTAATGCAAAACTGTTATGGAATATAAGTATATGGACTGGCAATTTGTACACTGTACAACACTTGTCGAAGGAGCTCACTAAACTTTAAAAATAACGTCCTGTAAATGTCCGCCTTTTTCCTGGATGCACTGCTGCAGGCGACGTGGGAAGGCATTCATCACACGCATTAACGTATCCTGTGGAATGGAACTTATCACATGACGAATGGCAGTCTTCAGTTCGTCAATTGTCTTCACGCGATTGGCAAAGACCCTTTCCTTAACATATCCCCAGAGGAAGTAATCAGGAGCTGTTAAATCTGGGGAACGGGATGGCCATGAGACATCGCCAAATCGGGATATCACGCGGTTTGGAAATGTTTCTCTGAGTATAGACATACTTTGGCGTGCCGTGTGTGCCGTAGCACCGTCTTGCTGGAAATAAACGTTATTGATCACACCCCTTTCCTGCAATTCCGGAATGAGAAACGTCTGTAACATATGGCAGTAGCGGTCGGAATTTACAGTTGTTGCATGTCCGGCGTCATCCTCAAAAAAATAGGGACCAATAATGCCACACATTCCAACTGCACACCATACCACAACTTTTGGGCTACCTTGAGGCTTTTCATGTAATGAACGAGGATTCTCCTGAGACCAATACCGGAAGTTTTGTTTATTAACATACCCAGTCAGGTGGAAGATTGCTTCATCGGACATCAAAAGTTGTTGGAGGAACAGTGGATCTCGGTTAATCAACTCAAGAATGTTCTGGCAGTTATTGAGTCTGTTTTCCTTATCAATGGCTCTCAACTCTTGTACCACCTGCAGTTTATACGGATGGAACTTCAAATCACCCAGCAAACGACCCAATGAACGTCGTGTCAAATGTAATGTTCGTGCATGTTGCCGTGCTGAACGTTTGGGACTGCGTTCCATCGCTACGCGCACTCGTTCCAAGTTTACATTTGTTCGAACACTTCGTCCACGACCTGGTGATTTCCGGTTCACAACACTACCTGTGGCCCGCCACTGTCTCACCCATCTCAGAATACTGTGTCTCTCGGGTATAGCAACATGGCGATCATCACTGTTTCGTCGCAGTGCCCGCTGAGCCTCACTGACAGAACCGGTTCGGATAAAGGCTTCCACCGCCGCAATTCGCGTCTGCACAGACCACCGCTCCATGGTAAACTAATTGCCAGAGGCCCTGCTATTCAGTGCCGTAAGCATGCGCAGCATTCGTACGCGCATTTGATCAGGGTTGCCAACTGCAACTGGTAGATACAATACGCGCCACCCTGTACTACTACTACTACTACTACTACTACTACTACTACTACTACTACTACTACTAATAATAATAATAATAATAATAATAATTTGACACGCAAGACAAATGACAAGCGTTTAGATCCCGTAATTCTTTTATAAAAACCCTCTATTTCCCGTAATGTTTAAAAAGGAAATTTTAAAGTAGAAGATTTTCGGAAAGTTAGTGTTTAAATAACGAGTAAGCCAGGTGAAAGTATGTCAGCATTTTGGCATTTCTGTAGTATGGTGCCCTCAATATACAGGGTGACCCAAAAGTAGGTAGGCTATACATATCCCGTACTGATCAACTCATCGTTTTTTTAAAATATTTCTTATTGTTATCCATCAGGTAGATCTAGTTTCTTTATCAGGTAGATCTAGATCTAGTTTCTCAGGTAGATAGTTCGTAATATCTTTTTACTTATATCTTTAGCTCGGAACAGTCGAGGCAAATAAACCTATAAGCTAGATGTTATACTTCATCAATACAGGGGCGTATAATTACTTTTGGACCACCCTGTACAGTATATAACAACTAAAGCTTTATTACTCTTACAGTGCATTGTTGTTCTACTTACTTTCATAGGTACCGTACCAGGGAATATTGAAGAGTTCGGAGGACGCTACGCTCTGTCATCTGCTGACGCGCTGAAGAAATTCGAGGCTGCTCAAGCCGATCGACACAGATCGAAACGAGAGGTAGTATATAGTACTAATCTGAAATAGACAATAATGATTTCAGGGTGTAAACTGCGAGATTCCCCCCCCCCCGGACCATATCTTCTATTGTCCTCAACGTGGATTCCCAGTACTTTTGTAGTACTACTCTGTGTATTGAAATTCCCCCCGGGAAAGGGGAAATATCCTGAAATCATCACTGGATATAGGTATTATTAAAAACCCATATTTATTGGAGAATAGGCTTTAGTTTGGCCTTCCTAATATAATTTTAATTTTAAGCAGTGATGAGATTCAAATCGTGTAACAACTGGTTCTATGATTCATAAAATAGGTTAACATAGTATTAACATCATAACTATATGATTATATTATTATGTATTTATGTATTACTATTATTATTATATACTCTATGGATACAAGTAACAGTTAGGGTTGTAATTTTTTGTTAAGCCTAAAACAGGACCCACTTACCGAACATGTGCAGATCGTCGGTTCCTGAGACCCAAATTTCTACATACTACAATTTATTAAAAATCATATATATGATAATGATTGAATATAGCATTCAACATTTAAACAAAACAAAACAAAGAAAAAAAAAACGGAACAGAAACGTAGCATCAACTTATTAGTGGTTAGTTGAACAGAAGTTATGAACCTTACAACCGATCAAAGAATAACACCAAGGACAGTAATTTCACTGTTACCCAGCGCTGCCAACCTAAAACATTATAAAAAACCCATCCTGAGAGGCAGAAATTCCCATTTTGCTCTTGAATTTTCCACGTTACACTTATTATAAAATTAAGAAATAATAATTAAAAAAAAAATACACACACATACAATGAAGCTATTGTATGTCACATATTTTCTTCAATATATGATAAAAAAAAAAACTACCCGTAAATTTCAATCTTCTATATTTATCAAGTAGTTGAATAATTGTTGTTTCTTTGAAACAGACAGTTGAAAGTGTTGGCAAAAACAAATAGGTCTACATTTTATTGTCAGAATTTAGTGTTTACGTTATTCCTTTGTGTCTTCATATTGTGATGAGCTTAAGGATGCTAGGAGAACTTTATTCTTCAGTCGTTTTATGTAATGATAAAATAAAATTTATCTTATTTGCTAAAAAGATACAGCAGATTTCGTACAGATTGAAATGTTGCTATATTGAGGCCCAATAATAATAATGTTTGAAATGTTTGAAATGTTTGAAATGTATATTGGGAACAAACAGCATTACAGCCACAAGTGCCCCCCCCAAAAAAAAAAGAAGAAAGAAGGGTTTATACAAGCATAGAGCGCATGCAGCTAAACATAACATACAACTGATCATACAAAATAGAAATAAAATATTGGTTCAAAAAAAGAATAACAAAAACATGCAATGCTTATTACAAAGCTTATACAATGCTAATAATAATAATAATAATAATAATAATAATAATAATAATAATAATAATAATAATAATAATAATAATAATAATTTGATTAGATGTGCAAAAATACATAAGTAAAAAAGATAATTTGATGAACCTATTACTACGTATTTGTGATAATACTTGGAAAAAGATAAAACAGACATAAAAAAAGCTTAGGCTAAATAACCATGAAAGAAGTGATGAGCTGTATTACGGCTTTATTTTATACTGATTATTATCCAGATGATTTGTTGCAGAGTTTTATAGGGACATTAGCACTGAGGGTGTTGGCCCCCTTTTAATAATTTAAGTAGAAACTTTCGTCAATGCGTTATTTTGAGATAATGAAAATTCTCTTTAAATCATCGTTTAAATACCAGTGACAAAATTGAGTTCAGTATATTTGGTAAGAATTGGTTCCCGAGCGTAAAGAATTCAGAGAAGTTGTTTTGAGCTGGAATGGCAACATTTACAGAAGGCGATATTTGTGTATGTATCTTTTTTTTTTCTTTTAATTTGTTTGTTCAAGTAGATCAAGTAACAGTACAAGATTTATTACAGTGAATCTTCTCATTGGTCAAAAGTACTCTTACTGAATTTTAGATGGTCACGTGCTTTAATTTTAGCCAAATGTTTAGCTTCCGGACCTTTGGTGCACGTGATCCTAAGTCTTCGGGGTCTCCAACCAGGTCTCCAGTCAGGCCGGTAGCCAGCCCAAAAATTTAGGGGGGGGGTAGAAGGTAGGGGGCCCGATCCAACAATATAATAGTAAATCACCATATTATAGTTCATTTGTAAGCCTACCGTGAAAGTTTTAGGGGGACAGCAAAAATTTAGGGGGGAGGCCCCCTAAACCCCCGTGGATACGGGCCTGTCTCTAGTGTAGGAAGATATTTGTGGGGCCGTCCAACCAGAGATCTTTTCTTGCTGCAGGATTGTATTGTAACTTGCTCCCGCAATTAGTATTTTTTTTTGAAGATGTAACAGATGCTTTGTCTCATTGACGCCCTTGAATTGGTTTATAGATCTAACGGTTCCCCGTTAGTTCTAGGGATGCGCACGAGACGAGTCGAGACAGGATTTTCCTGACAAAATTCGAGTCGAGACGCGGATCTTCCAATAGAGAAATATACATTTTTCGAGTCGAGACATCGCTTTTACAGCACATTTTCGAGACGAGACAGCGACAAATCTTGTCTCGAGCGCATCCCTTCTGCGGAGCCTTCTCTCATCGGGACTCTTCACTGTTGCAATGACTGGCTAAATTGATAAAGTTTCGCCGTCGTGTCAGCGATTTCTTTTCTTTTCGACAGTCGGAAGAACACCGTAGTCAAGTGGTTAGAGCGCTGGACTCACATCCGCATGGTCCCGGATTCAAGTCCCACCCAGTGTCGTGATGCAAACTGGGGAGTCACGTGAATAAAAGACATGACGGTCACTAGGTCTAGAAAGCTACAGATACACCTGTTAGAGCCAAGTGTTCTTCGCTAGGTTTGATTTAGTTCAGCCGGTCGCTAACAGATGGCGCTGGAGCTCACAATAAGGGTCGTTACACCAAGTATTATTCATTCGATCAGCCAAAGCTTGCTATTTGCGTGATATTGTGTATTGTATGTATAATGTGAGCTGGTGATCGTTTTAATATTTATACTTTTTGAACATTGTATTTTAACCATTCGAAAGGGGTCAAACAAGTTCACTACTAATCTGATATTTTATAATGTACTGTACAAATCTCACATTTACAAAATGAGTAACAGGGTAATTTAATATTCAGTTATAAGTAATATGAGCTGCAAATAGCGAATGTGGGACCCATTTGTCCCGTGGCCTTTATGTGTTCGTACCATTTGCACCTCAGGTTGTTATGGCTGTGGTCCTAGGCTTGATTCCCAGTATGAACACACTGGAAACTACTTGAATTAAGATGTAACGAACTTTGACATAGCAAGCAACAGACATCGGTAATGAAAGCAGATGTGTTGTCTCAGGGGCGGTTCCACGACCGACTTCTGGGGGGGAGGGCGGTGGGTTGTCATACTGCTACTTTTAAGGGCTCCAAACTTTGGGATGGGTTTTATTTATATATGTAAAATAACGAAGTTTCCTCTTCTGGGCGCCCCGATCGCCCCCCCCCCCCCTGGATCCGCCTCTGTGTTGTCTACACATTATTGTACCAAAAGCCGTATAACTGGCCATAACCCCCTTCGTGGGTGGTAGATCTGGGTAATTGACTTTAGTTTAATTTCTGTTCACGTATAATAAAATTATTAGCACATATGACTACGGGAGTTTTCTTGTAATTATATGGCTATCGTCGTGCGAGACACGAGTTCGATTTCTGGTGGTACTTCATGTGTTTTGGACCTAATGTTAAGCCTGCTTCGTGAGTCAGTTGGATATCCACTTGAACGAAAAGGTAGCTGACTCAGGTTTAGAGCCAGTATGGTGACCACATATCATTTAACTGTAAGAAAGATAGGTGAGTGCAAATTGGTTTTACTATATGATAATGACAATGACCATTTGAACAAACGGATATAGACCTTTGATGCGCACTTGCTATAAATAAACGATCGGTCGTATAAATATTGTATTGGAAGAAGTTTGTTAAGATAATGAATACATTGATTCTTATGTTGCGAGGCTTGCATTTATGAAAAAGTTGTAATAATACCTATATATATATATATATATATATATATATATATATATATATATATATATATATATACACTAGTTTAACGTCCCACGTTTATGCCCTCTGGGCTAAGGAAGCAGACGATGATTAAAGCAAATGAATGATGGAAGAATTGGTGGAATGAGAAAGTGGAAGGAAACGGGAATATCCCGAGAAAACTTGGACGGGGGTCGAACCATGGACACCACGTACCAGAGGTAGGCGCTCCACCACTGACCGCGCGATATTCCACTTCCGCCACTTCTACACTTTCACTCTTTCCAGACGCCATATCTTCAACAATGTTGAACCTAGAAACATAAAATTTACACATTAGTCTCATCAGATATTGCCGCATTTCGTATATAATTTACATAGAAATAACTTAAACAGTTCTATACAAGGGCAAAAATATATTGACCGTCCCTCGTATTAGTTCACAGTAGCTTCTGTTTTTGACGTCAGTATATTGAAACTACGATATGATCGAGACGGTGTTGACAGACAAAAGCTAAGATGCTAAAAACCAAACTATTCTTAAACTTATGGTTAAGGTGCTGTTAAATAGAAGATAAGACTGCAATCCTATTATATAAAGTCCAGGATATATTTTTTTTATCTATTTTTCTAAAAGGTTCCGCGGTGGCTCAGTAGTAGAGCGTTCACCTCTGGTGCTTGGGGTCCCAGGTTCGATCCCAGCCCCCGCCAAGTGAACTTTGTGGTGGACAAACACCGTGTGCGTGGGTTTTCTCGGGGTCTCCCGTTTCTTCCCATTTCATTCATTTCTCATCTTCACCGTCTCCTTTAGCCTAACCGGCATAACCGTGGGACATAAAACTCAAAGATTTCATTTCATTTTTCTATTTTTTAAAAGATGGAAGAAATCATTTTATGGGAGAAATAAAAACGTATAACGTAAAAGGTACTAGAAAAACATAAAACTTACGGAAAAAGCGGTAAGATCTGACAATCCTATCACCTCTAGTGCAGCCTTTGATTCGATCCCAGTTCGCACCAAATGAGCTTTGTAATGAGCAGCAACAAACATTGTGCGCTCTCGCATTTTCTGTTCGAGAATTTGACTTATACTACTGTAAGAAAAAATAGGCTTATTGTAGTGTATATTAGACCATAGAGAAATTTTAACTCCATATTTTATTTCATTTGTTAGAAGAAGCACGAAAAGCACTCGAAGAAAGAACAACTATGCCCTTGTCCTGGAACAGTTGGTGAGCAGGCATCAAAGCCCCGGGATAAGTACGCGTCGCCTTATTTCATGGAATGTGGCCGTCCTGACAAGTACTTTGTAGGAGGTATGCATTATTCTATAATTAATACAAGATATTCGGAAATAACATAAAAGTACTTTTAGGACATAAACAGTTGCGGATCTAGAAGGTTAAAACTGGGGGGCGCAGGGAGAACCCAGACTATGATAGGTATATCATGAGTTTACTATAAACGTTTAAAAATATATTAATAATAGCTTAAATTATTTTTGTTACTCATAAGACTGGGGGTCTGCCCCCCTTCCCCCGCCTCTTGCTAGATCCACCACTGGACATAAATTTTTACACATAAACAAGAAAAAATAAAGACCAACATGATTGAACAAATGTGTCATTTTGGAGTCAGAAGGATATGAACAGAATCGGAACTCGAGAAAGAAATATCGGATAAAAAAGTATACTTAGTGGTTATTTTAAGCCTAGATGCCATTAATTTACCAGTGATATAGAATGTGTTCCGGGTTTCAGTTCCTGAATTATCATTTTTCGTTTCTACACAGAAAAAAGAAAAACGCAGATCCTCTATATGGCGTACATAAAATCGTAAGTTATATGCATAAATCCTATAATTTTTGGACTTAAGAGTCTTCATCCCGGCGAAATTAAAATACCGCTAATTTTACAGTAATTATATGATATCTTCAAATAGATAAAAGATAATTGAAATATGGAACAAGAGCACCCTAGACAATATTATTTTGCCTGAGGTACCGTTATCACAAGTCACCTAGTGGCTTTCCGTTTTCAGCTGTTTAAAAAAACGCGAAAATAAATGCCGATTTTCAAAATGGCTGGAAATCGAAAGCAGATAAGTGAGTCGTGATAACGGTTTCTCATGTAAAATAATATTGTCTAGGGCGCTCTTGTTCCACATTTCGATTATCCTTTTATCTATTTGAAGATATAATATAATTACTGTAAAATTAGCGGTATTTTAATTTCGCCGGGGTGAAGACTCTTAACGTACGACTGTAACATCCTGCAGCAAATGTAAAACTGAAAACGTATGTTTTATAACGCTTTCCATAGAAATGTTCCATCTATACGTTCTTTCTGTATGAAAGAAAGAATATATAAGTGGTAAGGATCTCATCTTCAGATGGACGTAATATATAGCTGATATGTGTAACACATGTATACGTATGTAATATATAAAAGACTGTTAGACGTCAGACATACTGCAGCGCCATGATCATCTAATAGGCGTAACATCTAAGCGGGAAAAGGGCAGTATGTATGTAGCATATGGATAACGTATGCTCCATACATATTTCCGTAGTAAACATAAGGATTCCGTATATTCGCACAATATACCACTGTCCGGACAATGGATTTTTCTCAGTGTAGAATGTGTTCCGGTTTCCTTCTATGCTTCGAGCTTAACCCTGTGGCCGCCCCTGGAAGAATCTAAGATTCGGAATATATAAGGTAACTGTAGGTATATACGCCAGTGCAGCTAAATACGCCAAGTGTTTACTATTGGGACGTTTCCAACAAAATCCGATAGAATGCGACTCCAATATGTGCCACAGGATTGGACAAGTCCGATTTGACGAATACTTCGGGGAGACAGAGCAGAAACTGAACGCAGTGCTGTGTTGTTTGCTTCGGGAAGTTTTTGTGGGAGGACGTTATTATTTCAATAGAGGCAAGAATCCGCCCTTAGTACCGTAGTAACTCAGAACATTGTCAATTGTTTACAGCAATGTACGCCTTATTTCGTGTCCGTCTAGGAATACTTTGTTTTGTAAGTGTAATACTTCAGTATTTGTGATTCCATGGCTACTAAATCAATACCAAGCATGGTGCAGCTAAGTACGCCAGAGCTTGTGCAGAACTGACTGAAGAAGACAAAGAAGTTTGGAACTTCATTTCAACTTTGGAGATTATTGTTTTTATATTTCTTTCCATCTTCATCTTGCAATTGGGTTATTCTTTTTTTTTGCTTCAGCCATGTTGTGTAGTAATATTTGAGTTCATATAATACAGACGATGGAAGCAGTTACAAGATTTATTACAGGTTTCTAGTAGTATCCTAAACTTGGCGTAATTACCTGCACGTGTTGGTAAATATGCCAGTTTGTAACACCTTTTTCTTTTACCTTGGGTACAAAACAGAAGTGAGTAGCATCATTGCCACATTTTTTTTTCTACCCGCGGAAAAGGCTACTCTGCAACGCACACGTGTTGTTCTTTGTGTGTCATGAAAATTACGGCCATTGAAAGTCGAATACCCTTCACATGGCGTATTTACCTGCACCTCCCTTATTCGTTATCCGAATGATTATTCGAATTATTATTCATTGTCCGCATAATTATTCCAACAATTAATCGAATAACGAATATTGGTAGAATCTAGTATCCGAATAATGAAATTATTTGAATTTTAACAGCACTAATTTCTACCAAATTTCAGTGAACCTTAGCTCAAAAAAGACGCGTTTGTGCAATCATGTTGGTCTGTAATCTTTTTCATGTTTAAGTGGTAAAGATCATTTAATGACATTTTTTGGTGTTATTTCCGAATACCCAGTATATTAAAACATATGTTCCTAGATTTTTTTATTTTTAAATTGCTCTCTTATATAAACAATGCAAACTTCATGCCTTCCTCATTCGCGTTGTGTCTCAAAATGTAAATTTGATAGTATTAATCACTGCGTTATTGAATTGTAAGTTGAATTAAGCTGAATTACACGTATATATGAGTGAAGCTACCAGGCCTGTATTTAGGTAAGTACTATTCTGTGCTCGAGTACAGGGCGGTAGAATTTAGGGGGCGGAAAAATTTTGGAATTAAGATTCACAAATCACAATAAAGTAACATTTAAAACTTACCCACAGAGTACCGCGCAAGCGCGAGAAAATATGTTAATGTGTTTAATTCGCTCTAACTATAGTAGTTGCAAATTAGCTAGCTTATCTGATTATTTTTAAAAAGTTATCCTCTCCCACATTCACTCCAAGGGGTGAGGATGAGTTTTTGAACATAATGGAAACTGATATCATTAAACTCAGCGACCTCGAAAACTATTAATCTAGTGGCGTAGGGAAGTGGGGGCGCAGAGGGCCCCTCCAAAGAGGTCCGACAATGTACTTTGATGTTTGTAATTTTTTATATATTTATATGTTTATATATTTATATGTTTATAAATTTTTGTTTGTAATTTTTCTATATGTACCTATAACAACACTTGCCCCTCCCAAAACACACATCCTGGCTACGCTACTGGATCACTTTAAATATCTCGCCCCCTCCCTGGGGAGTGGAATATGACCTTGAAGTTGAATCGGATTAAAATTGTTACTATTCATCTCAGCGGCCCCAAAAGCTATGAATTCAACTCTAATATTGGTCATTTCCGGGGCGAGGCAAATTTTGTGTGGGTGGCGGCAAATTATTTAGAGCACAGGGGCGCACAATATATAAATACAGGCCTGGAAGCTACCAATCAATTTGTTTCATAGTATTTCTTAACGGGATTGAATATGTGCGCCATATTTATTTTTAAGCCAATTGATTTACAAGTAGTATGTTTGTTACCGTTAGAAAAGAACAAATAAATAACAATACTGAATGTATCGCAAGTCCGAGGCCATAGACCAACTTCTTTATGAGTAATGATATAAAGAAACAAGAAAATGGTAAGACAGGAAAAGTTGTTGGAACTAAGTGGGTTTTAAAAGGCTACAGACTATAAACGATGTCTAGTAAACATTGCATTCAAGTAGAGACAGTGCAAAATTTAGTGAAATCCATGCCAAAACGGTATAATCTAGTTATCAAATCACGTGGCTATACAGTTAAGTATTAGCTGCCATTTTTATATAAACTGAAATTTAACTTCCGTTAACAATGACTGTCACACTTTGTAAAGTATCATTCGTTATTGCAAATACAGGTAACTTCTGTAACTTAATTTGCATTCTGCTTAAAATTTCCTTTAAATTGTTGTTTCTTTCAGTTTAACATGCCCCACGAGTCAGGCCCGTAGCCAGCCCAAAAATGTAAGGGAGGGGCGGTAGAAGTTAGGGGGCCCATCCAACCATATAATTGTTTATCACCATATTATAGTTCATTTGCAAGACTACCGTGAAAATTTTAGAGGGGGGCAGTAAGAAATATGGGGGGAGCCAGACTCCCCATGTCCCCCGTGGATACCGGCCTGCCACAGATCTGCCCTTTAGGTTAAAGGGGACGGGTGATTAAGATAAGTGAATGATGATGCTGATGATGGAAGAATTGTTGGAATGAGAAACTGGGAGGAAACTGGAGTATCCCGAGAAAACCCTCGGACACAATGTTGTCCATCACAAATTTGTTTGGCCTGGAATCAAACTCATAGACCCCAAGCACCAGAGGTAAGCGCTCTACCACCGTGCCCCATATATATATTGTAATGTCCCACGTGGTGTTGTGTACAAACAACTTTTCACGCTTATGTTTATAAACATCACCACATGGTTTTACGAGAAGATACTACACACCACGTGGATCCACTACAACCTGCAGACGAAGGACTCTGACTCCTTCCACGAAGGAGATGACGACATCGGAGCAGCAGCGCCATCGCCGTCTGGGGATGTATAAATTCAGCAGCCGACAGCGGACCAGTACCAGTTAACTGGTGTCCCTCCTAGTGTTTGCTTCGGAACATTACGACTAACCTAACCCCAAGCCTTTAGTCTGCTTCGGGACTCTTGGCTTTTCCTTTATCCTGGCTTAGCCTTCTTCGGGGCTCTGTTGAGAATCCTCAGCCGCTTAGCCTGCTTCGGGGCTCTGTGGTCTAACCAACCCACTGCTTGCCACGGAGCATTGGGATCCCTAACGCCAGTCTGCCTAGCCTGCTTCGGGTCATTGTGGAGATCCTATCTGCGACCTCACGGTCAAAGACTACCTATATCTAATCTTACAAGCATAAAGAAATTATCTTTGTATTATTTTTTGTAAAATAGTGTTATAGTGGAATTTTATAATAAAAGCTGGTAGTTGGAGTCGAGCTCTTTTTATTAACGCTCTATCTACAACTTATATGAGACAGAGTTTTACAAAATATATATAACTTAAAATTCTCAATAAATCTTATTCTTTCCGTGTGAAATATGTGGAGATTTTACCAGTTCTCTTCATAAATGACAAAGAAACAAAATACTGACACATGTTTGCTACCGATTTATTTTCAGGTTATGGTGGCCATATCCCTCGCACATTGGAGAAGTTTGGTAAGACCAACGTTCCCATTCATCAAGAAGCTCTGTGTGAATTTACTTGTGATTATGAGAAGCACAAGAAGGAGGACGACTTGAAGTATCCAATCGACAAGTTCCAACATGTCAAAGATGAAAAAGAAAAGAGATTGCCCAAGCACACTCCAAGAACAAGACGTGAAGTCTACTATCCGAAAGCAGGAGAAATTTACTTGAAGACGGAGGGCATGATTCCGAATTATGCTGGCCACGTACCTGGACATATTCATAAGTTAGGAAAAACATTCACAGAGGAGACTTATAACGCTAAACAAAATCTGAAAGGACCAGAAAAGCCACAACGCAGGCAATTTGTTTGTACTGATTAAATTGATTAGTCAAGAGAGAAATAAAATTTGGTATATTGTCGCATTGATATATAATAATGAGTTATATATACGCACACATATCTTTATATTATTTTTCAGCAAAATATATCCATAATTTTAAAATAAACCATTTTTAAAGGAAATTAAACAAACAGCATTAATTCTTGAGACATACTGATAATAGCGTCAGATATACTATGAGTTGTGACTAGGGTTACGAACCGTCCAGTATTTTACCGGACTGTTCGGTTTTTGTCCACCTTGTCCAGTGTCCAGTACGACCTCAAAAGCGGACGTTAAATGTCAGGTAATTTTTCCTCTTACTAGACCTTATTCTCTGTTCTACTCAGATTATTTTGGAGTGACGAAAGAAATCGTTTGTCTATGGAGATGGTTAAAGCAGAGTTTATAATTCGCTTTCATATCCACCTGTCGAGCGCGAAATTTGCTGAAGAGTTGGAGGCAGGAAAATTTACTGAACTTATCAAAACTGCTAAAGATCAACAAAATTACATTTTGGAGAGCGCAGCTAGCATTACTTCATCCTCAGCCACATCTTCCAATTAAATAATGCATCCAGATCGAGCAAAAGTGTGTAGGCATTATGAGACACTACCAGCTCCAGTCATGGGCGTCTCTGGTAGGGATGCACACGAGACGAGTCAAGACAGGATTTTCCTGACAAAATTCGAGTCGTCAAATCTCTTCCAATAGAGAAATATACATTTTTCTTTTACAGACATCACTTTTACAGCATATTTTCGAGACGAGATAGCCTCAAATCTTGTTTCGTGCGCATCCCTAGTCTCTGGCGGGGGGGCGGGGGACGTGTCCCCTCCAATATTTTGAAGTATAAAATATTCAATATTTTATTCTAATATAATTTATTTACTAACGACAGGATAACATATAAATAATAATAATTATTTGGGATATAATATTCAGGCTGTGAAACGATTAAATCAGAGTTCTTGATATACGGTACCTCAGGGGGTCCGTGAAAGTAAGCAGAAAGGTAACAAATGGAATCGAAGATGATAAACAGGTTGGGTTAGGTAGGATTTAAATCACTTTCTTTGATTTCCCCACCCCAAATTTTAGATGCCAGAGACACCAGTGGCCCCAGTAAAGCTGGTAAGACTTACTTTTCAAGTATATTTTGTGCAATTATAATTATATTGCTAATTATATTTGCTTTTGTTTTAAATAGACTTATTATTGGCGATAGACTACAAAAATTACGTGTGCCGACTCAACCAAAACTGGACTAAGTAAGTTGAATAAATGCTTCAAAATAACCAAAGTTATTTTTACATTTTTGACGAGCAGAGATGTCACAATGTTAAGAATATACGCACTCTAGAAGGGAGTCCGTTATTTCCATTTTCAGAAGTTGGCAGCTCTAGGTGTGACACACACACACACAAAGACTGTTCCAATAAATCAGTGTACGTACAAGAATTAGTTCTCTGTGATGTTATCACATTTAAAGTAATCTCCTTCAGCATTCACTATTCCAATCACTGGCGCAACTAGCTATGAGCACGGAGGGGGGGGAGGCCCCTCCCAAAACTAACCTGGTCTATCTTATACAGCAGTACTGCAGACAAATTTCGGTGAAATTTCGAAAAAAAAAATCATTATTGCTTGTCATTTGTCCAGTATCTTTAAAAATATGCAAACACACACACGCAACAAGGTGACCAGAACTTTTTACTTTTAAAAACGGGACGCATACGAATCGGCGACGGGGAGAGGGGACTTCCATATTGCATTTTGGGACTTAGCAGTGTTTTCAATTTACAAAATACACAAGAAAGAATGATAACACAGCGTTTCTAACTTAAGTACTACTCAAAAATACTTTTAACTACTTCAATACTCAGAATTCCCACTCAATTCCCACTTGAACCACAGAACACTCAATGCTCATTTGAATATTCAGAAGTTCTAGGCACGGCTGAACCTTCCCAATGAGTGTTGGTACGGAAGAGTGTAGAATTAACATTGACCATTTATATTTTGAATAATAATTACGGGACACCTGGGTCATGTTTACTTCAAAACGGGACATTTAGGCGTCCCGTTTGAGAATCAGAAAAAAACGGGACAACGGTTGAAAATAAGGGACTGTCCCAGCTAAAACGGAACGTCTGGTCACCTTGACACACAAACACACACCCAAACACACACACCGTGCGTGAAGAGTGCTCTTAATCTGCATTGAGACATGAGACATCACGTGCGAAGTATCGTCTTGGATACTTTACTGCTGTCCTTTCCGAATAACTGGACCTGCAAAGAAGGCAAGGAGATTTGATGTAAAGTTGTAAATATGGGAAACTTCTCAAATTGTGAATTAATTGTAGAATATTGTATTGAATAACTTTAGTGATCATATTTAATAAGGCATGTTTCATTAACAAGAGTGTGCTGTGTATGAAATTGTTAATCTGTCGAGGTTTATGTGCCAAATGATAATATATATTTTTTAACCTTCCTTATATAATTTTGTAAGTTATATACATGAACAATAACTGAAATCGATAGCCTATATGTTGTTCATAATATTGTAGCATTTAACTTTATTTTTATAGCTATTAAATTGTTTGATCTTGGAAAGCCTGTAACTGTATTATAGCGTTTGAAAATTTCGATTCCTTCACGACTACATTTAAAAGTCCGTTGTTATAAATTGTAAAGTGTATTTTTTGTACATTTTAATGAATAATATTGCAAAGTTTGTAATGTACCAATAAACCTAAAATAGATCAAGTATACATGAATATTGAATTAAGTCAAAACACTTACAAAAATTGTAACTGTTAATAACAGGGAATTTGTGAATTTTAAGGTCTTTTTAGCATGTTAATAATAGGGATAACTGAATTTCTTGTAATGAGGAGATTTCAAACTTTCAATTTTGTCCATATCAAATGGTGCAGCACGTCGTTTGCAGACTACTGTACTAGATAGTCTTGGCCCTCCCGAAATAAAATCCTGGTTGCGCCATTGGTTCCAATAAATCAGTGTACTTATAAGAATTAGTTCTCTGTGATGTTATCACATTTAAAGTAGTCTCCTTCAGCATTCACACACTTTTTTCATTCGGTGTTGCCACTGCTGAAAACATTTCTGGAATTGGATTCCTGGAAAGCCCTTAAGGAGATTCTCCGAACGTCTTTAACAGAGGTAAAATGGGTTCCTTTTATGCAAAATTTAGTCTACGAAATAAAAAATGCAGGAAACCAAATCTGGTTAATAAGGTGGATGATCCATCACAGTAATGTTTTTGCTAATCAGAAACTGTTTGACAGATAGGGCGTTGCGAATAGGCGCATTGTCCTGCTGGAACAGCCATACTCTACTCCACAAATGTGGCCTTTTAAAATTTTTTTCCACGAATTTTTTTAGTACTTCAGTGGAGTATTGCTAAGTAACAGTCTGACCGATAGGGACGCACTCAATCATTAGAATTCTCTCGATGTCGAAGAAGACAATCAACATTGCATTGAATTTTGATTTTGACATTCCCGCTTTTTCGGGTCTTGGGGATCCTTGACATTTCCACTACATTGACTGGCGCTTACTTTCAGGGTTATAGGTAATAATTCAGATTTCATCTCAAGTTACAACAGACTCCAATAAATTTGGCTCGTTTCTAATGCATTCTAACATGTTCACACAAAAGTCTTTACTGCACTGTTTTTGGTCATCGGGAAGAACTTTTGAAACAATCTTCACACAAAGTTTCCTCGTCAGTTAAAATGCGTCGAGTAGCTTCCCTATTTAAATTGACCAACTCTACCACTGCACGAACACTTAATCTTCGGCCATCCAAGATCACCTCACGAACTTTGGCAATGTTCTGGTCTTAATGTTGATTCACTGTTCAGTTTTTACATTAGACATTTTTCCGGCACGTGTTCACTCACTGATGCAATACTTCCAACTGCTACGACCGGTTGAGCCGAAACTGGCAGCATGGATAGAGGAGGATTACGTCACCAAAACAGTTGTTGCCAACTCCAATATTTTTTCAAGTTATGCACTTTTTCTTTCTTTCTTTCTTTCTTTCTCTCTCTCTCTCTCTCTCTCTCTCTCTCTCTCTCTCTGTGTGTGTGTGTGTGTGTCACACCTCGTATATGTATAATATAAAGGTAACCAAGAAAGTTCTGTCGATTTATGGGATTTAGCGTTGTCTGTAACAGGAGGATCCCTTAGCGATTCAGATATGCTGGCTCCAGAGTTTTGAGTTTTTCTTGAACATGGCTCAACTGCTGACAGTACACAGTAACAGTTGCATTGATACTCTGACAAACTGGTAGCAGTTCCCGATGCATGATGCTGTGAGCAGTCCACCAAACGCACAAGAAGACCTTCTTCTGGTGCAGGGCTGGTTTTGGCTGTTTTGGAACCAGTTCATGGAATCCTTATGATGACGGCGCCGTGGAGCTTCGTACAGAACCCGCTTCTCATCATATGTCAACACCCTGTCCAGAAATGGCTCATTCCTCAGACGAGACAGGAAATAAACACAGGTATCTGCTCGCGTTGCCTTCTGACCAGAAGTCAAATCATGTGGAATCAATCGACCCAACTTGTAGTGTTTCTCGAGTTGATGAAGGTGCTGCCGAATGGTTTCTCCACTCACACTGAATTGTAGTCTGAGTTCCTCACATATCTGGCTACTGTTTGCCTCAATTGCTGCCTGAAGATCTTCATTTTATACATTTGTTGGTCTTCCGGCACGTGGTGCGTCTTCGAATGTTTTGTCACCGTCCTTATGGTAAACCACCCCTCCACTGTCTGCGTAGTCACGACATCCTCACCGAAGGTCTGACATATCTTTCACTGCAGTGGCGTTTGACCCTAGTTTGACCCTAGTAGGACAGCATATATGCCCTTATGACGCTCTGTGGAGGTTCTATGTTTACTCTGTCCTTACGCAAGTTCACGATGTAACTGAACTGCCACAACCAGGTAGTATGTTGGATACACCCACACGAACAACTGACCTTCGCCTTATCTCCATTCGCATTGAACTCACGGTGTGAGAGCCAATTGAACACAGCCCTCCACAAAAAGCCATAGAACTTTCTTGGTCACCTTTATAACTTGAGAACAATTTTACAGTCTTATTTACTTGATGCTGGAAGTGGATTGGAGTTATTACGTGAGCTGTTTGCCGTAGTCTACATTTTTCCTGTTTTCATGGTTATTTCTGATGGTGACAAGCACTAGCTAGAGTTCAACAAATTTCGACACTGTCTCAAGCGTCGTGTCATAGTTGCAATGCTCAACTAATTTAATGGGTTATTTGCTAGCCACGCTCTCCTAGCACGCGACAAATCCTTCCATGAAAATTCTGCTTGAGCAGTGATCCCGTAATGCTGCCGAAACTCCAAATGTATATATCTGAACCAAAATCTTATTATTCTTACTTTGTTAGAAGAAATTACAGAATATTAATATATATATATATATATATATATATATATATATATATATATATATATATATATATATATATATATATATATATATATATATATATATATATATATATATATATTATTTATTCTCTTGGTTAATGCTTCCTTCTGTCCCAAAATATAAATACTGAGTAGCTATCTAAACAACTAATTCCTCTGGAACCACTTTCACTATTCAGTATGAAAAAAGAAATCCAGCACCATATTTGCTTCAGTATCTCGAAAGTAGGAGAAATTGTGGGGTTGTTGGGCCATAGCAGTAGCCAAAATTTTTCATATAGATGTGCACAAAGATAGCTAAAACAAAACTTTTCATATGGGTTTGCACAAAAGTAGTACTTAAACAGAAGTTTTCATATGGGAATGCATAAATGTACTTAAAAAGATAACTTTTCATATAGGTATTGTATGGTGTGTCCTTACTCTCTACGCATCAGGCAAAACCTTACAATGTAATAATAATAATAATAATAATAATAATAATAATAATAATAATAATAATAATAATAATAATAATAATAATAATAATAATAATAATAATAATTTCTTTGATGCTTTAATCCTCTTGCTTACTTCTCGTTCTCCCTCTTTTCTTTAACTTATTCAAGAGAGAAAGAGAAGAAAATGTTCATAAAGGATAACAGTTCTTACAACTAACTAACTAATAATAATAAAAGCATAAAATCATACTCTCACCCATTGTTAACGCAGAAAAAGTGACCAAAATTTCAAAAGGAGCAACAAGAACCTAGTTAATTCATACTTAACTAAAGCCTGTGACAAACATCTGGGCATTTCAGCTAAATGAATAAAACGCAAGCTCTGACGCGATGTTGCCGAGTGCTAAGGGGAGTGGCTATGGCTTAGCGGACGAACTACAGCGCGATCAGGTGGCAGGGAATAGGCTGGAGTGAATGTGTACAAAATAAACGGGGCAGTACCGCTGGCCTCTCATTTGCTAGCAGCATTTAAAGGGAACTTGGAGCGCCGCCTTCAAATGCCAAGATGTTTGCCACGCCGTTTAATTAGTCTAGACATAAATCTTGAGTCAGGGTCGCGGCGGCTCAGTGGTAGAGCGTTCACTTGTGGTACGAGGATTTTCTCTGGATTCTCCCGTTTCCTCCCACTTTATCCTTTCCACCATTGCATTCATTTCACATCATCACCACCTCTTTTAGCCTAGCCAGCATAATCGTGGGACGTAAAACTTAAACATTTCGTTTCATTTTTATTTCAAATCTTGAATCAAGCACTCAGCACATTTCCTTTTAACCGAAATCTCTTTATTTCTTTCTAAAGAACTCTAAATGATTGATTCTTCACAACTTGTCTTCTTTCTACGAGAGGTGACTCCTGATGAAATCACTAAATCGTAATTTCTAAAATATAGGAAATTAACTCCTAATCTAATGACTCAAATTTTCCTTTAACTAGCATGTAAAAAACAGTAGAACAAAGAGAACTTGAAGAGGTCGATAATTTCAAGTGTCTGGGAAGTATTTTGACGAAAGACACTTACTGCACCAAAGAGATCAAGTCAAGAATTGCCATAGCCAAATAAGCATTCAATAAGAAAAGATCACTCTTAACTAGCAGACTCAATATTGGACTTAAGAAGAAGTTGGTCCATACTATATACAAGTGTATGGATCATTGGACTGTATGGTTCAGAGATTGGACATTACAGAAGTTAGAGAAGAAATATTTAGAGACCTTCGAAATGTGGTGTTGGAGGAAAATGCAAAATATAAAATGGACAGGGAAAGCAATAAACGAAGAAGTTTTAAAATAGATAGGAGAGAAGAGGACACTTCTAGCCAGCATTCTTCGTAGATCATCACTAAAAGAATTAGGTAAAAACAGAACTAAGGTCCAGATCTCTATTATTTTACGGCGGAACCAAATATTAAAAATCTATCGTCCAGGCCCATGGGAGGAGCTATGGGGGCATGGAGGAGCATTGCCCTCAACTTTTTGACAAAAAATAAAAATGTCACCTATAAGATGGATGGTCTGTGACCAGCAGATAATTCCTAACTCCGCCCATGGCCAGGTCCTAAGTGATCTGACGTTAACAGGACTCGGACCAGGAACCCTTTAAATAACATTCAAAAATTCTAACAAGTGATGTCGCCGAGAAGACCAATATTTCCATCTCCATTTTATTTAAAAATCCATAAATTTCCTTATTAAATGTTCAAACACTCGCGCAAAACCTATACTAAGCTTAAAAAAAAAAGTCATTATTCTTTATTAAACAAATAAACATGAGAAACAGAAGAAGAAAATGTCTCCTTCTACTAGCCCCATGAACTCTTTTGCTCAGTCCTGTCTTATATCAGAAATTTATTATCTCGCAATACAATTCCGAATTGTCAGCGATCTCCGTATTCTCAGAACCACACACGCAAGAGAATTTAGCATTTTGAATCAAATAAAGACTTCAAACAAAAAAAAAAAAAAAAAAAAGATTATTCGTATTTGATTACTTTATGACTTCTTATGGATAAGAGTATAAAATGTTTCAGAGAGAGGCGAGTAAGCAAAATTTTTAAAACAAAACTTTCATTACATAAAATAAAGTAGGCCCTACGTAATATTTTATCCATCTTCTACTGTATATGACTTTGTTCACTTTGTACGTATTGCGCAAAAAAAGAAAAAGAAAAGAAAGAAAAAAGAAAAGGTAGGCTTAATCACGGGTTTCCTTTCTGACAAGAATTTTGTGTTTCTATTTTTTTCATTCCCACATCGGACCCCTTATATACATTGATGTGAAAATTGCAATACCAAGAAAGACGCGCACAAATGCTATGAAATTTATGCCAAAGATTCGTTACATGACTTACGGAATGATTTTAGAACTGTACAACTTGTTTAAGCTCAATCAATCAGTATGGTGTGTGAAGCCTCCACATGTTATAATCAGTACCTACATCGTGGAATCAAATTGAACAGGTGTTACGAGTAAAGCCTAATTATATCCTAATTAGATCTTTCCAGTGGCCTATAATAGTATTATGCAACTATTTTACACTAAAAGTTGCTGCTTCTGTTTACATACTAAAACATACCCTACCTCATTGCCCCTCCCCTTTCAGACGTTCGGCTTCGGATCATGAGGCGTAATCTACTGGGAGTTAACTCCTGAAGAGCATGGTCAGGATTTTCAACTGTCCTCGATATTTCTGTTCATACGCCTGTCGTGTTTGAATTACGTAGAATTTACAACAGATCGCCATAGGGAACACTGTCCCGGTTGCGATGAGCTTTAAAAAATAATTTTAAAATAAAACCAAACAAAGTAAAAAGCAATGGCTAGTGCGTGTGTCCTTGATGTACGTGACTCCGGGTTCAATTCCAGCAGGAGAGGACGAGGACGAATTATTTTTTCACAATCATTACTTTCATTAACAATCCATATCTTTTAATCTAAAGGGATTATGGGTAGAACGTTAAACCAAAAAGATATACTGAATGTTTATTTTCCCATAATATCTTGCTCAAAGGCGGTTAAACTACAAAGGCACCCTTACTTACGCCACTGAATAGACGTATTACTTGTAACAATACAAAAAAATAATGCGTACTAATAAAGTTATTCAAATCAGCAACGTATTCTATAAATGAGAAGCGCAATTTTAGAGGTCGCTGTACTATCTACTATCCAGGCCCACAGCCAGCCCAAAAATATAAGGGGGGAGATAGAAGTTGGTAGGGATGCGCTCGAGTCGAGTCGAGTCGAGATTTAAGCCTGTCTCGACTCGACTCGACTCGAGAAAATGTTGTCTCGACTCGTGTCTCGACTCGAAAATATGTTTCTGTCTCGACTCGTGTCTCGACTCGACAGTCTCTGTCTCGACTCTCGAGTCGAGACGTCTCGAAATTCGAGTCGAGACAAAATGTACGAGTTAAAATATACGCACATATCAGCCAGACCATTATGACTACCTACCTAATTGTCAGTATGTCGACTTTTGGCATGGATAAAAACGGCGACACGTCTTGGCATACACGCAATGATCCTTGATAGGTAGCTGGAGAGAGCTGACACCACATGTGCACACTCAGGTCACCTAATTCCCGTAAATTCCGGGAAGGGGGGCGATGCGTTTTGACGTCACGTTCAATCACATTCCACAAGGGACATCACTCAAATGTCCGGCTGTGCATTACTTGTGATGACAAATTTTTGCCATGGTGCATGTTTCTCTCTCTTTTTTTTTATAACTTTTAAGAGTTGTGATGTGGTTATTAGAGATTACTACAGAAGTCCCTTACTACCCTTTGTAAACGGAGCGTTAATGAAGAAAAGTGAAGAACAACCATGTGGATACATGTAAGTCCTGGGGGGAAGTCGTATGATAGGTATGACCTTGACGGCAGCCATCTTGAAATCCGCCATTTTGAATTAAGGTCAAGTTTTCAAAATGGGAATAGGGTAATATGATACATAATTTCGGGCTAGAATTTAATTAGGAAAACAATGGTGAGGTTAGTTTTAAGATACACCCATTTGGGGAAAAGTTACAGGCATATTAATTGTTTTTACTTACTATGTGCGTAAGTCCCTTCTTACTTTCGTCTCAAGACCTGCAAATTGATCGCAACGGCAGAGCCCGGTTTCGCACTAATGTTTAGAAATCTTTAAACTCACTTGAGGCAATATTTGTGGATTATTGTATTGTATTTTGCCTTTAATTAAATTGGAATCCACTTCGTGATCTTGTGTAAAGTATCACTAAAAGAGAATTTCTGTTTTTATGAACTTAAGCATAGCAATTATAAAAGGTGTGTAAGGTGCGTATGTATTTATAAGAAAGTTTATCTGAACGGGACGTTAAACTCAGAATCAATTCAACTCAAAATTATGGTTTTGACTTTATTATGATGTCATTAGTTTAAACGCCCAACTGCCCAGTAATTATAAACATTGACTACATTATAAAATTGTAATTTGTGACGACTAAAATATCAGAAATTAAAGATTATTCTTTGGGATTTGGAAAATTTTGAAAAACGTGAAAAACTGGTACTGCACCGATACAACACACCTTTTGGATTTGTCATTGTGTAAAGTGATACAAACTAAAGAAGAATTACAACTTTATAAAATTGTATTAGGACTTATTATTTAGAAATAAACACCAAATAAGTGTAATTGAATTGTTTACAAAACTAAACATGATGAGAAAACTCTTGAATACTATTATACAAACAATTATTCTCTTTTGTTTAACACTGTTGTGTAAAGATCCAATAGTCAGATAAATAAATATAATAATTGTGTTTGAACATAATTCACGGTCGTTTTCTACAATCCTAAAACACGATTGTCTAGTTTATTCAGCATTGTTTATTAAAAGAATACTTAAGAGCCTGACCCTAAATGATGTCTCTCCGACCAAATCTTGAAGCCTGATTACAGCCATGGGTGTCAATATGTTTCCCATACTAAAAGAATAAGCCTTCAATTTAATTATGATTTAATTGGTTTTTTTAAAAAATGAAATGAAATCTTTGAGTTTAACGTCCCAGGATTATGTCTGTTAGGCTAAGGGAGATAATGATTAAAGTAAGTGAATGATGATGGAAGAATTGTTGGAATGAAATTGTGGGAGGAATCGGGAGTACCCCGAGAGATGTTGTCCACTACAAAACTACTTTGCCGGGAATCGAACCACAGCCCCACGCACCAGAGGTAAGCGCTCTACCACTGAGCCATAGTGCTCCATCTAATTTGTTTACATAATAATATAAGTAGTAACAAAGACTATTTCAAAACCACTGGTTATTTACTAAGTAGTATTTTTTGTTCGCAAATATGATGTACACAAATGTTACCACCAGGTCTCAAAGGGTTAAACATGCATTTCGCGGTCTGCAACCCGATTTTCAATAGTGATTCTGGGCAAACATTCATCTACCAAGAGATAGAAACACGCAATGAACCCAGGAACATTGTCGAACATGACCGTTTTGATATACAGGTGTTCTTGTGTGTGCAATTAAAAAAAGAAAGAAAGAAAAGAAAAAAATGAGTTCGTGGCTTCTATTGCTACTAGTATCGCATTTAAAATAACATATAGTAAATAACTATTAGTCTTGTAATCTTTTCTTTAACTGTAAAAATTTGAACTGCCCGGTAAGTTTGTGTAGGGTAATTAACAAGCACAGAGTAGTACATACCACATGTTTAGGGAAACTTTGATAAATAAAGCATTTCCACAGTCCATACAGGTTGAGAAGAATTTCCTTTAAGTTAACTGTCATGAAATAGAAGACCAACTTTTCAGTCCGGAGAAGAAGTCGCCTACTTAAGCCTTCATGAAACTATAACTTCAAATCGATTTTCTTTAACGCAGCTAAGCTGTGCTTTAATCATGAGAGAGCAGAACATGTGTTTTCTTACATCATACTCCCTCACATTTAAAAGACAATTTCAATAATCAGAAAGCTGTCTGGCCTAAAGTCCTAAACATGGAATGGTCTATAAACAGACTCTCCAACAAAAAGGCTAATTCTGTTACTTATAGGATTGAGTTGGTTGAATATAAGAAAATTCCTCTCACCAGAGAAGTGAAGCGCCTTCAGCAGAATCTTCTTTTGAGGTTAGGTTCGCATCGAGAACTAGTCCAGTATTCTTTAAGTTCATACTCAGTTGAATACAGTCAGACTGTGGTTTTAAAAACAGTCTTTGAACCTCGTAAACAAGCATCCTTCTTGCTCACAATTCAAATAAGGCTTTCACTCTAAAATCCCTACGATTTGCTCCGTTACTATGGAAACCAGGTATTGCTAGCAATCTTAAATATACGTGGAAATGTCAATACCCATAAAAGGACACTGTCTCCCGTGAAAATGTTAGATGTTCCCTACTAAGAAATAACATAAGAGTAATCTATTTCTCTATCCGGGGATTGATTTACCTTGCCTTAACTAGAAACAAGTCGAACTGACTCAAAATTGTTCTGAATTCCACTCATATACTCAGAAATAACTTATTTCAACAGATATACTGCCTGCTTCAAAGCTTGTTATAGAGAATACTGCTCCAACTCGAGTTGTATATCTGATATATCCCAGAGAATCCATTATTCTCGAAGCGAAACCTTTAAGTCAGGGTTGCCACTCTTGAGACAATCGATGATGCCAAACACGGGCCTGAATTACCATATATGTTTCTAAATTATGCCAAATTCTTTACTAATCTTTCCACACTAGTTTTAAAGACCAACCACCACTTATTTTCATTAAGAGGAGCTAACTGTATTCATGTACTTGTATTAAAGAAATAACAAGTCGAACGATATACGACGACTTTCTTTCAAGTCTTTCACGTCAAGGCAAGTCTTTCACGAACGATATAAATATATATATTCAATTTTTGTTTAAAGGTATTTGAATGACTTAAATTTATATTTGTACGTTTTTAGTTCATATCCGTATCAAATACCAAGTTTATGATGAATCAACTACACAAAGTAGGATCCAAAAACGCTCATTGCAATTTGTTCCATCCTTCAGTCGAACCAGGAACTGAAACATAAACAGTGATATTTTCTTTTTAAAGATACTTTGTCCAGCTGAGTATTGTGAAGGTTTATGTCAGTAGAAGAAATTGCATTCCATTATATAAGCGCAATTTCACAACTTTATGTACACATTACTAAATATTGAACACCCTTGTCCATATGATTAGCGTACGCGTCTTTGGTGCGGGAGACCTAGGTTCAATTTCCGATGGGAACTCGTGTGCTTCTGAACCCACGTTAATTTGTAAGTTCACGTCTCATATAGCCTTGATGCTGAAATGGACACTAAACTCTAATCTAATACTAAATACAAATATTTAAAGAAAAATGATGACGCACCAAGATGACGTGAATTTGGCTATCAAATTCATTTTGTGTTTTCAGTTATTTTCTAGTAGTATTTTTTCTAGGCATCCTTTCAAAAGACAGTGATGCAAATTTCGTAACTGCGAATTCCTGTTAAAAGCCATGAAATTATCCGATTAGATGCAAAATTTCCCGTCCACTAAAATAGATACCGTAAATTTACAATATCTAACAATAAATAATTTTGAAAAATATCGCTTTCGAGGGAAAAAATGAAGTGAAATCTTTGAGTTTTACGTCCCACAGTTATGCCGGTTAGGCTAAAGGAGAGGGGTGATGATGAGAAATTAGTGAAATCGTGGAATGAAGAAAGTGGAAGGAACGGAAGAACCGCGAGGAAACCCACGTACACGGTGTTTGTCCACCACAAAGTTCACTTGGTGCGAGCTGGGATCGAACCAGGGTCCCGAAGCACCAGAGGTGAACGATCTACCACTGAGCCACCGCGGCCTCGCTTTAAAGGGACCATGACGTATAGTTGAACTCATTCTCGTAGTATGAAAGGCATTATTTATAATTATGCATGATAGGATCACAAACAAAATTTAAAAATATTATGTGCACTTTCTTTTAACAAACATTATATTGTCTTTTATGGTGTGGGAGGGAATGTTATGTTCGAAAAAAAAGTCCTTAACACGATTCTTGTTGTTGCGCACTGCATGCGCCTTGCCACAGAAAAGATGCAGCGATAGGTAGGCTATTTTTCAATTGCTTTACATTAGCTTGATGTTTCAAGTCTTTTGTGTGTTTCTGAAGTTCACTTTTACCACAAAAGAGCTCAATATTGACATGTCTTACATAGCTTTGGTTCGATTCTCAACACGGACTGCAACTACCCGTTAAATTGTGCATCCGAAAGGCACTCTTTGTTAAACCTCGCTTATCACCGCTCATCTTAATAATATATATAACTTCACCGCGAAGCAAATGTTGTATTTGTCTCTTTCATCCTAACACAAAACAAAACTAACCACAGCTGTGACACGAAGGAGCTATTTCGAAAAGAAACAAGCTATGCTTCATTCTGTACCAAATGAAAGAGATGTGTACCAAATGAAGAAGTATAAAGTATTGTTTTCTTTCCTGTTTATTGATATCAGTTGGTGTTCTTAATGAGTTTACTCATTAGTTTAGAAAGAGTATATATGGAATTTGGACATATGTTGTACGTATTCTCCTGAGAAATTGATGAGACCAGAAAAATTACAAGGACAGATGGAATAGGTTTAAGCGCATCTAACTAACTAACTAACTAACTCTATGGCCTATGGAACCCGGAGGTTCAGTGCCGCGTTCACAAAAGCTCTCCACTGACTTCTATCCTTAGCTAATTGGATCCAGTTTCTACTTTGTATTCCTATCTCTGCGAGATCCATCTTTATATTATCCTCCCATCTGCGCCTAGGTCTTCCTAATGGTCGTTTTCCTATGGGTCTACCAGTCAAGACTTTGAAAGCGTTTCTACTTTCTTCCATTCTAGCTACATGACCTGCCCACCTAAGCCTCCTAGACTTGACGACCCTAACAATGTTGGGTAAACCGTATAAACTATGTAGTTCCTCGTTATGAATCTTCCGCCATTCCCCATTCTCGTTCCTCTTGGGTCCTAATATTCTTCTCAGGATCTTGTTCTCAAATACTTTCAGTCTATGTTCTTCCCTCAGAGTAAGCGACCATGTTTCGCAACCATACAGAACAACAGGCATGATTATCGTTTTATATATTTTAAGCTTCAAATTCCTCGACAGAACTCGCGACGACAAGAGATTTTGAACCGAATAGTAACACGAATTACCTGCTTTTAGTCGACATTTAATTTCTTCGTGAATATGATTTTCGTCTGTTAATATTGATCCTAAATATTTGAAAGTATCCACTTTATCAAAAGCATTATTTAATATTTTAACGCCTCCACAATTTGCCGTATTACGGTCCCGACGCACTTCCATGTATTTAGTTTTCTCTGCATTTACTTCTAAACCCATGTTTAAGCGCATCTACGTGACTTTATCAAATATTTATTCTCCATAATGGTACCACGCGGAAAACTTGGTATACTATAATCTTTGCCTCCCTCTGTTAGCTGTTTCGTATCATATATATTGGATGGTTTTGATATTTCTTCTGATCATTAAAATATAGCAATGGTACCTGTGTGCGTGCAGAAATGCAAAAGCACAAGATAACTTCCTATTTGTTTTGGAAACAACAACACCCATTTCGCGTGTGCGAGAGAAATTGAGCACAGCGAGATCGGGTGTTTACTCACGGTCAGTTCGCAGCAGGAGTCCATGGTAAAAGATTTGGCTAACTATCTCTTCATATTGATGTGAAAACACTCGCAAAACCCTACAAATACAAAAGAATGCGCTTCAAAGAAAGTTTAGACACAGATGTTTCAATTTTCTCTTGGCATCTTTCTTCAGCAAAAGAGTCGGTTCATTGTATTCGAAAAAGGGAAGGGAGAAAGGGTGAATTTATATTTTATGGGGGGTGTAACATTGTAAGTAGTATAAACAATACATACCGACTAGAAAGGGACAGAAGTATTCAACATGACTGCGAGTTTCAGTTCACAATACTAAAACCAGTGAGCAAGTAAACAGTCTTTTGTAGGATTGTGTTTTACTTCTTGAATTTATTTTTGAACATTTCTGTGAATTCAACAACAGAACGCAGTAGAAATACGGACTAGTTTTTACTCCAACCATTACTTTCGCTCCAACCCAGGGATGCCACATTTATGATTTCGTATAATACTAGATTTAGTGATTTTACTATTGAGCTAGTGATCTAGTACGTACTTTGGGTAAATAGGTACATTCTAGTGATTTTTTTTGCATTTTTTTCTGATGCAGACAAATGACAAGGAAATGGTTCTTAAAATAAAAGGAAGAAGTATATTGCAGTTCAAAACAAATGTAGTAACTTTAAATTATTTTTTTCCTCTCTGACTGAGTGAAACCCCCTGCTGTGTAACGACCTTAGGTAAACAACGGCTATCTTTGGTCCGCTACCTCCTTTTGTTAGCCGACATGAGATGGGTTACTTTTTTTTTTTTTTTGAAAAAAGTGAAGAAATAATTATCCAGTACATTTACGTTTTGTCAGGCACACAGGCGCAGTATGTACTTGTTTCCTAACGAATTTTAGCAACATAACATAAATGAAACATGTGTACCAGAAAATAGAGGCAGTACAAACGGACATTTTTATCTGTGACACATTTGATGAGAAATATAGTTAGATGTCACGTGCAAGCACTCTAAACATGTCCTATCCTTTAATTCTATTCGTATGTTTATGTAGGTGAGACTGAGAAATCAAGAAACAATAATAACTGGTTTTCTTCCAGGGCAAAAATCTAAATGTGAAGGGGTATTACACTGGGACTTTAATTGCGTCCTTTGTACAAGATTGACAAGTAATCGCAATTTTACAAGATTAACAAGTAATCGCAATTTTTTTAATTTATCTTAGTTCTTGGGGAGAGGAAGATGGAAGCGAACCCTCGTAAGGACCTCTGCAAGAAAACATGAATACTATCCGCCACTGTTTGTTACATTACACAAAATAGTTATATATATATATATATATATATATATATATATATATATATATATATATATATATATATATATATATATATATATATATTGAGTTTTAGTCAGGGTTTTCATTCTGCAGGAGAGGGGAGGATAGTAATACCTGGCGAACATTTTCTATTCTCAGAGTGTTGCAAATGATAGCATTTCCTCCATTATAACTTGGCCAAGCTAGTTGCATTATATATAAGGATTAAGTTAGCCTAAAAAGCTTAAATTTTTATGGCAGTTTTACTCTGTAGCCATGTTTCTCATTTTCGGTCTACGGGACTCTGTGTCCGGAAATTTTCGATGGCTTCCAAGTCGGAAAATAAGTGTATCAAAGGCATATATATTATTTGTATGGTTATATGAGGCATGGATCTATAGTTTAAAGTGGAATACCGGTAACAACTTCATGAGCTTCCACCGTAAATCGAACCAGAGTCTACCGCGATCAAGGTGCATGTGTTAACCATACAGCCACGAGGAAATTCACATAAGCACACACATATATATATTGTTGAGTTGATTTTGACTTTACCGTCTCTTTCAGCAGCGAGGATATATGAAGTGTAGACCTACTGATTAACGTGGAATCCGAACTACATGAGCTCGCGCCGGGAATTGAACCCGAGTCTTCCACGACAAAGACGCGTACACTAGCCACGGAGTTCACACACACACACACAGAATCAGAGTCCTCACACACCAAGGGTGAAAGCTGTGCCACTGAGTCACAGCAGCCACGAGGCTAGGTCGAGTCCACTTTACGTTCATAGTTTCTTAGTACATAAATGTTACGATTATGAAATAGATTTTCCTTAATGAGCTGCATATAAACAAAAGCTTTCGAAATGTATTAAACAATTAGCTCGATTTGAGTGTGAACTTAAAGTTATATCAGAGTGTAAATACGGATACGCACCAAAGCTCGAAAACTTAATACACTATTTCTCCTATATAGTCAGCATGTATCAAGCAATCGCTCAGCTTTCATTTGAGAGGATGGAAATCGAAGGCTCCTGAACAACTATGTTACTAATGTGCGGAATGTATTTATCTTACAGTGAACTGCTTCGATGACAAGTGGCCTAACTCCAAAATTGAAATTTTCCAGGAGTGAAAGTTAAAGTTCAATATCTCATGAACAATTCATATTTCTTTTATGTTGGGAACCAAAACCATAACTACTGTATGTAGTTCATTGTTTTATAATTTAGTGTTTACAAAAATCCTTTAAAAAAATACCTATTCACAGAAGTACTAGTTCTAGTATCTGTACTAGTTCTTGGCATCCAAGTAGTCCATTTATTGTAATACTAGCTTAATATACCCATTCTTCGCATGGGGGCTGTATTTGGAAGTCAACACCTGTGGAAGTATCACAATTCATTTCAGCGACCGCGAAAACTATGGATTTGACACTAGTATCAATCAATATGGGCTATTTATACATGTCTCGGTATTCCTCACTATCTGACACCCAGCCCGCATACAGGGTAGCTGAATTTGCAAGTCATCGCTGATGGAAGTGTCACAATTGATCTCAGCGACCGTGAAAACTATGGATTTGACATTAATGTCGATCAATTTGGATTACTTTTACTACATGTCTCGGTAAACGCCCCCCTGAGACCCCCCTGGTTACAATTTTGACAAAAACGCTTTGCCTTAGACTGGGACCTGGACCAAGGTATCCGTGACCAAAATTTGGGAACTCTCGGTCAACTTGTCTGGTCCCCAGGTCGGTCCCAGTAAACGTCCCCTCCGAGACCCCTCTGGTTCGAAATTTAAAAATAAACGCTTCGTCTTGATCTGGGGCCTGAACCAAGGTACCCGTGACCAAATTTTGGGAACTCTCGGTCCACTCGTCTGGTCCCCAGGTCGCACACAAACAGACAGACAAAGACACAAAAAAACTCTTTATTTTATTTATATTAGATAAGATATACTATGTAAAATAGTCTCGTATCACAATATGTGATGTACAACAAATGTTTCATTATATATTATCCGTAGCTCTTGATATGCTGCAACATATTAAAGCCTCAAAATAGTTGGGCAAGCGAATAATCCAGAAGTTACGTAACCCTATTGCGTTCATGGGAACAAAAGCAATAATTATAACTATGCTAAATTACTATAGACTATCAACTGCTCATTCAGAGAATTTATGAAGTTCACTTTATCGCAATAGTTTTATACAAACTAGATTTAAACTACGGATAATAGTTTTATACAAACTAGATAATCAATTATTATTATTATCATTATATTTGCAGTACAACCAAATACAACAACATGAACTATTAGTTCTAATTAACTGAATTGAGCTGAAAATTAAATCTTGATCTTTAAAGATTAACTATTAATTTTATGCGTTCTGTACCTTTCTGAAGGAATAAAAGCTGGAATTGGTTTCAAGCTGTTTCTGAGTGAATACTTTCTTCAAAATAATATTAAAAATTATAGAAAAATTTTCGAGACATTCGAGTTGAGTCGAGATTTTTAAGAGCCGTCTCGACTCGACTCGTGTCTCGACTCGAAAATTCGAGTCGAGAAATACGTTTGTCTCGACTCGTCTCGAATTTTACAAAGTGTGTCTCGACTCGAATCTCGACTCGAATTCGAGTCGAGTCGAGTCGAGATTCGAGACATGTCTCGACTCGAGCGCATCCCTAGAAGTTGGGGACCCGATCCAACTGTAATATAATTATTCATCATATTATAGTTCATTTGCAAGCCTACCGTGAAAATTTTAGGGGGAGCCGTAAAAATTTAGGAGGCCCCGGCCCCTTAGACCCCCTTGGTACGGGCCTGCTACTATCACAATAGTCTAGTTACTTTTATTAAATCCAAGCACCAAGGCCATATTAAAAAAAAAAAAATGGGTAGTCGGAGTAGTCACTATTAAATACATCGAATGGAAATACTACAAAGGGTGATATTTTCAGATCAGATTATTTTCGTCCAGTAAAAAGTTCTGGGGCTGGCTGGCATGACTCTTGGGAGAAGGCTGGTCCCTGGTCCCAGCTACTTTCCAGTTTTTCTCTTTCTATAATAAGAATAAAAGGTTGTAGCTATATATGTTCCAAACACTGTTTCGTGGCATCCTTCACTCAATATTAGGGGTATGTAGGCAATGATTAAATACCAAAACTTCCTCAAACATTGTAAATACTCAATTAGTATAAACATTGAAAATTTGGGCCCTGAATTTCATCAAATACTTACGCCTCCCCACATAAATAATAATCGGGAAGATACATTACCATACATATTCGGGAAACCTACGTCAGAGTTAAAGCAACCTGAGCTCTCAACAGTTAAAATAAAGAAAAAATCTAGAACGTTAATATTTTTGATATGGCAAGGAAACAAAGGAAGAACGACTTTATAGTTGTTGCTATGCAACGTTTTTAAATAGTAGCCATCTTGGAGCATTATGCTGCAGAGTGCAGCTGAAATCTTTCGGCCTCAAAATTTCTAAATTTTAGTATTTTTTATATTTATTTAAGCAACTTTTCTTTTGGATTTCTAAATTTTACTTGCGAAATTATCTAAATCATCATGCCTACTGTTTCAGGGTAAGATTTTACTCAATTTTAAAGTTGTTTTTGTATAATCGATTTGTGTTAGGCTTAACTGAAATTATGTATGTGCAAAATTATAATATGTTCATGTTATTACCGCTAACTCCTGATTCACTGGTAGATATGTAGCAAAGTATAAATAAGTAGATCATCTAGTAGTGATTAGAACACAATAGTGATTTGATTGTTAAGGCTATTAGGATAAATTCTAATTATGGGGTGCAGAATTTTAACCTAAAAATTCACACTTTTTGATAACTTAGAGCCTAATTTTGGTTAGGTTACATTATACTTACCTTCATGGTTTATATAGATCGGCAATGGCTTTCAAAAAGGTGTGTACTATATTTTCTTGTTTCGCTGTTGTTTCTTCATTGCACACACTGTTCCATTTACTTCACATATTACTCACACATTAATTACGCTTGAGTACCAACAACTCATTTCTCTTGTAAACTTTCTGTTTTCTGCTTACTTTCGGCCCCCAACAATTAGAATTAACCCATTATACGTGTACAATAGTCGTCGATGAAGGAAAACATACAGAGTGTTCTTAAAATATACATTTTATTTTGTAATAACTTTGCTAAATAGACTTCTCATTATAGAAGGTTTGCGTCAAACAGAAATTTAAACTATAAAATGATATGAGGTACCGTATTCAACAACACAAAAAAAACTGGCCTGAGACCCATAGCTATGGATGGCCGGGGCTGAGTTACCCCCCTGAGACTTTTAGCAAGTTTTTTTTTTTCAACGATTATGCACCGAAGCTTAGGGAGACGGTGACGATGAGATGGATGATAATAGGGGAATGAAGAAAGTAGAAAGAAACGGGAGGATCCCAAGAAAATCCATGAACACGGTGTTCTCCCATTAAGAAGTTTACGTGGCACAGGCTGGGATTCCGCAGAGGCAAACCAGGGATTTTACAAACCAGAGGTGAGCGCCCAATCAGTAAGCCACGGTGGCCCGATACTATTTAAATAAGTAGTTTGCATAGATAAATATATACTAACCAACCAAAACATTATAACCACCCGCTACTTCTTAAACGAAGTCGTTGGACTTACGTAAGTGCCATGAGGCACAGCAGGATCACTGGCCAGATGGTGACAAGGATCTCATTCAATCAGTCAATGATCCTCCTGCGTAGAATGAGGAACGGTGGCGATATATTAGAGTTTGATAGAGGCTAGATTGTGATGGCCAGATGATTTGGAATGAGTATCTCGTAAACAGCGCGATTTGTCGGATGTTCGCGAGCTGCCGTGGCTAGTGTCTTCCAAAGGTGGAAAAAGGACGGTGAAACCACCAACAAACCACAAGACATTTAGCGGCATCACCTCATTAAACATGTCAGACGTCGTAGACTGTCGATGTTGGTACATCAAACATCTGTGGCACAATTAACCCAACCCTTTAGCAGACTTTAACAGTGAACAAAGCACGAGTGTATGTAAGCAAGCACACATACTGTTACATGTGGGCCTCTACAGCCGACATTCTACACGTGTACCGATGTTAACCAAACAGCAGCATTGATAAATCAGGGCATTGGACCACAGAGCAATGGCACAAGTTGCATGGTCCGATGAATCATGATGCTGGCTCCTGACAACAGACATGTACTAGCTCCATTATAAGTTGACGAACTTTAACATAGCCATTCATGGTTTTGGTAGTGCGTGCAGAGGACCCATGAAGATTCCTGGCTATTGGCAGGTCACTTTTGATCACGTATACTCATTCATACCGATCATATTTCTAACTGGGAGTGGTATCGGTAATAGTATACATGAGAACCCCCTGATCTGCGTTTCTTCTGTGTTCTATTACCACTTTTACATGAAATACCATAAATTTTCTACGTAGTGCAATAGTAAGAAGTATCCATGTGCACAAGACATGCGATATGCATTAAATCCCCCCCCCCACACACACATAGTCATAGATAAAGTACAAGGGCACTACACATGCAGATATAAAGTACAGGTACGTTCTTTTTTATTTTCGTATCAGTCGATAAGTAAATAAAAGTCGCTTTGTTACCCCCTTTGTAAGTTCGTACATACTCAATGAATAATCCGAAAAGTATGAGCGTCCTGCTCCTTCGGGAACTGATGCAGCTTCATGTAGGCCTATACTATATCCGTGGTATCTTTAAGTGCAACAATGCTCCTTGTCAGAAGGCCAACATTGTGCTCCAGTGATTCGTGGATCGCAGTAGTAGATTTCAATTGTTTCAATGGCCACCAAACTCACCCGATTTTAATCCAATTGAACACCTTTTGAATGCCATTGAACGTCAAATCCGAGCTCATCGATCCACTTCGTAGAATTTACAGGAATTACCGGTAAGTGATTCGTGTGTGCAGATGTTGCTACCAAGTTCATTGTTTATTCGAGAGAAAGCGATAGAGATTATTATTATTATTATTATTATTATTATTATTATTATTATTATTATTATTATTATTATTATTATTATTATTATTATTATTATTATTATTATTACACTACTCACCATTAAAAATACATCAAGAAACACAAGGTAGCGCCGAGGTTTGCAGATAGAGACCTGTTGGTATAAGTAGCAAATGATTAAAACTTACCACTCTTACCACTATGTGATGCGTGGCAACGTATTGATAGTGGAGCAGTACTTACGACAATCAATAGCCTGTGAGTCATGGGTGGTCAGAACGGCTGCGACACATCGAGGCAAAAAGAATATGAGACATAGGATGTCCTTCTGGTGTATGGCAAGCCATATCTCATTGACACGATGCTACAGCTCATCAACTGTAGCTAGCGGAATTCACAGACGTGAGAGGCGTTGTGGAACATCGACCAGACGTATTGAATTCACAAGAGATCTGGGGAATGAGTTGGCCAAGGAAGAAGAATATTGTGTCCAACCAGGAAGCGTAGGACAGTACTTGCCACATTAGGGCACGCGTTATTCTGCCCTAGGAAGACCTTCATTAAAGGGACACACAATCGGGTTCTACACCTCGTCAATGTGCCTTGGGTGATCAAATATCTGTCAGTGCATAGGAGGCATGAACGGGCACGGAATCCAATGGCAGCCCACACAACATATGATGCCAAACCGATATGACGATGGAAAATTCAGACGTTACTCAGCCTAGTGCCACGGTAGCTATAGATATGGATGGGACGATCTTAATGTTGCAGACAGAAGAGGATGTCTTGCTATTCGTCTCTCCATGCGCGACGATCACGATATCATTATTGTTTCCATACCTATGCTATGTTGTGCACTCAGTGGAAGCCACAGCGATGCACCCCATATGTCATGCTCTGCCAGATGATTTAGATTTGTTCGTGGAGAGACTATACGCTATGCAACATTCTCCAGTGCGTGCATTAGTGTGCGAGATGTGACAATCCGATCCAACAGATCCATATACACAAGTTGCCTACTCTTCCGGTCCGTGGTAGTTGGGAGCTGGCATGTCGCAGCGTAGTAGCTTCAGTGAACCTTGAGTCCATATGAGCTGCACTGTGTCAGCATTCCGTCAACTACCTCAAATACCGGTATAGGCACTAATGTTGCAAAAGGATAAACCAAACTCACAATACGTCGCTATTCGCCCGCGTTCAAAGGCCAAAACCTGCTCAACTACAGGTCATCTTTTGACCGTATGTACACTCACTTAACACCAACTTTCGTCTACTACTGAACTATGGCTTTTTTTGACTGTCTCCATTTGCTGTTTTTAGGTGGCCCCGGCTCCTCTGCTGCTTCCCTATGGTGTCGTACTAATCAATCATTTGTTTATCTTTCCATACTCTAAATTCCTTCTTGGTATTGAGTTTTTAATGCCGAGCAGTGTATTATTCTTTGACTGCTCTTGTGGTTTCTGCTCGTATTGACTTGACAGCAACAATTCCCTTCCGAGCGTTACAGTCTCTAGGTCCCACATCTTCTTACGCCTAGGCAAAAAGATGACCGCGCGGAGTGGTGCCACTGTGTGGTTAAAAGATTTTCCCAGGAGCAAAGTAAAGACGTTTATAATATCGTCACAGGTGATGAAACATGGATTTAAAACATAAACTCCGAAACAAAATAGCAGTTCACAGTATTTTTTTTTCAAAATGAAAATCGGGGTTTTCTCGGGGTTCTCCTGTTTCCTCCCACTTTCTTCATTCCACCATTTACGGAACGTGGATTAAGTTATGGTGGCACATTTCTTCTCTAATACCGGCCATGTAGCAACTATACAGTTAGATGATCGAAGTACAGGGACAGCAGAGAGTGGTACGTTACTTATTGCTTTCTGAGTGTCTTTGAAGCTTGGAGATCTGCCCACCGAAAGTCTTCAATGTCCTTCTGTATCACGACAATGCACGGCAATACACAGCAACGAAAAGTTTGGAGTTTCTACAGGGAAATGGAGTCCGTATTCTACCGCACCAGGCTTATTCTTTAGAGTTATCTCCGTATGACTTTGCCTTCTTCCCAAAACTGAAGGAAAGGCGTCGAGAACTCCGCTTTCAAACAATTGAAGAGGCTATCGCAACGTTTAATAATGAAATTTCTGATATTGCAAAAAACGATTTTTTTTAAATATCTGACTCATGGTTTTTAAGAATGCAAAAGTATATTGATGCTTGTGTGAGGACTATTTTGAGAAATTGTAAAAGGTTTTATGTAAATAATTTTTTTAAGAGAATATCTAAAAACTTTCAGTATGTCCCTCGTAAATTGTGCAAGACTTTTATGTTTCATTTTATTTATTTGTTTGTTTTGCAGTAAAGACTGCCATTGCAGTGGTGGGCATTCCAAACCTCCACATTGCTCAACTGGATCGGGGCGTGACGTAGTTGTTGTGCCAGGTGGACGAGTATGTTACGACCCCACAAGAGCTTACTACCGGGTAAGTTGACTACTTGGTTATTAAGAATAACTTGAGAATAAAATTGTATTTCGTTTTGAAATACATTAATTTGTTAATTTACTGTACTGTTTTTCCGAAAATAGTAGGTAGTTTAATAATGGTACTGTAATGCTGTCGTCTTCATCAAACCTACAGTCAACTAATCTTGGTAATTATGTCCCCAAAAGTAACTACCTCTGAGAAATTTTAATATGATAACTCTTTCCTGGGGAGCAAAAATGTGGGCGCTCATGTTCTCCGATCTCCACAAGAAGTTCACTTAGCCTTGGAGTGAATTGGAGACACTGCGTGAGAGATTAGTGCTCTACTACTGATCCCAGTGGTGTATTCAGAAGTTCCGTCAAGGGGCAGGTTCAAACTCCCAACCTCATATAATTTTAGGTGTTTTGTATACATATATGATAAGGTTATATGATAAATGCTCAAGGGGATTACCAACCCGGACTCCTCAAGCGTACGCCACTGACTAAGTCATTGTGTCTCCTGAGAGCTAAGATTATAATTTCAAAGAGTAATTGTTACTTTTGATATGGTGTAATGTGCTGTCACAGACACTATGAAGAAATGGCTCTCTGGAACACACAAAATCGCATACATCTTGCCATTTATCTTACAAAGCAGTAGCCTGGTGTGTATTACATATTTGCTGTAAAAGAATATTGTGTGATGACATTTGTTTTGGAATTTAGGCGTCATTTTAATATAGCAGAGGTAATAAATCTCTTCGAGCCCTCGGTGTAAAAAGGTATTGGTTGGTTGGTGGGCCATCCAACCAACAAGTTGGCCTCAGCACAGAAAGGTAGTTATGGGACCCCCAATCATTGAGTTCTTTAAAAGATGTAACAACTGAAGCTTGATCCCTCTTGCCAAAAGCTATAACAACGCCCTCTCCTCTTAATTGATTTATAAATATGGTTCTCCAGCTTATTCTACGGTTCTTCGTTGTCCACTTCTTCAGGGGACCATGAACGGGTAACAAAATTAAAGCAAAAGAAGCCAGCTTAGTATATTTTTCGATTTTAATAATGACATATTACATATAAAGTTTTAATAATTATCGTAATTATACACTGATGATTGATTTCGCCGTCGTTTCAGTGACCAGGGTTTCCACCAACCTGAAAATCTTGGAAAAGTCAGGGAATTCAGCTTACTTGTAAAAAGTCCTGGAAGAATCAGCTAATTTAGCTTACTTGTAAAAAGTCCTGGAAGAATCAGGGAATTTAGCTTGTAAAAAGTCCTGGATAAGTCAGGGAATTTTACGAGAAGTTGAAAAAAACCTTGAAAAATCAGACTTTTAAGTAGGAATTTTTACTTTTCAGAACCTATTTCTCTTTTTGACTTACCGGACTATTTCGTAGAGAATACTTTATAAAATGAATTGATTTGTTGTGCATCTAAACATACAATATGCATGTACATGTTTACTGTGGTAGATGAGTAACTCCCTGGTGGATGAAAATATAGTTGCTTTTATGCATTATATATAGACCTGAAAACTCGTAAATCGTGACCTGGAAAACCTGGAAAAGTCTGGGAATTCATGCTCGCCAAATAACTGGTGACTGATTTGCTACTCGGCATATTCGAGGGTCTCTTGCTATTTACAAGTTATTGCTTATTGTACAATTCGAGTTATGCTAATCGTTTAATAATAATTAAACAATTTTTACCTTTTGAACGTTAGCTGCATTTTTACAATAGGGAAAGGGATCAAAATAAATATGTTATTACACTGAAATTTTATAATGTAGTTATTCCAGCTCTGAACAGAAGATAAAAAAAAGTTCCATCCGTCGATACAATAACTACATAGATAACTTAACTTCGTGAAACTGATTCCTTCTTGTGAAGAAAATGTCTTAAAGAACGAGACCGTACAGTGTGCACGCACAAGAGAATATTGAGAGTGTTTGAGTTGCCACAGCATCCCGTTCGACGCTAGTGGCTGTGTTTATGCTGGGTTCCTACTCGTCAGGGAAATCAGGGAAGTCAGGGAAATTTTATAAAATATATTTTTTTGTAACATTGATTGTGCACCAATTTCAGCTTAGCCAACCATTAATGATCACAGTATGGAACGTTGCTCAGATTTTTATGGGTGGTAAGTGGAATGTACGTATGAGCAATTGATATCATTTGTCTCTATGGAATAAATGATCTCATATATAAATATTCACCGTTATTTATTCCTTATTTATATGCCAACGCCATCCGATTTCCTGCCAAAGGTCAGGAAGAAGTCAGGGAAATAGATTTCTCCAGATCAGTAGGAACCCTGCTATGGTGCAACGAATATTGGCGAGTAAGTAAAAGTTTCTCACTACAAGTTATATATAGTCCAATACCTGAAACCTAATGATCCACAATGTAGACAATTTTGTGGGCGACTGATAGCCAAGGTAAACGAAGACGACGACGACTACAAATAAACATCGTCAAGAAAAATTTCGTTAAGTAAATTGGTGCTTAACTTTATTGTCTTGTTATGTTAGGCTGGGCCAGTTTCGATTGTTGCTACTACTTTAATCACTCGAAGAATTTTCGTGGAAATATCCAGGAAACACCATTTCTAATTTTGTTGAGGAGTATTTTATTATTTTGTACAGGAGGGAGAAGAGGAGGATAAGATTTTATAGTTTCATGTTTTTCATTAATATGCCGCATTATTAATCGATCTACAAAGAATGATCAAAAAGTCAAGCAACCTATGGAGATACTACCAAAAATGATTAAAATGTCCACTATTTACAAATATGCTCTTCTGGTCATGTTCCCGAAGACACACTGGAGCATTGCACGTGAAATGTTGTTCACAATTTGTTGAAAGTTGATCTGCAGTTCTTCCAAAGCATGGTATGAGTTATGTAAGCTGCTGATGTCAGATATCCCCATAAGAAAAAATATGGTGGAGTTAGACCGAGAGATTGGAAATGTTACTTCCTGATAATACCGATTGTAAATATTCCATGGTCACTATTGAGTGGCATGGAAGTTAGCACTTTCTGTTGAAACTATGTATTTTTCTTTTCCTCATCACAGTAGCAAAAAATTGCCTAATCAGATGAAGATAACGTTCGCTGTTGACATCGTATAGAAGAAGAGAACGAAAATTTTATTTTGAGACATTGTACACCATACACTGATTGTTTGGGCGTTAAAGAGAGGCTCATGCATTATGTGCGGATTAACACAAAAGCGAATTTTGTTAATTTACGAACTCGAGGTAAAACAAAACTTCGGCCGAAAAATACCAGTCATTCTGTATGTTTATAGAAAAAAGGGAAAAGAGGTATATGTTGCATTTATTGTTCTAGCAAAAGCTTTAGACCGGAAAACTGGGAATTGTTGATGGAAGTTCTAACGAAAGTTAGATTGGAATAGAAAGATCGAAGACTTATTACAAACTTATATATGAACCAACAAGTAAGTGTTTAAATAGTGGAAGAAATGATAGAGGAAAGTGCAATTGGAAGGGACGTTTGATAGGGATGTTGTCTTTTGCAGGTGTTATTTAATTGATATCTAGAAGAGATGTGAAGAAGAGCTACCTAATGAAGATAGTATTTCGATAGGAGATAGAAGGATTAAGCGTATACGGTTTGCAGATGATACGATGTTTTTTGCGGAATCTGAAAAGAAAATTAATGAGATGTTAAAAAATTTGAGGAAGGGCTGTGAAGAATATAGGATGAAAATAAATGTTAGAAAGGCAAAAGCCATGGTGATTGAAACGAAATGATCAGTGTCAAGATAGAAGTAGGAGGGGAGAAAATAGAACAGGTGACAAGTTTTCGATACTTGGATAGTATTATCAGTAAGATGAAGTGTGAACGTGAAATGAAAGGAAGGAAAGCGTAATGAGCAGTTCGGAGGAAGAAAAACCTGTTTTGTGGGTCCTTGAATAGAGGGTTAAGAAAAAGATTCAAAAACTGTTTCGCATGGAGTATTGTACTTTATTGGTCAGAAACATGAACATTACGCAAGAACGATGAAAAAAAGACAACATGCTTTTGAAATGAGAATATGGGGAAGATTGAAGAGAATTAGCTGGATCGAACGGAAAACGAACGAGAAGGTATTAGAAATGCTGAAAAAGAAAATAATAAGTTTAAATGTAATTGAAAAGAGGAAGAAAAACTGATTGGGACATTGGCTGAGAAGAAACTGTATTATGAAGGACGTTGGAGAGTGTATGGTAGCAGGGAAAAGAGGAATGGGGCGAAAGAGGCTGCTGTTGATAGATGGTATTAAAACAGAAAAATCATACGTGAAGACGAAGAGGTTAACTGAATACTAGGATGTACGGAAGCTCTTCCGTAAGTGATCTGACAATAATAGTAGAATACCTATGATGATGATGATGATATAGAATGACACTCTGTACTGTTTATTGCCATTATTAAATCTTCTCTAATCTCTTCTCTATATTTGCGTTTCAAAATTTTACGTTTATTTAAGACTTACTTTAAAAACCAGAGGAAAAAAGTTGAATCAAATTCTCAAATGAAGAGTAAAGTGCTTTACACCGTTTAAATACTTTTGTGTTGCAGTAAATTGCTCACATTCTCTTTCTTGAGTATTAACTAACTAACTAACTCTATGGCCTATGGAACCCGCAGGTTCAGTGCCGCGTTCACAAAAGCTCTCCACTGACTTCTATCCTTAGCTAATTGCATCCAGTTTCTACTTTGTATTCCTATCTCTGCGAGATCCATCTTAATATTATCCTCCCATCTGCGCCTAGGTCTTCCTAATGGTCGTTTTCCTATGGGTCTTCCAGTCAAGGCTTTGAAAGCGTTTCTACTTTCTTCCATTCTAGCTACATGACCTGCCCACCTAAGCCTCCTAGACTTGACGACCCTAACAATGTTGGGTAAACCGTATAAACTATGTAGTTCCTCGTTATGAAGTTTCCGCCATTCCCCATTCTCGTTCCTCTTGGGTCCGAATATTCTTCTCAGGATCCTGTTCTCAAATACTTTCAGTCTATGTTCTTCCCTCAGAGTAAGTGACCATGTTTCGCAACCATACAGAACAACAGGCATGATTATCGTTTTATATATTTTAAGCTTCAAATTTTTCGACAGAATTCGCGACGACAAGAGATTTTGAACCGAATAGTAACACGAATTCCCTGCTTTTAGTCGACATTTAATTTCTTCGTGAATATGATTTTCATCTGTTAATATTGATCCTAAATATTTGAAAGTATCCACTTTATCAAAAGTATTATTTAATATTTTAACGCCCCCACAATTTGCCGTATTACGGTCCCGACGCACTTCCATGTATTTAGTTTTCTCTGCATTTACTTCTAAACCCATGTCCCTGCAAGCGTTTAATAAGATCTCTGCATTTATTTCTACTGTTCTCCTATCATCCCCTATTAAATTTACATCATCAGCATATGCCATCGTTCAACTGGTGAATGCCGTTCAACTCTAGGCCCTGGTTGCTATCTTTGATTTTCCTTATAGCGTATTCCAGCACAAAGTTAAATAATAATGGCGACAACGCATCTCCTTGTTTCAGGCCATTTTGGACGTGAAAGCTCGTGGACAAAAATTTTCCTACCCGGACTTTACTTTGGGATTCACTTAAGCATATCTTAATTAATCCAATTAGCTTTCTCGGTATTCCAAGTTCTGTAAGAACGTTGTACAATGTTTCTCTCCTAACCGAGTCGTAAGCCTTTCTAAAATCAATACTTTCTTGAGTATTATGTGATGAAATAACTTTTAAAACTGAGTTGATCAAGTATCTTCTATTTTTCTAAGTCTAAAGTGTATTATGAATCTACTATTGTTTTGGCAAATACCTGTCGTCGCCTTCTTCGGTAGCTGTGGCTAACTTTTCACTTCTCAGAGTGTAATCATACACTTTTTTTTGGGGGGGAGGGGTGTTAGTGTGTGCCGAGTTAGAAAAATGATGAGGTTAAAACATTTGCTAATGTAAATCCATTGTACCAGAATTTATATGTGAAAACAAATTAACGTAAAAAGATTTGTAAGATTGTGCTGACCATTGAATAGCATTATTCTTATGAGATTACCTACGTTTTTAACTTGCCACGAACCTCTAAATCACTTAAACTTCTTGTTATGCTACTGCATCTTTTAAATGTAATATAGAACCTGTTCCTGCAGAATTGTACTGACCTCTGAACAGTGACATACGCAAAGGGGATTCCGAGTTTTAAGTCTGCCCGCCTGTCAACAAGATATTATGAAAAAATATAGAAATTAACCATATTAAAATATGCACACAAAAATTCTAGAACGATATGAACTAGGACTCCCTCTTCCCTTCTTTAGTGAAGCTCTGTTTACGTCCCTATCTCTGAAAAACTCTTTAAGAAATTATTGCTGAAATCTTGAACTCATTCAATTCTATAAAATTCCTAATTTTTTGAACAATTTTCTTTATAGGACCATAAATGTAAACCTATTAATATTTTGTTTCTTACAATGATTTTTTAATTTTATTTATTTATTTATTTATTTAAGATTGTAACCATTTTTCAATCCTAAATCTACAATCTCTTAATTCGTAGTTAATCCCTATTGTTGTGTCGTCGTCGTAAGCTGTAACGAAAACAAAAATAGATGATAACTTTAATTTCAAAGAATGAGCCAATATATGAACAAAATAATCCCGGGTAACTGCTTTTCTAAACAATTTAGTTGTAAATTTGATGTTAGATCTGGGAATTGTGAGGTCTGAAAAGTTTAAAGTATTACTAGATTCAAGTTCTGTAATTGAATCTCACGTTAAGATGAATGTTGTTTAGTTTTTCCACTAAGCTGGTTAGTTCCTTATCGATTTTAAAAATAGTTAACGTGTCATCTACGAGCCAGAAACATCTAATAGATTTATATTTATTGTGTGTGTGTTGTCCCTGGTTCGATCCCAGCTCGCGCCAAGGGGGATTTGCAGTGGATTAAATACCGTGTGGGCTCTTGCAGTTCTCCTGTTTCCTTCCACTTCCTTCATTCCACCATTTTCATTCACTCATTATCGTCTCCCTTAGCCTCGGTGAATAATCGTGGGACGTAAAATTGGGAATTTCATTTCATTTCATTTGTATTTATCCTTAATCTGTGCATCTGTGATGTTTAATATCTGTGTATCTTTGTTTTTTTTTAACTCATTTTTAAAGAACTATTTTCTTTAATAAGATCAGGGATTTTATTGGTTTGATTTTATGCATTTTTTCCTAACAGTAATTATTTGTCCCTCACATTGTCAAACGCATTAGCATTATACAGTATTTTAAGTTTATTACATTAAATTTGATTTGTAGATATTAACAGTATAAATTAAGGAATTTAGTTTTCCCAAAGCAAATAACATTTAAATAGCTTCTTGACTTGACAGGATGCATATGCAATATTCATTAAGAAATTCCTATCCCCAAAACATCCAAAATTATCTAAAAGTGAACGTTTCAGTATTCCGTTATTGTCTTCTTCAGTACATATCTTTTCCGAAAACTAGAGTTGATTGCAGAACTACATGTCATGTAGATTATCTTCTTCGTAATATGTTACTTTTCTTACTTCCAGTAGGAGCATTGTTTTCCAGTCTCACTTGTTTCACCTATCTTATTTCGCTCCTCAATCAGAGCTGGCGCGAGGGGGGTCGAATCGTGCCACCGCCCAGGGCGGCGAGTCTAATGGGCGGCAAAATTTGAAAAAGAAAAGAATACTATTGAAGTGTAATGCTTCGTAATAGGCCCACATGGAAAAATATAATTATGTTCACTTGAAAATGTAATTGAACTTACTGCATTCACACACGCAGAAAATTGAGAACATCCCCCTCATTTTCAATTATCAAACTACTAGCCACAGGTATCTCGTTCAATTTCTCTTGCATCGGCGTAGATAAGATTTTCAGCTAGGGTGGATAAGATTATCAACGTGTCTTATTCACCTTAAGTTGCAAAGAAAATGGATGGAGCTTTCAACAAGACTGAAAAGTGATCTTACAATTGACGCAGAACATAAGAAAATGTTAAATGCCGAAATACAACATTGGAAGAACGTAATAGAACGACTAGTTGCAATAATACAGTTTTTTAGGTGAACAATGAACAATGTTCCTCCATTACGCGGAACATCAGATAAACTTTACACAAGTAATAATGGTAATTTTCTGAAACTGGTAGAACTCTTTGTCAAGTTTGACAACGTCATGGTCTAACACATTAAAAGAACCAAGGGAGGACAAAATAAATACCACCATTACTTACGAAAAGATGTCCAAAATGAAATTATTCAAATTCTTGGTGAACAAATTAAAAGTAAAATGTCTTTGTTGAGAGCTGCAAAATATTATATAATATTTTGCAGCTCTCAACAAAGACATTTTACTCTGTACCAGAAACATCTGGCGTATAGTCTGGTATTATACTATATAGTATAATACCAGACTATACGCCAGATGTTTCTGGTACAGAGCAAATGACAATAATAGTTCGTTCTGTACAAATTACATACAGTACTGGAAAATAAATTGTAAAAATTTGCGAACATTTTCTTGGTTTCGTACCGGTAACAGACACCACTGGTCTAGAACTGACAGAAGTAATAATTGAACAGCTAAAGGAAATGAGCATTTCTATCGAAAACATGAGAGGCCAAGGATACGACAATGGTTCCAATATGAAAGGCAAACATTCAGGTATAAAGAAGATAATTTTAGAAATAAATTCCTGAGCCTTCTATGTTCCTTGTAGCAGTCATTCACTGAACCTTGTCGTTAACGATGCAACCACAAGATCTCAACACACCGTTTCATTTTTTCTTTTTTGTATAGTTAAAAAAAGTTTCGGACTTTTGTCCTGCGTCAGTTCAACGTTGGGCCATACTAGAAGAACAAAACCGTTAAGCACCACAAGGTTGGAGAGCCGAATTGAAGCTCTGACGTCACTTAGATATCAAATAGTGGAGGTTTATGATACCTTACTTCAAATAAGTAACGACAATAGAACATATAGAATGGTCGTCCACGATACTCTGTGTAGGGCAAACCAGCTGCGTGACTTTCCTTTGCTCACTCGTTATCTGGTATGACTTTTTACTCCACATGAACATAGTAAGCGAAAGTCTCCAAAGCATTGATTCTCATGTGTTGGTTGCAGTGGGGTTTCTTGAAAATATATCTGAGTACATTGAGAGGAGCAGAAATGGTACAAAGTTTCAATCTGACTTAGTTGATGAGATGGAGTTGGCATCAGCATTAGATATGGATGATCTACGGATAGGTAATACAGTGCAAATTCGAAGTCGAAGAAGAACAGACAGTTTCAGTACGAGACAGGGGATGAAGCTATTGAAGATTCACAAATAAGAAACAAGATCGTATTTTATTACAAAGTTTTAGACGTGATTGCGTTAACTTTAAGAGAAAGGTTTGAGCAACTTAAACATTATAGCGAGTATTTCGATTTTCTTTACGATATAAGTAATCTTTAAGATATGCCACCTGAACTTTTGTCTGAAAAGTGTACTAAACTTGCCAGCATTTTAACACACTGAGAATCTAAAGATATTAATACCAGTGATTTGAAAGAGGAATTGAAAGTGTTATCCTCTATAATTAAACTTAAAAGTTCAGTAAAAAAGACTTTAAAATGAATTAAGGAACATGACTTTGCTCCCAATGTCAGTACTGCACTTAGCGGTAACAGTGGCATGTGAGAAAGAAGTTTTACGAAACTTAATCTTATTAAAAACTATCTGCGTTCTACTATGTCTGAAACACGTTTGAGTAGTCTAGCGATGATATCAACAGTACACGAATTGGCTGGAACATTGACTACGCGAATGTGATAAAGGAATTTGCTCATATCAAAGTACTAAAAGCTTCTTTCAATTAAGGTATGTTATATTTATGTATCTATTGTGTTTTAGTACATTATAAGGCTTAACCTAATCACTTAGTTTTGCCGTAATACCTGATTCACCATATTATCTTCATGCTCCATATTCTATTGGAAACACCTTTTGATATAAAATAAGCTTAAAAATCAAAATTCTTAGTCGTGACTAAAGTATATTTTTTAAAATTTCATTTTCTGTAAGCGCTACTGTATATCACAATTATACAGTGAAATCGAGCATATTGAATATTGTCACGTATGGAGTTGTTTAAATATTACGTAAGCGTTCGAGAGACGTAGTTCATTTTCTGTTTACTTTTCCATTTCATCTTACTTTTTCGTGGCACTTGAACGTCTTCTGTCAAAATAAGGCTTGCGGTTTAAAGGAGCGGCATGTGAAAGTACCGCCCAGGGCGGCAAAACTGCTAGCGCCGGCCCTGTCCTCAATCATGTAATTGGTCAAAGGAGAGTGTCAACATTGTATTGATTTGAGTCTCTTCAACATTCCACAAAACAAAACTTTGAGGTTTAGTCCCATTCTATATATAATTACAGTTTGAGTTTTGATGAATGTTGAAGAATTTGAAGAGATCCAAATTAGTGCAATGTGAACATTTTTCTTCGACCAATTACGTTGTTAGTGTACAGTTGAGTCAAGTGAGACTGGAGGGCAATGTTTCTTTAATCAGACACCGATTACTGCTAATTTTATTTTGATTTAAGTTTAGCGTCCCTTTCAGCAGAGCAGCGAGCCTAGGTGAGACGTGGAACTACAGCTTAATGTGGAATCCGAATCACATGAGCTCCTGCCAGAAATCGAACCTGGGTCTCCCACGCCACATTTTAGTTACGTATAAAACCGGCCGCCGGGAGTCATTCAGTAATCGAGTAATACCAGGACTAAGCTGTTATTGCCAATTTTAGTTGTTATTTATTTATTTATTTATTTATTTATTTATTTATTTATTTATGTAATTTTTGCTATCCGTAATTGTGAAAACACCTTCCTTGTCTGATTTAATGCACCAGCATTTCCTTTTGTCCAATCAATCTTCAAATCTCTATCAATTTGTTTAATTTTGGCTAATGTGGTTTAATAACGCTCCTTTTTTTGTTTGGAAATTTCTTATAAATGCATACAATCTTAACAAAGGATCTTTTAATTTTGATCCTCAATCGACATGAAAGTTTTCAATATACTTTACACATAGGAAATTAAAGGGAAGTGGACAACTAATTTAAAATATATATGTATAGATAGATATACAATATCTATGCGTCAAATTATATCTTTGAATAAACAGTTGTGAGATTATATTCTTTAATCTTTAACATATTAACTCTATTCTTTTTCAAACACTCAAAATAGGACTCATTATATTAATGTTAGTTGGGGACTACTTTTATACCTATGAACTTCGAGTTAGTTAGAAAAAGAGATCAGCTATATTTATGGAGAATTAAATATGGGTTTCTACTATATCAGAAATATACTTGAAACAACCCAAAACTTAGTTTTCACAAGTTTACTTCTGGTATAGTATAGTACCACTTCATGTAATAATCATTAGACTTAAAATACTCTTTTCCGAAATAGTTGAGCTCAATAAAGTCCACAGCTTAACAAGTGGGCGAAATATCACCATGAAAATAGATCCGAAATACAGGTAAGATAATGTTGAATATTTTTAATAATTCTATATTATTTAACATTTTTGATATTTAACACACTCTTTCTTCTTTTCAGTTTCTGAATTGTATTTGCTTACAAATGTCTTGTCCATTATCTTCTACGCAGCACTTACCATTCTTCGAAAGTAGAGAACATTTTATTATTTATAAAGACATACGGTAAATTTAGGGAACAACATTGCAATTTTTACTACTGAATTTTTTATTTATTTATTTATTTTTTCTTCAGGGCCCGTTGCGGAAATATGTACATATGGCTCCTACAAGGAATCCATACGACAACTCTATTTACAAACCACCTATGGTTCCTGGCTACACGGGTAAGAAATTATTTTGAAAAGTTCCCAGGTATTCAAATGTGTGTGGTGTATGGTTATTAATGTTACCACTGGCATCTCTGGCATGTAATTATTTTGGAGGGGGGGGGGGGTGAAATCAAAGAAAGTGATGTAAATGGTAGTACCTAGCTCAACCTGTTTATTATCTTCCATTTCATTTGTTACCTTTCTGTTTATCTTTACGAACCCCCTAAGACATATCAAGAACTCTGTTATAATCATTTCACAGCATGAATATTATATTCCAAATAAATATAATAATTATTATTTATATGTTATTCTGTCATTAGTAAATAAATTAAATTAGAATAAAATATTGAATATTTTGTACTTCAAAATATTGGAGGACGCGTCTTCCTCGTCCTCCCGCCAGAGACGCCCGTGAATGTTACTAGTGTTTTTTTGTACATAAGCTTGACGATTACTAGGGAACAAACACACGTAACTTTTATTCACACTGTTTTGTGTCTGTTGTATTGTTATAAATGTACTTGTAGAGCGACTAGTAAGCCGTTGCGCTCATCATAGAAGTATGTTCTATAATCATCGTTATTAGAGTGTTATTTTCCGATTTCAGAAATTCACTGTTATAAGAAGTTCTGCGTGTGTATAGTAGTGTTCGTGGGAAATGTGGAACAGTTAGACAGAATTGGCACTAGATCAATTAGCGAAAAGGAATCGATCTGACACTTAAACCAAAAATACGTATTCGTTTACCGGTGCTTCTGGTGCCCATATTCCTGCGAGAAAACCATTTCACGACAACTGAATAATGTTGGGTTGTATGCTCGAAAACCAGTGAAGTGTGTTGTATTGTCCCCTGCCGACTGTCGTGCTATCTTACAGTGGGGTAGGAAATATCTTGACTGGGATTAACAGAGATGATCCAATATGTTTTCTATGGTGTGGAGAGAACAGGGAGGACGATATCTCCACAGCACATATATGAATGTGACAAAAATGGAAATCCTGGAGTTCTGGTATGAGCAGGCATAATAGAAAATGGAACACTATCACTACTCGTCTTCAATGCTGTAGAATTCGTTAGTAGAAAACTGTATTCTACCGAGATCCTAAGAGGGTATGTTCATTTCTTTCGTGATGCAGTGAGTTCTGACTTCATGTACAGTCATGACCAAAATTATTGTGGCATGTCTATAAACATGCTGTTGTAGGAATATAATTTGATAACGACTTCGCCCGGTATTTCTTACAATGTTAGTATGTGTATAATCGGCAAAGACATGCATGTGGGAAATTTCATGTCAAAAGAGCAGTAAATAACAAGAATAAAACGAAAATAAAACTTTCTTGTCCATTTAGCAACATTTTGTTTTACTCATACTAATTTTCATATTTATAATTCTTTTCCTATGAAATTTACCACAAATATACATTTCCCGATTATACACATAGTATTAAAAGTACCCTGCAAAATCATTATCAAATTATATTCTTACAAAAAGACAGTTATAGATATGCGACAATCATTTTAAACATGAGTGTATATGGATGACAACACACGCCCACATAGAACAACTCAAATTACACAGATACTTGAGTAAAGATATCAACCGTATGGATTGGACAGCATATTCTCCAAGAGGTGCTTTCGGAACAACTGTATGGACTGGACAGTATGTTCTTCAAAATTTTATGCCATCAAACATACCTGGGATACTTTTGGAACAACCGTGTGGATGGTGTAGCACGTTCTCCAGATCTTTATCCCATCGAACATGCCTGGATGCTTTTGGAAAACGAGTTATTCCGAGGAGTCCACTACCCCAAAATTTCCAGGCTCTCAGAATTGATCTTATAAAAGAATGGGACAACATAAGTACTTCTGCACTTGCATCGTAACTTCAAATAGACATAGAGGATACTGTGCTATTGGACGTGGCCATACGTGTTACTGATATGATCGAAACTTCCGTTTTATGGCAACGTGCGTTTCATGTCCTCACCACCATATTCCTTCACATCTTGTTTCCTGGTTTATCACGTTCTGTTTCTTTGTATGGGGGGAATTCCAGCCATCTTTACACAATAAAGCTGGACTAATATCTGTATTCATTTATTGGTCATTGATGTACCGTGCTCATGTTCGTAAAAGTTATAAATCAGTATGTGTTCGTTCCCTAGCAATAGTAAAGCAGTATATGATTAAAGTTGTGTTCATGATAAAGTTATCTATGAAACAGTGGCTTATCAATGTTGACCGTAACTGAGTGACTTAGTTTTACCTACAAAGCTCTGAGAAAACAAGGGGCAAAATAGGGTTCATATACCGCGGCAATTCTTGTAGTATCGTACATATTTCCATGTGACAGAATTGTAGAAAAAGTACAACTGTTAGTTGTGCTTGGTTTATATAGCATAACATCTTCTCTGCTCATTACATTGACAATCTCAGAACCTGCCAAAGCGGGGCCTAGCCATCAATAGCTCAGATATATCCCATTACAACAACTATAGAAATTTACCTTTGGCTCCATTATTAGTTAGGATGTTTAAAATTCGTATCCTTAAAACCTTACAATGACGAAAAGAAATTCAACAAAACTGCATAATTGTAGCAGCATCGTGAATAATAATAATAATAAGCACCACCATCATCATTATTTTTATTTCAGTGCCGCGAAGAGCTTTGAGCAACAGTACAGTTTTTTTGTATAGTATCAAGATATAAACATATATAACAACATTATAAAAAAAGAAGGAGAGAAGTAATATTACACATAATGAAAAATGAAAGCAAAAGAAGCAGAATAAATTTCTTGTTGGGTTGTTAATACATTCAATCTTTTTAGATTCAGCATGATTGGAAACGAATAAACAAAGAAAAAAAAATCAAACTAGTAGTTTTAAAATTACATTTAGCAAAATGTTGCTAGAGGCATCAAACTAAACGAATCAATTAAATAAGTCTTTTAAAAACTTAACTTTTCAGTGTAGAGAAACTAAAATTGTACAATTTCTTATATTGCGGTTTGTCATTTTGAAGTAATATTATGTAAATAATATTCACTACAATATATATTATCCAGTACCTGTTCTATAAAACCTTTATCAAAAACTTTCTTCTGTTATTAAAGTTCTTTAAACTACAATAGTTATTCTAATGCTCATATAATTAGAATAGTAGTTGATTTTCATCTTGAAACATAATAATTTAATAAAACATTTCATTTCATAGATGATAAACAGTTTCCTAGAGTTTGAAGTTTTTTGTGTTAGTAATGTTATAATCTCATTACTTATTTAAGCTTCCTTTGTACAAGTTTAATTTTGGAACCTTTGCCTTAATAAAACAGGACTCATGGGTTAATTTTACTAATAGCGAGAACGTCTTATGTAAAATGTTTACTTCTTCAATGGTATGCTTATATTCATTTAGGTGTGAAGTCCCTTATATGTTCTTCTATCTTGATGTCGATATTTTCCTTTTTCATCTCTGTATACGTATGATTACAATCATAAACTGCTTCAGATATGCCTGGGTTAATCTTATTATCCGATTAATAACTTTTAAAAACTGTTTTGAGATTTTGGGAAGATTTCAAAGTTCTCTGAATCCATTTTTTACTGCTAATTCTTCACAATTTATATATAAAAGTCCTGGCATAACAGGAAGGAGATTCATATCTTTTGGATTGATGTGTGGTTTTATGTGCGTGTGTGCTAGAGTTCTTTTTGTAAATTGCTAACGCTTGATGTTTCCATCTATCTAACATAAACTTATTGTAGCCATTTTGAAAGCAAAGCTTATATACAAATTCCAGTTTTTTTTTCCCTATTGCCTTATCTACTGACACAATTTTGTAAAATCTTAAGAAAAAAATAATCCATACGGATATTAGTGCGAAATTTGTTTATCTGCTCCGCTAATGATCACATCTAGGAAATTAAGTTTATTGTTATTTTCTAAGTCTATCCTAAAATATTGTTGGGTATATCATATTTAACTTAGTAAGAAGCTTTTGTATATTTTTGTTCTTTTTGTGAAGATAAAGGGAGTCATCATTGTGTATATAGTATTGACATATTTTAATTGCTCTAGTTGTAAAAAATTGCATTGTAATGTTTCGTAGCTCAATTGTTTTCAAAATGGCGAGAGACCATGTAGAAGTGAAGATAAAAGTATATGCACTTTTACTGGAGACCGTATAGTAACATTCAGTCTAACTCTAAAACATTTGATAAGGGGAAAGGGAAAGATGTGTGATTAAATAAAATACAACTAACTCTACAACAAGTTTCAAATCAATGCAGTGGTAAACGAATCCGGAAATGTAAGACAAATTTGAATAAACAAAATATTCCTAATAATAATAAGAAAAGAACCCAGCAAATTGTGAACTATATCCTCCATATTTCAGTTATATTCTGTATTGCTTTCAAATGTTATATCTGGAATATTCTCAGATGCCAAAATCAAATTCATAGGCTAATGAAGAATGTGTCCTCACTAACTATGAAATACAGGAATACAACTTCCAAAGGCAAGCATATTAATCATTTGGGCTATTCAGATGCATGTTGTAACAATGAAAAAGTGGGAGCAAGATAAATCTAATCAAAGATGAAACAATTCTCAGTTATGAATTAGCAACTGTGATTTGCTAAGGAGTAAACACCGAAATATACGAATATAAGAGGCAGGAACATATGAAAAATTAGCAAGTGTTATTGTCGGAAGAAAAACAGTAGTTTTTGAGATATCGCAAATGTTTATGACTGTGTCTGTTTTCAGGAAACATGGAGATGAGTGTGAAAAGTTTAAGACAAATCCAATCAAAAATTAATTATAAAAATATTACTTGGTGTCCATTTTCTGTAGTATAATAACTATCTATAACCTGCAATATTATTAGATAATTAAAAAAAAAAACTAATAAGCTTTGTGCGTTGAGAAAACGTCAATTATTTATCATTAATAAACATGTCGCTAACTCTCTCGCCTTTGGTGCGAGCGGTCTCGGGTTCGATTCCCGGTGGGGACACTCGGTCGGAAAAGTATAACAGCTTTTTCAAGACAGCTATCTTGAGTGAGGTTTATCCTGAGTTTCCCTCATTCATACCAGGCAAATACCGGGATGGTACCTAGCAAAATGCTCCCAGGCCGTTTCCTTCCTTCCCCAATCCTTTCTTTCTTCCCTTTCATCGGATAATGTACTCGTCATCGAGGGACGTCATCCCTCATATAGTGACGGGCTAGGTGGCCTTAGATGTCGAAAGCCCGAATTCTAATTCCTAATTCCCCCGGATTAATTAACATATAATATTGGATTAAAAATGCATTGGCAATTTGAACTAAGGGGCAATTTGGAAATATTCGTTGGTTAAAAGTACTTTTATACTTTAAAAAAGTCAGGAATTTCAGTAAAAGTGATTTACAAGGTTTAACACCACATATGTATGTACGTAAAGAAAGTTCCAGTTTAACTTGATAATTCTTTTTCTAGAAGATTTTGCCGGGTATCAACTTTGGACTAAATCCTGTATACATTGCGTTGAATTTAAAGAAAAATTCGTCTTTTAAAATAAGATTTTATTACATCAATGTATAAAAAGTAAGACATTCTTTCTGCATTTCATTTACTGCGCCAATGAACAATTTATTTTCTTTGCAAAAATGGTTACAAATATTTGTCAAATTTATTTTATTACAGGTGTATGTATTTTCTTCTTCCAGGTCATGTTCCTTATGCAACTAGCTTATTTGGCCAACGATATGCCGCTGAGACCAACAAAGGCATATTGAGCTTTGAAAGAGATCAGCATCAGCGAGCCATAGAGAAAGCACATGGCCGTGGAGTAAGTTTAACATATAAATATATTAAATTATTAAAGAAAATAATGTGTTTTGTTGGCTGAGATCCATCAGCATTTCTTGTCTTCTTAACATTTCTTTAGCTAAGATCATTTAGCATTTCTTGTCTTTTTAACTTTTTCTTACCTAAGATCTTTTAGCACTTCTTGTATTTTTAACTTTTTAATTCTGTTTGCAAAATGGCCACAATACTACTTCTTCAAGATATTAACATTATTTTTATTTTCTTAGTTCTACGAAATATCTCTGAAAAATAAAGGCAGATTTTCAGCTGCTACCAACTGAGACAGAAGAGCTTGGTGGCGTATAAGTGGCAGCTGAAGTGAGCTCAATTATCGGAGTGATATATCTTAGTGCAATTTCCATCGAAGCACTTAATTTAATCAAATGAATCAGATTTCCCATTCCAAAACCCGTTAATTCCATGCAGCAAATTTTACAAAAGAGGAAGATGTATGATTGCTTTCAGATTAAAGTGGTATCGTAAAATACAACTAAAGTAGCATATAACAGACAACCAGTTTTTCTTTCTTTTGAATTACAAAAGTCTGAGAAATCAATGATTTTACGTTGGATGTGACGGGATTTGGAATGACAGGAAATATACCCATCAATACTCCCTATTTGTAACCTCATTTTTTATTAATTATTAATATTGTAATTCATAATTATTGTATTTCATGAGTAGAATAATTCTGGAATAGAAGATGCACAAGAATTATCAGAAATTGACTTCGGTAAAAATGAAGACTAATAGAAAACTATATAATTGGTACTTTTAAATGAAAGTTAGAAAAAATTCTGAGTAGCATGGTGCAGAGTTATTTCTTGCGGTGCTGGAAATCGATAAGGAGCGGTAGGCTAACGATTCATTAGAGATTCAGATATTTGACATGAACTACGACTATGGAAGTGTTGACTTTTAAGTCATTTTTCTTTTAAGCCCAAAATGTTTTTAACTCAATTTCAAGTACACGCTGCGGTCTGTAGGACCCCTACCACATTTTAAATATATACTGTGAATTAAATTTATAAAATTAATAGACGAGACTTAATGTAAATTAAGTTCCGAGTCTCTGCTTCCGAAAACATTATTCTTAATTTGTGAATATGCAGAATCTTTTCAAGTATATGCCGTAATCTTGCAATTGGCATGTTTGCTTATATATGCCTTCAGTACAGTTGTGTTTATTTGGAATCAAACACCACTGAAAAGCCTACTTTACGGTCTAATGATAGATATTATTTCATACTACTTATTCTTCTTACAGCATTTTATGTAGTACTAAATGTTAGTACTAAATTAACTACATTTCTTCATAATACACAATCTTGTCTTACTTCCAATGTAGAAGAAAATGCTTTGGAAGTTTCATTATCCATTCTGAAGTAATTTCTTGTTCGTCTCTAGTAACTTTAAATTACATTTGATAGTTACCTATTCATCATGAAGTAATATGTACAGTATATTAAAAAAAAATGAAATCTACACAATTTGCAACATAAATTACCACTGTAGCTTCAATGCAACAAAAGACAACATCCGAATAATGTGAATAATTTCGAGATTGGGAGTTGAAATTAATGTATAATAATTATAACAACTATATTGTGATATCTGGTTTTACAGTGCCGCTATCCTAGGCCCTAAGAAGACAACAAAGAACTTTTTTAGGCAGCGGGTAAGTAAAATTCTAAATATTTCAATATGTAAATTTATTTATTTCCTTGTAAGAAACATTTTAGTTCTAAAATGCGTATATTGCCTTGGACAATCTTGTCTAAACGTTAGACTTTATGCGGACATATCCATATTTGGAGAGTAAAAATTTTGCGGCCGCATACATTTTCCGAAACTCCCTGATTTGTCTTCATTTTCTAAGCTCATGTGTATTGTCAATTTAATGTTAAACAATTCAAATGTAAAGATATGTTTGGTTATTTGTATTTAAAGGAGGAATTGTTAAAAGAGATCAGATTCACTGAAAAGTTTGAATAGGCAAAGTCATCATGTTTACTCTTGTTTAATTATTTTTAGAACTCCCGTGTGGCTATTAGGTACGTACCTTTGGGACCGGAGAATTAACTAGATTGCAGGTGTCTGCATTTTGGCATTTCAAAATATGGTAACCTTATCAACCTTAAATTCAATAAATCCCGGTGGGGACACTCGGTCGAAAAGTGTAGAAGCTTTTTCAGTCCAGCCATCCTGAGTGAGGTTTTCTTCCTTCATACCAGGCAAATGCAGGGATGGATAGTATATAACATATAGGTCCCAGGTCGCTTCCTTCCTTCCCTTTTCTTGGACAGTGTGATCGCCGAGGAACATCATCCCTCATACATAACGGGCTAACATGACCATAGATACTAAAAGCTCAGTAATTAAAAAAAAAAAAAAAAAAAAAAAAACCTTATAGAATGAAAATATGTTAAGATGATTGTTTAATCTTTGTTATTGCCTTTCTTGCATTAAACAAACAACTGAGTTCAATTGAATCAAATCTATGGTTGAGAGGGCATGTTGTTTGCATAAGGCTAAGTTCATATTAAAGTGTATTTTCAGCATGTTTGTAGTCATGAAATAAAATGAAATTTTTAAGTTTTACGTCCCACGGTTATGCTGGTTAGACTAAAGGAGACGGTGATGATGAGAGATGAGTGAAATGATGGAATGAAGAAAGTCGGAGGAAACGGGACAACCCCGAGAAAACCCACGAACACGGTGTTTGTCCACTACAAAATCCACACGGCACGAGCTGGGATCGAACCAGGGACCCCAAGCACCGGAGATGAACACTTTACCACTTTTTTTTTTCCGGAAAACATGCTACATGACCAAGCTATTTAGCATATCACATTGATGCTTGGTAGACGTGATATTGTCACTGAACAATGTTAATTTACAAAGAAATTGAATGGTACAATAAAAAAGAAAAAATCAATTGTCAAATATTACCTGTAAAAAGCGAGCGAAGAGGAGTTGTTCTTGAGATTGAGTGAAAGTCTTTTTTCTTACCCTGTTAAGATACTCTACATATAGGCGAGGATCACAATAAGGTCTGTATTGGTCTATAAAAAGAATAGTAGTACCAATTAACCAAACTACTGCCCGTCGTTTCATAGGAGGATACCACTGAAAGTCAGGGAAGAAGAGAATAGTAGATGTAAAGGCGGACGCTGGACAGCGGCAAATTAGTCCGAGAAAGCCGCATAGCCTCTGCCACACAGGTTGAGTGTCAACACAAGAAGTATAGCGATGCTCCAGAGTATCTATGTGCGAACACAAGTCACAAAGTTCGGATGTACTGCGGCCTATTTTAGCAAGTCGTACGTTGGTAACTACTAGATTATTCACAATGCCATACCAAACGTCCGTGGCTCGTCCCATGAGGTATGGTGCATGAATTGTTTTCCAAATAATCATCCAATTACGATCTGGTGTTCTTTGCTGGCATAGGGGTATGACACTTTGAATAGTCGGCGCAAGTAACACAGTATAGAGGAGTTTTGGGGTCCAATGTTCCGGCATATCCTCAAAAGGCACTGTGGACCATGCGAGTGCTAACTGTAAAATGTACGAAGGACACACATTTGGAAAGCGAACATATGCGGGATGTTGGGCCACTGCCAGAGATGAGGCACCCAACAATGAAGCCACTGCGCTGTCTGTGGTGCCAATAGTTCATTGTCCATATGCATCTTGGCTGTGGCCATATATAATGCTAGGCATTTATGTCGGACGCTAAAAAGATCAAAACCTCCTTGATTACGTTTAAGATAGAGCACCTGCCTTTTCACACGAAACATGTAAGTTTTCCAAATGAACCATCCATAGAGTGAATCAATTTGACGCGCATATTTTTCTGGCAGTGGAAAAAGTCGGGCAGTGAACCATAACTTTGAGCTGACATACACATTTAAATATTGAATTTTCTGAGCAAGCGTGAGAGAGCGCAGGCGAGTGTCTGCCAGATGCATACGCAAAGTTCGAATTAATGGGCTCCATACGTGATCATAGGAAGGAGTCAGGTCAGCTGTGAAAGGAACACCTAAAATAGTCTTATTAGTTGTGTGATCAAATGCTTGTAACAAATGTTCTGGTAACAAAGTATGAAAGTTGTTTACAGAAAGGATGGTTGTTTTCCGCATGTTGAGATGAAGGCCGCTTGCGCGCGAGAACAGCTCCACTTGCTGTGACGCACACATGAGTTGTTGAGAGGTTGAGCAAGAAATAGTTAGATCATCCATGAAGGCAATGGCTGTTAATTGCCGAAAGGGATGAGTGTCACCCGCATTAAGCGTCGACAATCGATGGAGTAAAGGCTCAAGGGCAAGACAAAACAGAAGACCTGAAAGCGAACATCCTTGACGAACTCCTCGAAGGAGTTCAAACGGTGGAAGAAGATGCCCATTTATTTGTAGCTGCGAGGTCGCTCCTGCGTATAGGTGACGTATTACAGATATAATTTGGGCAGGAAAGTTGTATCCTTGCAAGACCCTGTATAAATAGTCGTGTGACACGGTGTCGAAAGCTTTGTGGAAATCGCAAGCTAATAAACCTACTGGGAGTCGTGTAAATTTGAAATAGGCTAGAATATCTCGAATGGTTGCAAGAGCTGTATGGATGTTCCGTTCAGAATGAAGCGCCGTTTGAGCTGAACTGATGTAAGGTTGGACAATCTTCTTGATACGTTGAGTCATGATAGCAGTGAAGATTTTATAGTCTGTATTGAGCAGAGTGATAGGTCGATAATCAGCCACTCCAGTTTGGTTTCCTCCTTTGGGTATTAAAATAATGATTCCTTCGTGCTGATACATTGGACCACCTTGCAACAAAAAGTTATATATATTGCATAGGGTCGGACCTAGTAAAGGAAAAAATGACACATAAAACTGGTAGATCAATCCATCTCTTCCAGGCGCCGTGCGTCGCTTGACCGTGCGGAGAACGTCCTGTATTTCTTGAACCGTGACAGGTGTGATAAGTTGTTGTCGTTCTTCATCGGAAAGGCTGTGTGGAATGCTGGCAACAAAGGGATCTGACAACGAGGTATCGCATTGCTGAAGTGAGTACAGTTGGGTATAAAATTCCTGATAAAATTTCAAATATGGGCGTAGAGTCCATCAGCTGTCGTAAAGGTTGTGCCAGTCGTGGACGTCACCTCTGTGATACATTGTAAGTTTTGGCGTCGTAACCTATGTATGTAATGGTATAAGGATATAGGTTCCGCAACCATTCTGCCTGGTGTCCCTTCGTGAACGCAGACACTGAGAGAATGTTCCAACTGTAGCTGTTTTAAGTGATGTTTCACTCGCATGATGGCGGCCATATTTGAAATACTGCTTGGTTGTTTCCAGAGATCGCATAAAGTGGCATATAAGAATTCAAAAGTTTCTCTATATCTCTGACGTTTTTGTTTGCCCATTCCTTGAAAAAACAAACGAATTTGGGGTTTGACAAAATGACACCACCACATATTTATATTCGGATAAACTGTCTGGGTACGTGTCCACTGTTCCCATCTATCAGCAAAGAGTTGTTGTATTACGTCATCAGTTAAGAGCTGACTATTTAATTTCCAAAAAGGACGACCATACAACCGGGGAATGTTCTGAGGAAATCGCAATATGAGCTTTAATGATGAGTGATCCGAAAAGCTCAAAGGTAAATTTTGAATGTCAAACACGCTAGAAAGATATTCTTTTGAAATAAAACACATATCTAAGCGAGACTGAACTCGCGCCGACTTATATGTGGCTTGGTGATTATGATGAGTATGTAACCAAATATCAGCGAGACCTAGTTGAGTGACGAACTTTTGGAAAGCTAAACATGGATTAAAAATACCCGTTGTGTCCTGGGGGGACATAATACAGTTTGTGTCCCCGAGAAGAAGGAGTGGGTAACGTGTGGTGGGTAACAGTGATACAACCTCTTCCGCATAAAAGCGCTCGCGGGCCACACGTTGAGCTGTTCCAGAAGGCCCGTAAACACAGAGGATACACAACTTGTCTACGACACAACTAATCGCTCTACAAGACGAGCAGAGTTGTATGTGTGAAGCTACTAGTCCTCGTTTTAATAAAATTGCTGTACCTAACACGTTGGGAGCCACATTCGTTATTGCTGTATAATTGTAAACAAATGATAGATCACTAAAGGTCAGTTCTTGAAGGCAATATATGTCACAATCTTGCTCGAGTAAAAACTGGGCTAAAACCTGTTTATTGGCCATGCTACTAAGAGAATTAATGTTCAAGGTTATATATGAACGTCCGTTAATACTGGCTATCATCTTATAAACACATAAGATATAAACAAAAACATGTTTTAAAACGCCTATCCAAAGCAGTGACCCTTGTATAGACATAGCACCAAAACGTCCAACCGCCGTAACTGGAGGCGATTAATAGTAAACAGAACACAATCGTAACTCACCTGTTTATGTGTGTGAACAAGGCAAGAAATATTGCTCGGGAGTACAGGCTGTGGACCATGGAACAATCATAACACTAACCCCAATAATAATAATAATAATAATAATAATAATAATACTGCCACAGTGCGACAAGAAACAGAAGCACGTTATAATCACAAACACCTTGGATTCCTTCTTGTTGTGTAGAGCGCTTATCTAGACACAACTTCCGTACACCATAGACTCACAGTTAACAACCTGAAGGTCACCTTGAAACTCACGTTCTTTTGTTTTTCGTTTTTTAACATGTTTTACGGATAATATTGGAGAAACACTAAGTACGGCACTACTCGCGTCACTAGAAGGTGGAGGGGAGAGAGAACGAGCCGACATATCCGTGTTAACGTCATGCTCATCCGTTAGTGCCACGGTCGTCTGTTCTGGAAGCACGTTAGGAGTAGGAGATAGGCTTCTATCACGAAGGTCGTGGATGCGATCGTCGTTGTTGGTATCTGGTTTTTTTCGTCGTTAACTTCCGCGAGTATGGTTTGAGGTTTTAGTACACTAGCCATAGTTTGCGATGTCAACATTAGCGGTGGATATTCTGTGGCCGTAAGAGCGGGAGGTTCTGGGACGGAGTCCCGCGTATCATCCACACTGGGAACTAGGGAAATGGGATTTCGGGCAGGTCCCGAATTTGTTTCATGTAACGTGGACACTTTCCGAAGATCCGTCATCACTGCTGGTTCGATGTCTGGGTTCATTAGACGAGCTGGACGCCGGCGCTTTGGGCAGAAAGAGATAAGATGTTGCAAGGAACCACAAAAATGACAAGTTTGAAGTTGACCTCCGTAAGATACACTGCATTTCACAGTATCAATAATGAGTCTGGTAGGAGTGTGTTTTTTCAAGGTCATAGAAAACACTCGATTGCCATTATAGATACGTGTAGGAAAGATAGTATTCCATACTTCATGCTCAATTTTGAGTATGTCGCCATAGTCACTTAACACTTGAGACACTTTCTCATCGGGATAATCGAAAGGAAGGTCCATGATCTTTACACGGGTAACATGTATTTGTGCATCCAGAATGTAAACATCACTGGTGGTCTGATCGAAATGGGTAAAAGACAGTTTTTCCGGTGCGTGGTCGAGAAATTGTTTATGTAAGGCACTAGTTTTGAATTGAATGTACATGCTGTAGTCCTCATTGTGCAATTGTAAGGCTTGAAGATCCTGGAATATATTCTCGAAATGTATACATAACCAGGAATATAATTCGGCTGGCGAAGGTCGTTTACTGCGCGTGGTTTTGTCAAAAACAAATTTGACTGAGTTTTTCCTATGTTCTTGCATTGCTGGTATCGAACTTGATTACAGTACTTCTCAAACACAAAACAAAAATCACTGAATTAGAGTGCACACACTAAATGTAAGAAAAACAAATTCACTTGCTTAAACAAACTTAGTAACACCGGTAGTCGGAGCTGTACTTCCACACGTCCGCTCCGTTCAACCGTCTGTAACGAAGTCACCACTGAGCCACCGCGCCCTCCTGTTCGTTGTTCGTAGACATGTTGCTCAGCATGTTACGCTTTTTTTTTCACAAGTGCAAAAGTGCAAAGTTGATAAACATGTTATGTTGTCTGTTCATATTAGTTTTAAGTTACTTTCTGTAGAAGAACGTGGAGCGATTTGATCTCATTTAATAATTTTATGTTCTGCGCAGAAAAGAAAAAGATGTACAATTTACTAAAGATCAATTTTTAGAAAAAGGATATCAAGAAAATATTCACTTTACGTTAAAAGATTTGGAAATGGGTGACTTGTTGGTATTCAAAGTTTCTTAGAGTATCACTTAACGTTTTGAACTACTTTCTAAAATTGGACACAAGGTTGTAACACGAAATTCGAAATATAGAAAATCAATATCCGTTCACGAACGGGTGATCTTCAGGTGTGATAACTTTCCAGCGGATAAAAAGTACAAATAGAATAGTTTATGATCAGCCACATAGAACAAGGATTAATTATATTGTTTAAATGCAAAAAAGGCTAATAACAAGGACTAAACTTGAAGAGGCAATATACATTAAGAGCCAATATTTTCGCATATGATCAAATACAAGTTATATATACCAGACAAGACAATTTAAAATTATAAGGAATGTGGGATTATAATTGATTAGATGTAAGTTTATTTTACAGTACCCAGTATATTCTTAACAAGTGCAAAATAGTTTGCAATCAGTAGTGAATGAAATATCCATAAGATAGCTAACTACAGTAAACTGGGAGTCAAATGTTTGGAAATATTTGAGCTTGTAAACTTGCTCTGTTTTAGTGGTCTTGTAAAGTAGATTTGAACGTTTAATTGTTTTATGTGTAAAATTGATTGCTCTATGGCAATTTATAGAATCAGCTAACACATAAATCTACATAAATCTAAATCTAGTTTCATTATTTTAAAACACAAATTAGATATTTCTACATTGTTGTTTCATTTAATTTTATATTATTTCTCGTAGTTTAATTTTACAATATTTATCATTGTAAGCGTCTTTTCTTTTCGTTCTGTTATTATAATTATTCAGGTACTATCCCACAGAACTGCGTAATTTGCGTTTAATTTACTTAATTAAATGATTGTCTTTTTTCAATACATGTAACTCCATTCGTTCTTCCACCTATCGTCAAACATGATTTCTTTGTCAATTGTATCCAGTAGTAGATATTATTACCACACCAAACTTATAATTTGCAGTTGATAAAGTAGTCACTATGTAGTCACAAATTACTACACAATGAAGTTTTCCAAAAATAAACTACTGAAATTTAGAGATGGAATTTTCTTGCATGTGTTATGTAACCATTCACAATATCCCATGCCATAAATCTTTGTGTGATCAACTTGCGTGTTGTAAACGTAGTAATTGGTGCGTAAACATTGAAAATGTGCATGAGTTTCAGCAAAATGTTAAACTTTTCGTCAACATGTACACGAACAAGTTGACTAATTCGGTCTAGTGTAGATGCTCCATATGAAATCTGCACAATGTGAGTTATGACAATGGTAGGAAAGATACCTTTTCTTTATATTATTATTATTATTATTATTATTATTATTATTATTATTATTATTATTATTATTATTATTATTATTATTATTATTATATTGCAACCACTAATGAAAAGGATTTCCTTCCTGTTATTAATGGAACAGTAAGCACTACCTAGGTATAGGCAAATTATTTTCGGAACATTTATGACTTCTGGCGCAAAGCTAGTCAGAGAGCCAGAACATGGGAGGGGAAATTCTGTTACGTGATGAGTTGCGCACAGTAAAAGCGCTGTGGTCAGTATGTGTCTGAGAAAAGCGAAATGAGAAATTGCGTAACCGGGTAAAAGCATGTTTATTTGTTGTGTATATACAAATCGAAAGAATACTGTTGTTTTGAAGTGTTTTTCTTTTCATTCTTTTTAGAACATACCTCCTACACATACAGGAAATTTGACAACGCAAGGTAACTTTCTTCGGCCGTTTATTTAGTCTGATTTTGTTATGCATGCTATTTTCTGACAGCTTTGTAGCACTTTCTAATTTCTTGGTGAACTTGCAACAGTGCTGATCCGAGTGTGAAACGTGAGCTGTTAGTCACTTGTTTTCGGGCTGTTGTAAAACGTCATACTGTGCGACTGGATTTAAAGGTGCACGTACCAATTCTCGCAGCTGTTTCGAAAATAATAAACCTATATATTTGATATAGCAGTAGCTTTATTCATCTTTTAATTTATATTAATTGATAGTGAACATTTTTGTATTCATCAATGCTAATGCTGTTGTTTTGTCTAATTTCAGATAATTTATTTCCACACAAATTCACTCACCGCTGCCTACTTAGATCCAGTTACTGCAAAAGAAAATAACCATCACTACAATAGAATAACATCATGCTTCAACAGAAGGAGATAAACCAAACATAATAGCAACAGTAAATAGAGAGGGAAGCTTACAGCAAAATTACAATATGTAAGTTGATATGCAGATGCAGAATTGAAATATTTGAAAATGGCATGTTCATTTACACACATACGTGTTTGAATATTATTTGTTCTTCTCGAAATATAACCCCAGGAATGTACATTTGAGCAGGATACATCAATAATTCTACTTATTTTGCCACAATGTCGGTAAATATTTTAACAATTAGCTTAGGTGTTCAATAGAATGTTATCTTGGTTATTTAAAAGTTAAAAATTACGAACCGGAACTCTTTCACAATTATATATATATATACACTTGTATTTGATCCTTACGTTAGGTACATTTTTACTTTTTAAAGTCTGTGCTTAAATGTCAAGGGACAACTGTAAAACGTAAAATCAATAACATTTCGTAATAATTTATAAGGTTTGGTTTATTGTTTCAATTCTCAGACTAAGAATACAGTGGTGCCCACCCCCCCTTATGTCCATGACGCACCCCCCCCAATTGTCTATCCGTAGGTGTTCTTCCATGAAAAAAATCTTCTTTTCGATTAATTTTACCCCCCCCCATCAAACATATTTATATGGATTTTTAACCCCCCCACAATATTTCAATGACGCAGTTTGCGTCATAGCCCCCCCTTGTGGGCACCCCTGAAGAATAACACTGGCATATGTGTGCAAATTAAATTAAATTCTATATTATCTAATTTCTGAAAGTATTTTACTTCCCTTTTGTTTTGTTTTAATTAGCCAAAAGCTTTTAGTACTCAGTCAGGTGTGAAGAGAGGGATAAATCTTTCTTATTGAGACTAGGAATTGAACAAATATCAACCTGAACGGATAATTTTTGAATGAGACGGTCTTCTTCTTGAGGCTTTTTATTATTATTTTTATTATATAGTTGGAAGTTATACATTTCACATGAAAAACTGCTTCCCAATGTGAGGTGCAGGTAGCTAGAGACGAAACTTAGCATACCAGAGAAACACCACCACAATAAAAATGATAAAATTAAGGTGGAGTGGCTAGAGATATTTAAAATAATACCAAAATTTACATAAAATGCAAATAGAATGCATCAGCATACATAATTCCCTGCTTGGAGATAAAGGTGACCTCCTGTGGACGCCGCCACTGCCACTCTTAATAGTCGGTAGAGCATATGTAAATGAATATAAATGAACAAAAGATTTCAGGGTATTTTTGAACTACAGTCATGGTTTGGAAGCTACTTATAGAGAGTTTTCAAAATAAACAATAGGTTAAAAGAAAAAAAAAGTTTACTTTTAAAACAAGCAGGTAGCAGCCTGTTAATTACTCTTTATACTCATGACTGTGTTTTGTTAGTTCTTTGGGCGTAATTCTCCCTGGGCCCCATTCAAGGAGATGGTTAGATGAACAAAGACAAGGAAAAATGTTTCCTTGACTCACACTCCTGAAAACAAAACATAGGAATTAGCATTAGGTACTTACCATGCAGGAAAAACAGATCTCTAGAAATACTTTGGATAGATGAAGTTTTAATGTTGCCTTGGTAGACCATGGATGAAAATTGACACACTTAACACTTTCATTTGAGATACACTTATATTGAATTTCTATTATTTATGGTGCACCACACACACACTCTTAATTGAAATTTCACACAATTTTTCCACTGAAAAATTTATACCATAAAAAAATGATGATAATGATTTTTATACTGAAGATCCGTTTGATTTCTTAATTGATCTGATACGCTACATTAATATGCACTCCTCACTATTTTAAGTTCACTGTCTCTGACCGTCTTTCAGAGAGGAGTATGATAATATCACATAAAATAGTAATACACACTTTATATGTGAAAATAAAAAAAAACGATCAATATATATATTCGATGCACTGTTCATTCGGAAAGGTTTTACATACAGTTCCTGTTGGAAAATCTCCAAGGTAGTGTCCACATTCTCATTCCACTAAAAACTAAGAAAAGGTTCTTGACGATTTTGATTAGCTGGATAGACAAAACTATGCTGGAGCTGACTTAAGGAAAGGTCAGCATAATAAAAAAAAAAATCAAGCCACTGCTTGACTCCTTGTTCTCAAAGTCCAAGGATGGCACTGCCGTAATAGCGTGACAGGCCAGAAATTTCTTAGATAGAGATTTGAATATAAAATTCCACTTCCATGCTGGGAATTAGTGAAATGCACCACTGTGATACTAAGAGAGTTTATAGACGAATAACGGCTAATTGGTACTGCTGACCAAAATATAGCTACTAGGCTATAGTTAAGTTAATGAATGAAACTATCATGTTCAGACTTAGCAACTGATTATAACGTAGTTTTCAAAATTTTAAGGTTGACACTGTTCGAATGCACTTGAAGTAACTCACAATCAAATAGGTGGGTATTAGCACTGTTCACTAGAACAAATAAGTACCCGATACATGTCGGTACATGTATAATAATACACAGGAATCCAGGGGAGCGATTCTCTCACCTTCCTGGGTCACATTTCCCGGTACTTGAGAAGTATTGAAGACTTTACACACGATCGTTTGAGGTGTACTCCTCCAGATTTATCAAACAACTTCCTCCGTTTAGCCACTGAACAAGGTTATTAAACTATGAAATTCCAAGAAAAGCGGGACTCGCTCTTCTCGGAATCTTCCCACAAAGGGTTTGATGCCGCGGGCAACATTTACTGGGTGGTCTCCTGCAAACAGACCACAGAAACTTGCTTCTGACTGCATAGTTAGCCAGACACCTATGAGAGGTGCTGCCCTCAGCTTGATGGCGGTAACTATGAAAAGCTTCTGACCAAAACAGAAGTCCATAGCATATACACATAAACATTAGTTATTTTCACTCAGAACCAACACTTTGCATAATAGAAACACATGATATTATATACAAAAATAAAGAAAAATATACACAGAATACATTGATATTATTATACATAACTGTCATCTCTCGTGGTATTAGAAGGAAGTCTCCTTTTTTTGGCTTCCCTTCAAACTGTTTGCTACAAAATTAATTGTTTATCAGGCAGGACGGTTTTTAATACTACTTTTTCTTGGAAGATCTGTTTGATCTTCTCCATCGCTGCCTGATGTTTCGGTTCCCACTTGAACCTCACATTTTTCTTCAGCAGATTGAACAACGGATAGAGAACTTCCGAGTATTTTTTGCTGAAGCAACGGTAATATTGGCAGTAGCCAATAAAGGAACGCAGTTCCTTCACGTTCCTGGGTGTTTTGAACTTTAACACCGACTTCACTTTCTCCGGATCTTTACCAATTCCGTGTTGAGAAAGTTCGAAACCAAGTATGTTTAATTTTTTTTTTGCAAAGTTATACTTCTTTAGCCTGAGAGTTAGGCCACCTGCAGTGAGTAAACCCAACACTTTGTTGAGGTGTACAAGATGTTTGCTGAAGCTCCTGTTGGCTACTATTAGATTATTGACATACGCGCCGCAGTACTCTCGCGCTTCAGTTTCAATAAGCATATCTAGTGCTTGAACACATGAAGCAAGGCTCTGTTTTGTACCGAAAGGTAATTTCTGAAACACGTAGGAAATACCTTTATGTAAAAATCCTAAATACTTTTGATTACTTTCTTTGACCTTAATCTGAAGGAACATCTCAGTTGCATTCACGCAACTGAACCATGAATTATCGCAGATGTCTTGGAGAACAGACAAGGGAGGCATTGGTTGGTCAGATAAATCACCAGATATCTTAGCCAAAGCTCGACCGTCGATATATACTCGTATACGTCCATCACTCTTTGCTGTCACTACCAGTGGGTTGATATATGCAGTAGGCTGTTTTCTGATCACACCCCACGCGAGCCATCTCGAAATTTTATTGTATACTAAATTTCTGTAGCGTTTAGGGTAAGAATAAAGTTTGGTTTTGATTGGACGTTTGTCCGTTACTTCAATCTCATGCACGTAGTTAGCTATGCAACCTGGCTTGACATCAAACAAAGCTTGATGCTTGAGCAGCACAGCTTTCAAACTATCTCTCTGTGAGGCTGACAGATCTGAGTAGTTCGATACAAACTTTTTTATCTCTGAATGGGAGGCGCGAGTCTTCACTTTCATCCACTCTTTTGGTGGGAATACGTGATTCGCCAATTTTTGGGCACTTGGGAATTTTCCATCATCCAAGTTTGGTGCACGAGTTGCTTGCTCTTTGGGGGTTTTAGACTCATCTTGTGCATTAACCCTTATGGCCTTCCGTCTTTTGTTTGACGGGGAAAAATTAACATTAACATTTTTAATTTCATCCATTAAACTAAATGGTTTGCTGCACTCTCCATTCCACTCCAAACATCGAACTACTAGATCTTCAGTCTCGCAATCTACAGATTTAAATGTTACTTCTACATCATGTGAATGTTTTAGATGTAGAAGGCCGGTGTCATAGTTTAACACGGCACGAGATTCTGTAAAGAAGTTGGAACCTAGTATCAAAGACCTATTTAAACCTGAAATAATAATACCCAACGTATGGTATTTCCTCCCTTGTATCACAATGACTAACAGAGTTTGGCCTACTAGTGTTGTTGCTTTATTTCCAAACTTACGAGCCTGTGCTCTAGTTAATACCATTAATGAGTATAAATAAATTACAAAGGTTTTACTTCCCCCCTAAACTTCAAAAAAACCTGAATTCTCTAAAACACAGTATATCACTCAACACAAAAATCATAGGAACAAAAATAAAAATTCACAACATTTATAAGAGGCACCGCAGTTCTTGGAAATTTCTGAGGGGTTTGACAAAACATAAACCGAAAATTTTACATCCAAAGGTACACTGACCATGAGTATTTAAGAGAAATACTAAATCGCCCTTAACGCTGTTGGCGCCAAGAATTTGGCGCAAGAGCGTGGAATATCATGCCCTGAAGCTGGGCAGCCAAGTTTTATGTGAGGTGCAGGTAGCTAGAGACGAAACTTAGCATACCAGAGAAACACCACCACAATAAAAATGATAAAATTAAGGTGGAGTGGCTAGGGATATTTAAAATAATACCAAAATTTACATAAAATGCAAATAGAATGCATCAGCATACATAATTCCCTGCTTGGAGATAAAGGTGACCTCCTGTGGACGCCGCCACTGCCACTCTTAATAGTCGGTAGAGCATATGTAAATGAATATAAATGAACAAAAGATTTCAGGGTATTTTTGAACTACAGTCATGGTTTGGAAGCTACTTATAGAGAGTTTTCAAAATAAACAATAGGTTAAAAGAAAAAAGTTTAGTTTTAAAACAAGCAGGTAGCAGCCTGTTAATTACTCTTTATACTCATGACTGTGTTTTGTTAGTTCTTTGGGCGTAATTCTCCCTGGGCCCCATTCAAGGAAATGGTTAGATGTACAAAGACAAGGAAAAATGATTCCTTGACTCACACTCCTGAAAACAAAACATAGGAATTAGCATTAGGTACTCACCATGCAGGAAAAACAGATCTCTAGAAATACTTTGGATAGATGAAGTTTTAATGTTGCCTTGGTAGACCATGGATGAAAATTGACACACTTAACACTTCCATTTGAGATACACTTATATTGAATTTCTATTATTTATGGTGCACCACACACACACTCTTAATTGAAATTTCACACAATTTTTCCACTGAAAAATTTATACCATAAAAAAAATGATGATAATGATTTTTATACTGAAGATCCGTTTGATTTCTTAATTGATCTGATACGCTACATTAATATGCACTCGTCATTATTTTAAGTTCACTGTCTCTGACCGTCTTTCAGAGAGGAGTATGATAATATCACATAAAATAGTAATACACACTTTATATGTGAAAATAAAAAAAAACGATCAATATATATATTCGATGCACTGTTCATTCGGAAAGGTTTTACATACAGTTCCTGTTGGAAAATCTCCAAGGTAGTGTCCACATTCTCATTCCACTAAAAACTAAGAAAAGGTTCTTGACGATTTTGATTAGCTGGATAGACAAAACTATGCTGGAGCTGACTTAAGGAAAGGTCAGCATAATAAAAAAAAATCAAGCCACTGCTTGACTCCTTGTTCTCAAAGTCCAAGGATGGCACTGCCGTAATAGCGTGACAGGCCAGAAATTTCTTAGATAGAGATTTGAATATAAAATTCCACTTCCATGCTGGGAATTTGTGAAATGCACCACTGTGATACTAAGAGAGTTTATAGACGAATAACGGCTAATTGGTACTGCTGACCAAAATATAGCTACTAGGCTATAGTTAAGTTAATGAATGAAACTATCATGTTCAGACTTAGCAACTGATTATAACGTAGTTTTCAAAATTTTAAGGTTGACACTGTTCGAATGCACTTGAAGTAACTCACAATCAAATAGGTGGGTATTAGCACTGTTCACTAGAACAAATAAGTACCCGATACATGTCGGTACATGTATAATAATACACAGGAATCCAGGGGAGCGATTCTCTCACCTTCCTGGGTCACATTTCCCGGTACTTGAGAAGTATTGAAGACTTCACACACGATCGTTTGAGGTGTACTCCTCCAGATTTATCAAACAACTTCCTCCGTTTAGCCACTGAACAAGGTTATTAAACTATGAAATTCCAAGAAAAGCGGGACTCGCTCTTCTCGGAATCTTCCCACAAAGGGTTTGATGCCGCGGGCAACATCTACTGGGTGGTCTCGTGCAAACAGACCACAGAAACTTGCTTCTGACTGCATAGTTAGCCAGACACCTATGAGAGGTGCTGCCCTCAGCTTGATGGCGGTAACTATGAAAAGCTTCTGACCAAAACAGAAGTCCATAGCATATACACATAAACATTAGTTATTTTCACTCAGAACCAACACTTTGCATAATAGAAACACATGATATTATATACAAAAATAAAGAAAAATATACACAGAATACATTGATATTATTATACATAACTGTCATCTCTCGTGGTATTAGAAGGAAGTCTCCTTTTTTTTGGCTTCCCTTCAAACTGTTTGCTACCAACACCCGTAGCCATGTTTACAAGAGAGAGAGAGAAGAAAACATTTTCTGTTACTATTAATTTTGAAAGATATAAGAGCCAAATGTCTTGAACGAAGGGAAACATGTTGACAAATATAGTCATGAATTTAGAACGGTTTTTCCAAGAACTAGTGAGCGTAATACGTTAATATTAATATTTTACATATAAAATGAATCAAAATAAAATACAATTTTTTAAAGCTGATGTGCATCCTGGGAAAATTTCTTAGGTCCGCTAGCTGATGGGGTAACGAACTTTGGTGAAGAGGGGTGGAATGACGCTTTGAGCTTGCTACTCGAGAAATTCTTTTAAAAGGCGTAGAAATCGCACCTTTACAAATTTAAAATCTATCATGATGACGCTAAAATTTTTACAACTTTTTCAACAAAGCATGTTGAGCGTCAGTCAGCAATGTATCCAAACCAGCATTGCTTTTCACGAGGAAGTGAACAGGATCCTTTTTATATGTAATGAGTCATATTCTCTTGCTCATTTAGTGATTTCTTCAAGTGTGAGTTGTCATGGACCTCACATGCAGTTCTCGATGCAGCCACGAGTCGCCAAGAAAAAAAAATTCTCTGTCCACGTAGCTCTGTACCCAAAGTTCAAGTGACTATGCATGAATCCATAGTATATTCTTTGATTTCTTCTTTAATTAATTGAATGTAGAACAGTTTAATAACTATTTTACTTCATTTCCATATGTAATATATACAATACAATGTTCCAGTAAATGAGATGCACGCAATAATAGAGGTTAATTAGCCTATAAAGGAAGTAACATACATAATTAAATACAATATACAACAATATTGTATTAATACTTCCGTATTACGCTCGGTGTTTACCCATTTTTATTTATAATAACAAGACAATATTTAATATACACGCTAATTTAAAAGCAATTAATTTTACCACAAATTAATATATTTAAATAATGATATGTAAATGTGCCCCTCATCTGCATTTTGATATGCAGATGAAGGAGAAGGAACTCGGCCTTCTACACCAATCACTCTTTCCTTTCCGTCTAGAATTGCATTATTTTTTTTATTTCTGTTTCTAAAAATGAAGATGAAATTACAATGCTAGATAATGAATAAAATCCCATCTTCATATATTTATTCTATATCTTCGAAAATAACCTAGTTTAGTAGACGTGAAATGAGAACTACTCACACAGGAAATTACTCCACTGAAAACTTCTGATCTAGTGAGTTGTCATTTTTCATGTTGAATGATCTTTTTAGAAAAAAAATTAAAAAATAATGTTATCTGATGTTAAAAACTACTTAGTGACATACGAGCAAAAGGTGACAACCACAATAATGATATTATGTATTCCATTATCTTCTGTCTCGGTCAAATTTACTATAATAATTACCAGTTTCACACTTGATAAATTATCAGTCAATTTTCTTAAAAATGTACAGGGGTGTTTTGAGAATAAACCGACAAACTTCGCACACGTGTTTAGGATCTAAATACGAAATAATGGTATATCTTCAACTTCAATTGGAAATATCTTATCGTTTTATTTGCGATTGTGGTCGGAAACGCCTATTTACGAAAATGAGACCAATTTAAGGTAATTAGTGGAATGATCGTAGGATGATTACACTGAGTAAAAGAACCGACAGATTTTGCATACATGTTTAAATTAGGACCTAAATACAAAATAATGGTTTATCTGCGACATCGATTAGAAGCGCCTCATCGTTTTATTCAGTGTAGCCACTCTGCTTCTAATTCCACTAATTACCTTAAGTTGGCTCTATTTCCTTAATCGTTTCCGACTAGTCGCAGATTAACTTTTTTCTTACGTTGAAGTCCTTAACATGTATGTGAAGTTCGTGTTTTTTCCAGAACAACCTGTGCGTGAAAGTATGAAATCTTAAATTTTAGAAAGCAATTTTTAAATGGATATGAAGGTATGCCGGTAAAAAGTTCTGTTTAGTTTACTAGAGGGTAAAAATCGAAAATTTGCGTTCTTCACAAAGCGACTTTAACGATCTTGTTTATATTTCATTAGCATTTGTACAATAGGGCACAAGCGATTTCTCGAAAGATCAACAAAGGGTGCTTTACGATTTGAATGAGTTTTTTGCACGATTTTTTATCAAAAATGGCTCAGGCGATTTTGTACATATTTCATAAATATTTATTTCACTAACAAACAACGATACACTACAATAGGACACACTTTTGAAAACAACCATGAGGACTAATTTATCCTTTTCGAGGGGAGGTGGATTAAAAATAGCTTAAATTATTTTTTTCATGTTTCACAAATAAGTATCCGTATATCATATTCTGTTAACAATGCTATATGAAATATGAAGTTCTCTTGAATAAATTCACAAAGGGTTTTCTAAGACAGTTTTCTCAAAAGAGCTTGGGCGATCTTGTTCAAACTTAATAAATAAATATTTCGTCACTTGTTCTGAAGTATTGAATAAATAATTTCTCTTCGAAAAATAAGTCGTAGTGATTTTGTTCATATTTCAGCAATACATATTACATTAACAAGCTTACAATATGACATCATCTTGAAAAAATCAACAAAGTATATTTTATTCTTAGTTTTTCGAACTATTTTCTCAAAAACATGTTAGGTGATTTTGTTCATAAACAATCCTAGAATACAATATACAACATAAATAATTTCTCTTTTAAAAAGACAGTTTACTCTTGGTATGAATTAATTTATTTTTCCAAACCTTTATTTAAAAAAAAACCGGCAAATTATGGATGCGTTAAAATATTAAATAATACTTTTGATAAAGTGGATACTTTCAAATATCTAGGATCAATATTAACAGACGAAAACCATATTCACGAAGAAATTAAATGTCAACTAAAAGCAGGGAATTCGTGTTCAGTTCAAAATCTCTTGTTGTCGCGAATTCTGTCGAGGAATTTGAAGCTTAAAATATATAAAACGATAATCATGCCTGTTATGTATAGTTGTGAAACATGGTCGCTTACTCTGAGGAAAGAACATAGACTGAAAGTAAAGATCCTGAGACGAATATTCGGACCCAAGAGGAACGGGAATGGGTAATAGCGGAAACTTCAAAACGAGGAACTATATAATTTATACAGTTTACCAAACATTGTTAGGGTCATCAAATCTAGGAGGCTCAGGTGGGCAGGTCATGTAGCCAGAATGGAAGAAAGTAGGAAAGCTTTCAAAGTCTTAACTGAAAGAACAATCGGTAAACGACCATTAGGAAGACCTAGGCGCAGATGGGAGGACAATATTAAGGTAGATCTCGTAGAAATAGGAATACAAAGTAGAAACTGGATGCAGTTAACTAAGGATAGAAGTCAATGGAGAGCTTTTGTGAACACTGCATTGAACCTCCGGGTTCCATAGGCCATAGAGTTAGTTAGTTATTATTTCAAAAAAGAGGCTAAGATGATTTCGCTAATTTCACCAATAGCACTGCACTGCGAGAGAGGTGAAATTTCTCAGCGGTAAAGTTCCTAGTGCGAGGGGACTCTTCCTAGTTTTATTTAGACAATATGTGTACCTAGGTTTTCTCGGAGATTTCCTGTTTCCTCCCACATTTATATTCCGTCAATTATTTCATAATAATTCGTGTTAATCATGCATCTCCTTTAGCCTACAGAACATAAACGTGAAACCTAAAATTAGATATTTTATTTTCCACACTCCGACATAAGCTATTTATCTTGAAAGAAGTCAGAAGCAGTAGTTTACCGATGGAGTGGATTTTTTATTTTTATTTTTGAGGAACAGTACTAGGGAGAGTTTCGTAATCGCAAATAAAATAAAATAAAGATATAAAAATAATAAAATAAATAAATAAAAATAAATTCAAGATTTCAATATATTTACACGTTTCGTAAACCGTTCAAGCCTAAAAGTATGTATTTTTGGAATCCTTCCGTCTATATAGATGTATATTGGTCACATTGTTCAACATATCAAGATCACATTTTAAAAATTACTGTTTTAATAAAGTTCTCCAGAGGAATGTTTCGAATTTTCAACCTACACTCAAATATAAAGGTAGTTTAGTGGAAAATAAAAATCTGGAAATGGGAATTTTAAAAACCAGCTTTAACAGGGTGTCTATCGGTCACGAAAGTCACGAATGTCGCGAAAAAGTCACGAAATCAGAAAACGGTCATGAAAGTCACGAAAAAGTCACGAAATTTAGCGTTTGGGTCACGATTTTTTTTTAATTGTGCAAATGTAAGTACAGATTGAAATTTTTTTTCTATAAAACGTCAAAATTCACCACCAAAAATGTCTATGGTCGGCTTTAGACGCTACCAAATCGCAAGCAAAGTACGTTCCTATCGCATGGATGAAAATTCGGCCTTATTCGCACCCGAATTCGCTATTGAAAATGTTAGGAAATTTTATGATTTGGTAAAGAAAAGGTCACGAAAAAGTTACGAAATTTCATTTCGGAATTTTAGTAGACACCCTGTTTTAACTATTTTGTATATATTTCATAAATAAACAATTCGATTTCGTTAACAACCATATACCATAATTAATTTTTCTCACAAAATATCAGGAAAACTAGTTTATTAATGTGGGTCTATTTTGTTTTCACGATTTTCACGAAAATGGTTCTAATGGCATTCTTGGTGTTTTGTGACTAAATGTTTCATTAATAAATCTAAAATATGATATTTCTTTTTGAAGAATCCAAAAAGAGTTGTTTATTGATAGGGAGAGTTTTTTTTGCAATAAGATTTTCGGAATCTCTGTTATAATATGATTTATATGTGTTAAGTCGTTTATTTGAATTAAGTCGTCGTATATTTTGTAATAATTCTTCAGTGTGATGTGACTTAATCCATATATCCCCTTATCTTTTTTGTTTTGAATTTTGATTTATTTTGGAAAATTGATAGTTTTCGACCTATTCTTGGTGGATTTAGTGTCATTTCTTTTTGCTGATCTCCCATTGGCTAATTATGATACCGGGTCGAAAACGATCGGGGGGCTTAAAAAATCGAAATATAAAATGAATGCAGTGGTCGGTATTTCTTTTTATTTTAGTTATCAATTTAAACTTATCTCAGAAATAAAGTTATTGTAAAACATGATGTTTACATATGGTGCAAGTTAATGTTGAACACTAAATATGTTACGTAGGCATATACACATGTTTGCATGTGTTTCTAAAGGGTACAGAAATGAATGATATAATTTTCACTTGCTGAATCACTGGATCTTATGTTTATGTAATTAAGTTACTAATAATTCTGAGATCCTAGTACTATTTTTCATTAATTAACCTATGTAATATTTCAACCAATATTGCGACCGAAACTTATTACATTTCTTATTTTGTGGTTATAAGTGTGCATAATTGATAGTTAAAATTCCTAATTCTAATGGGTTCTTTATTACTTGGATAAAATCAAATAAAAAGAATTGACAACGATTAGAAGGGTTGTTCCATCATGTCTTGGTGAAATAGTAGAACTCTGTATGTTTTGCTATTTTGTTAGCAGCAAAAGGTCAGAAGAAGTGTATTCGTATACCCTAATGCCACGAAACTAATTAGATTTGTGAAAATGTCAGAATATTCTCTTTTTGATCATTTGAAGACCAACGACTTAATTGAAATTCAACCTTGCAATTGAGGACCGCTTTTGCAGAACTTACTTTCTGAAAAAAAAAAAAAAAAAAAGTATTCTTATTAATTTATTTACATATGAAAGTTATGTACGGTAATGTGAATATTTTTGGTGAAAGGCTTAAAAGGCTTAAGAACCATTCTTGCTTCAGCTTATAATTTGCTGAAATTTGGAATTAACCTTCTAATGTCCTCTTGAAAAATACGCGTAATTTCTGCAAAAACGGACCTCAGTTATTGAAAATGAAATAGATAAAAGGCAAGATTTAATGATACTTGAAAGAAGCCTGATTAAAAAAAAAATATTTAACAGGATTTTCCATTATTATCCAGGGTTTGAAATAGTAATTTGTATGAAAAGATACTACTGTACCTATGTAAAGGTTCTAGATATCTGTTAGTTAGTTTCCATAAAATCTCTATTATTTTCTAAATTTTATCTGTGCTGTTAAGGCAGTTATATCGGAACTACATGTACTCCTAGGATACTTCGAGACATATGAAAAGATACCAGGCAATGCTTAACATCGCATTATATATATATTGTTTACTGGATTTGGTTAACAATTGTGTACTTCTATAATCATTCTTTTAATTGCCTTAACAATAATTACAATGGATTTCGTATATGGGAAAAGTTTTAAAAGTAAATATGAAAAGTTTAGAATTTGTGATGATTTCAAGGATTCCTCGAATTTGTTATTATTGCTGATTGATTAGAAGACAAAATTGAAAACAATTTCTTGATTCTTATGAATGTAGTAATTTATTAGATATTCGCAGAATGAATGAACTAATTATATTGTAAAATAGATAAAAGTTTGGGGTGTCTGGAAAAGATCGAGTATTTTTTTTTTCAGGTGGCAGTTTGTATTAAATATATTATGAATTGCTTTCCTGTAAGATATGAAATCTCTGTTGATATTGTATGTTCAGCTTTTGTTTCATATCAGGTCATCCTATAAGTAATGTCTTTTCAGTAATCACGGAATAAACACCAGAAAATACCATGAACGCAATTTTAAGACATCATAATAGTCTTCCCCTATTTCCACAGTCTTCTGCCACCTGTCGACCATAGAAGTCGAATGTGTGTATTTTATGTGTCCTGATAGGAGTCCTGTATCAAAATACGTCACCTTGTTGGACATTTGTGCCACACATCTTCAACATCATGCAGTGTCATCAAGGTGATTTTGGAGACTGAAAAACACTGAAATCTGCTGATGCATGAATCCAGTGCGTGGTGAAATTTCTCCCATCTAAATTTCACAAACTTGACTTAGGTCATTCTTGCAGAATACGGGTGGGCGTTGTTGTTCTGGATGAGCACACACTTGCAATGACCAGTACAGGAAGTGTTTTTGAGCAATGTAGCCTTAAATGCTCCAGCTTCTGGCAGTAGACCTCTGCCGTAAGCGTATGGTTTGGTAACAGTTTGAAATGAACATCACACATATATGAAGATCAGAAAACTAGAAATATTCACGGGGGCCGCGGTGGCTCAGTGGTAGAGCGTTCACCTCTGGCACTTGGCGTTCCTGGTTCGATCCCAGCTTGCGCCAAGTGAACTTTGTGTTGGACAAACACCGTCTGCGTGGGTTTCCTCGGGTTTCTCCCGTTTCCTCCCACATCCTTCATTCCACCATTTCATTCATTTCTCATCATCACCGTCTCCTTTAGCCTACCCGGCATAACCATGGGACGTAAAACTCAAAGATTTTTAGAAATGTTCACACGTTGCAGCTTTTGTCGTATTGTCAACACACAGGGTCCCCATATTCCGAGTTTCGACATTTAACTGAAATCTTGCAGATTTCGGTGAAGAGTCGAATGAGTGGAATAGAGTTTTGTGGCAAGTTCTTCCACTGTTCGATGTGAATTGGCTTCAACAGTTGCACAGAGGACACCGTTGTCCAGCTTAACAGATTTGGTTTGTCGTAGGATATCGATGAGGCTGGTGTTCCTCAATCAAAATTTCTGGAATAATCTCTCACACTTCCACATATTAAGGATTCTCTTTCCATATGTATTGTTGATTTTTTTTTACTGCAACAACTTCGGTGAAACTCATACAGCATTATATATGCCGTATGTGATCTATCTCTGTCATGTTCTAATGCACATCTCTGTTACTCATATTGCCATGGAGCAGCCCATTTTGCACATTTCTGAACTAGGAACTATCCCATCCAAAGATAAAAAAGCAGCCTCCATGTACTTCGGCATACGCTTGTCACATGGCGCTGTCAGAAAACGACCTGACTTATGAGGTGACATAAATATATAAAAGAAAAAAACTTAATTTTTATTGTTTCGATAAAGAGATTCTTTTGTTTATGATGTATGCAGTGGTGTAATTTAAGTTCAGAACAGCTATAAAGGTCACTTCTGTTTCCAAACATATAATAAAGGACTCGTAAAAATTCTAAAGTATTTTGTTGTTTTTTATTACTTGGAAATATGTAAAGAAAAGGGAGAAGAATTGACAACTACAAGGGTCATTTTACCACGATATATATATTAACAGAAAGACGTCACTGCTCAGACTTGGCATGAATTCAGATCATAGAACCTGTTAATTGAAAAGCAAAGAAAAATAATGGAAGTATAGAATGAGAAAGAAATTGAAGAATAATAGTATGAAAAGGAAAACAAAATACGAATAGGATTGAAAAAGTAAAAAATAATACAAAACTAATAACGGAAGCAGTGAAATATCTTGATAGTAAAAAAGATATACAAAGTTAGAAAAGAAATTGGATAAAGAAATCTCAAGAGGGAACAGATGATTACAGGAATATTATAAATTAGACAAAAAGATGGACAATTAAGTATGTTCCTACTTCATTAAAGTGATACTGTTGATTTCCCTGGAGAGTGAAGTTTTTCTTTAAATGCTTCTTATGAACATTGTCTGACTTATTTATATAGCTTTTATTAACTCTAGATCAATTGAAGACCAACTCTTTTACATAGTACAATTTTAACTAAAATACAGTTTTTGAGTATGGAATCTTCCATCAGCATTAGCACCGTTAATCATTTATATTTTTAGTAATTTGTCTGTAACAACATATTTACATTCACTTCAAACGTTTTCGAGCAAGAAGAAAGATGCCATTTTCAAATATTGAGTCCGAACATAAATCATGCATAAAAGATGCATACAATTTCGTGATTGTTTAACTGCATCTGCATTGTATGAATATTAAGCCTCAAGTTTCATGAGTTATATCCCATCTGCAATAAGCTTCCATCTCTAGTTCTGTAGTTCTTATCTGTGCTGTCTGTCACTTGTATCTTCATAGTAGTGATGTATATTTTATTAAGACACTTGAAGCTGATTTAGGAAATCATCTTAAGAAGACACAGATTAATTAACATAATATATTGAGAATATACAGAAGAATTGGAAGTGCAATCTGAATTTTGATAAATTGAGCGATCACACATCAAGATTCTGATATTACACATCAGTGTGAACAGACATACAGAGTACTATAAAAGGAAAGAAGTGAAAATGCAAGTGAAAATACATAATATTATTTTACTGACAGCATGTTTAATCTACGGGAATCTGATTCACATATCTCGAACTGACTGAAGTGATTCATTTTGAAGAAAAAAAGGAACGTTTAAAATATTTTAGATACGAACAGACTAATATGGTTTAAATGTTGATTTATTGTTTATTGACTGTAAAAACTATTTCTAATCTATTACATTAATTAAGTACAAATACAATATGAAGGTTCCTTCTATGGTCAACTTCTATTTTAAGTGTTTTATAATGTACTACTGCAATGCTTAAAAGGATGATTGATTTTATATTCGTGAATGAAATAAATTCTTAATTCATAATTTAGATGTGATAATCATCTATTTTGAAGTCTATACTTTTAATTCGATTGTTCGTCAGGATGCATTTTCTATCATATTTTATGGAACATTGATATAATAAAATGTTGGCTACAGTGAAAGAGTATGGATATTTAATATTATATATTGTATATATAAATAATCTTATTACTTAATGTTATTATAGAAAAGTAGATTAGAAATATAAAAATGTCTTCAGCTTTCAGAGAAGTTTTTGTTAACAACATTGACTTAAAACTTGTTATTGATGAAACGTTTATTTCCAGAGTAAGATATTTCATTCGCATTCAATAAATACTATAATCCATTCTAGACTTTAGTTTATAAATGCGGACTAGCATTCCATATTGCTTACTTCAAGCATATTTAAATATGGTTTCATAGTCTTATGGTTTAGAAAGAAGAAACCGAAACTAAAATTTCAAAGATTCTTCCAGTTTCGTGGAGAGTGTTACTCAGACTGTTTGACCACCGAAAGGAATTTTTACGTGGTCATCCTAAATGACATTTCTCAAACTAAATCTCTTTCTCGCATTCTCAAAAGAATAGATTTACTATTTCATAGGAAATGACTGAAATGATCAGCTTCAGGTAATGAATTTACCTGAATTCGTCACTGATTAATTGTAATCAAAGTCGAGATCTAGCAAAATCGCTTCATTGCACCTGCAGACGATAGGTTCATCCAAATGGTCATGGAAATAGATATTCAAAGAGTTAATTAATTTACCCAATATGTTGCAAATCGTTGGTCAAAATTAACTGATTCACCGGTATCATAGAAATCGTTAGTCAAAATCAACAGGTTTACGTTGTGTCATAGAAATCGTTAATCAAAATAACTGATTTACCCAGTATCATAGATATTGTTAGTCAAATCAACTGATTCACCCGTATTTCACTGCATTGCAAATATTTGCGATCCTTTCCTCTACATCAGCCATATTAGATACAAACAGATGAAACAGAAAATCACCAGAAAGCAAGTTTAGCGCGTTAACTGGTTCATAACGTTATAACCGATTATGATAGCTTCTACAGTTTCAGTTTTCTGTTTAACCCATCTCATAATGTTTGTTCGAATGCATCTCATTGCATCTCATGTAATTTAAATCTTTATGCACTTAATATGGTCCAATTCACTCTTTATTATTTTAGATATAATAACACTGTTGTTTCAAAATAGGAAGATGGCGGACATTTCATTTTCATCATAAATTGTTTGTTATTAATACATAAATATTAATGTTAGTTACTAACTTTTCAAAGAAAACAAACCAAAATAATTAATTATTTTATTTTATTCTAGCAAATAGCTGGACAATGTTTTTATACCTGGTGCCACCTTCAAAATCAAACTTCTGAACAAGAAATCATATCCATCAGTAACCTAACGTTCCTTAATTTTTGCAGCATATTATATCATAATGAGATTGTGTAACCAAAATAAGCTAATGTATTTTGCTCCCAAATTATAAACAAATTTGTTCGAGATATTCTCGAGAAAGTTGTCCAATTAAAACTGATCCTATTGGTAACTTGCCTTTTCCGAGTTCTTCCGAAATAAACAGATAAGGCATCTGATCAAGGCATTGATATATTACCGAAATAGTAACACAGATTAGTAAAAATAAGTGTTACCTATGGTGAAATTTTACTTTTATTTCAATTTGTTCAAATGAACAACAGATTCATATTCTCTTAAACAAGAAACCTCAACAAGCACGTAGTACCTGTTGTGTCACAGGTCACAAGTAGTACATGACTAATCATATTTAGACTAACTACTAGCAGGGACTATTGATATTTCTTCTGTTATAATCACATGCCAAAACACTTTGTGTGGTATAAATAGTATTTGAAGTGAAAACAATGTGTAGTTAAAATACCTCGACGACGAATTCGATATAGTTACAATTTAAAAGATATTGCTTCATTAATTTGTTTGAAAGACGGATGGACATTTTGTCGACATAATCACTAAGGTTGTACACGTGTCATAAATATACTGTACTATGCGGCCTGAACCGGTATCAAGAGAGAACATATTGTCACGTCCGACAGGCACGAAAGTGTCTAAGAAAATTATTAGAAACTTCTTCCTGTGTGATGGGCATGGTACTGAAGGAACCCGTAGGACAAAGCTTATATTCACTGTACCCCTTATATTATCTGTCATTGATCCTATCACCACCAATGATTTTGGTCTTTTTTTCTCATGCCTGTAAGCGCAGTGTCTTTAATGGTGCAGTCCGGTATTGTTTGAATACTAGTTTTTAATTAAGCAACGTAGTTCTGTAATTTAATTGTAAATGGCTGTAAGAACCATTTTCTGTTGTGCTTCGTCTCCGTTTTGATAAAAGGTAGAGGGCATTGAAGATTTAGCAGTATAATCACGGCCAAAAGTCTCTTAGATTGATGGTAGAGTATAAAAGTATTCCAAGATTTTTGTTTTTAAAAACTTTGATTTTATATTCACTAAGTTCCATTTCTTTTATTGTGTTTCCCCAGGTAGAAGAATCAATTTTCCTTCGAATTGTGCCTGCCCACTTAAAGCATGTGTTTCCTTGAAATGGCTTCGGTGCCATTAACAAACTCTCCTAATTAAAGAGCTCATTCTCTAGGTTCGATGTCTGTATTATCCAGAGATGAGTGCACTGTCACTTCTGCTGTACCCTATTATTGTTTCTGTTTACATTTCAGATAACCCAAGGAAAGTCTGAAGCAATATGTTACTAAAGTTTTGTCAGTACTTTAATAACCAGGGCCCGGATCTTGTTGACCTAAAAATTTTAAAAAAGTGACCTATAAAATGACACTAAAATTCCTGTAAAATGACCCTAAAATCACAAAAAATTGACCTTAAAACTTACGTTTTCTCAAACTTTTATTTCATTAAACATTGACATTTTTTAATATCCATTGGATTTTTAATTAACATTTCTCACTCATATTCAAAAAGTTTTGTTTCAGTTAGTTGCAGTCCATTTATCACTTATGTCCATTGATCAGTCCATTGTACGGCATTGTAAGTATTGAAAGCGTCAGTTCACTCCCGAGTTGAAACTAGGAAGCACTCTTAAACAATAAAACTTAGCAAGTTTAGACTACAGGAAAATAATAGATAAAAACACGTTTAAAGCCCTTGTACGCCTTCTAATGCATTTTTAGTTATTCACGTGATCACATTCTTTGTGGTCAATAACCCAAAACTATCTGTTTGGCCACCTACCAACCCCCACATTTCGTTAACCAGCTACAGTTTAGTTTTCATTAGCTTGTTAAGAATGCAGTTTTTCCACTCCAATAGTCAGGAAGTAAGAAAAGAGATTATTCAACTTCGTCTTTTCCACATCCGTAAACCGTGTTCATTTAAAGATTTCCTTATGTAGAAAAAAAGAATAAAAAGACCATAAGTGACCTAAAAGTTACCTTAAAATATAAAAAAAAATGACCTGAAATTTCAAAACAGCAAAAAGAGACCAAAAGTTGATCCTAAAAAAACATATTTTTAGAACCTAGAGTTGATGGATAACGTTTTTACTTGAACTTGCCTTCTCCTATGCGGAACAGAAGAAAGTTGACTTGTCAACAAGATCCGGGCCCTGTTAATAACTATAGTTAGAATCATTACACTACTACAATGTAAGAATGCTATTTGAACTTTTCTTCTCTTTTTATGATTTCAGTCTTTGGGTGGAAAAGCTGCGTATGAAGATTCTGTTAAACAAAGGGCAATCTCACATCAAAGAGGTAGGAAGTTTATGTAGTTCTTGTCCATTTGCTTACAAAATTAATTCATCCTATTTTCTTTTAATCATTATGATAATCTTTATCGCGTTTCTGATGTTAATAGATACGAGGTGTGATTAAAAATACGGTGAATAATTTTATTAGAAACAAAGTAATAAGCTTATATGTTATTTGATTTAATCTCCTTCAAAGTACTGTCATTGGTTAGCAATGCACTTATTCCAACGTTGAACCCATGACTGGAAGCATTTCTGGAAGGCTTCTTTTGGAAGGGCGTTCAGCTGCTCTATTGTAGCCCTTTCAATGTCAGGAACAGTATCAAAACGTTTTCCTTTAAGCACGGTTGTAACGCTCCACTTTGTTCACCTTCCGGTACATCGATCATCCATTCCGTCGACCGTAGGCGACGTTATGACAATTGAACCGTTTGGCCCTGGCATGTAGACTGAGTCGCCACCACGAATGAAAACCGTGGAAAGATGTTGTATTTTAGATCCAAGTTCGGTGATGAGGATGTAAATGCAATCATGAAGATTTCTCAATCACACCGCACGGGAATAGATAACTACCGTGGCTGACGATATGAATGAATACAGTCATTGGAGGAACATTCAAATTCTCTGAAATTAAGTATAAGTAAAAAGACAAAATCTTGTTTTAACTTGTTTATAAAAACGAGTAATTAGACATCATACATAGAATTAACTGTAGAAAGGAGAATATAGTTGAGTAACGAGTAACAATATTACATGTACATGAATTTCCTTATACATATTTTATAGTATGACCAATTGGTAGATATTTATTTATTTCATGTTTCCATATGAAATCGCAGACCAGATAAATTAACCTACTTGTAGTTTAAACTGCGTAGCATGTATTTTAAATATTATGTCTATGAATAGTGTTTATTTAATGATGCAGCACATATATTGGTCATGTTCCGATATTTCCTGATATTTACATATAGATAGATTACCAAGCGGTAGAAATCAGCACCGTGTTATTTACAATGATATTAAAATTCTTCTTTCAGCTTCCGTACATGTCCTGTTTCAATTAGCATCTCAGGTTACAACATTTCAGCAAAAGACAATATTTCCACACGGGACATATTTATTCAATATATAATAATAGCATCATTTTATTTACTCTTTAATACATATATATTTAAATTATCATCATAATCTCGTATACTAAATCAAGCCTTCTGCATATGTTGTAAATATCCTTACCTCGTTGCCAAATAGACAAGACATGACTTCAAAATTGCACAGAGAAGAAACGTTCGAGTATTCTGAATTTACAATATTTAGAAATAAGCAGTGCTGTGTTGCTATGCGCTTTGGTTATCATCTCACTAATCAGAAATATTATGCTGATAAAGTGTCCTAGGTCTTTCTGACAGTAAATATTAATAAACCCATGAAATATGTAGTAGGTTGAATATCATCCGGAGTAGCTTCCATATTGACCAAAAGATTATTGTAAAATACTAGAATTTGGATAATAATTATTTCTTAATTTATGATGTTAAATTTTCATTTATGTGGCGGCATAGCAAGGAGTAGAAGGGCTTAAGCCCCCAGAAGTAACTCTTTAGTTAGCCATACACGTTATTTTCTCGCTCTCCATGATCACAAATAATATATTGTGTATTTTAATTAATAATTATCTAGAATAACTGCTATCAGAACTAATTAATTATTTACGGATATATATTACCAGATTAAAATATCGTAGATCCTTAATTTCGTACACCTGTAATTCCAAATAACGTATTTTAATCAAATATTTTATGAAAAGGATTAACCTTTTTTATAATTTCTTACGTTTCTGTGTGAAGTATATTATCTCTTTTTCTTTTTCAAATTAATTATCTTTCTTCTTCTTCTTGTTCCGAGAAAGAAAGCTATTTCGCCAATTGACACTTAACAATTATAAATTAAGCCATATCTTTAGCGGTACAGTTATATAATATACGCTATCGCATTTAAATTAAATATTAACAATGTAATTCGTAATATTGCTTGGTGCAGGTCTAGAACAGGTTAACATTTTAATAAAACATATAAATCCCAACTTTGTAGAAAATTGAACTTGTACGAAATGTAATCACAAACAATAAACAACGAACAAGTAAACAAAATATCAACAGAGCTGTTATGGCCAGTTGCTGGGGCATAACACGGTTTTAATTTTTGGAAAGATCCAGAAGTCACATTGTTCTATATCTGGAGAGCACAGCGAATGTGGACAAACAGGAATATTTCTTCGGCCAAAAATTCGCAGATCAAAAGCAAGGTGTGGCACGGCGCGTTTTCGTGGTGAAGAAGAAAGCCATTTGTCTATTTAATCGGCGGTTAAAAATGCTTTTCACGGACCTATACAAGATGTTAGTTCTTCGAAAGGCACTCGAATAGTCATTCGACTGTTTGAACAAATCAATTATGCTACTTTTTGCACGTTTTCATCTGTTTTTGACGTCGAAGGACGTCTCGATCGTTGCTCGTTTTCAACCGACTCTTTCCCGCTTTTGAATCGCTCATACCACTTGTAAACAGTCTTCAATGCCACCACTTCATTACCATGCACTGATTTTGACATTTAGTGAGCTTCTTCGGCACTTTTTTGCAGCTTAGAACAAAACTTGATGTTGCACACAACAGACCCTCTTAACACCTCCTCATTCTTCTGCCTCTGGAAACCAACTAACATGTCACAATTCGACACTGACTGTACCAAAGGTTTAGGTTACCGGACTTACTAGTTGCAGTAGGCATAACATTGATAGATGACACTGTGCAACTCCATTCACCGTACTACTTTTGATCACACCTTGTAAAAGCAAGTATTAATAAGTTTTGGTTAATTAACTTTTAGCGCTAAACATTTTAAGCATAATATAAACATAGAGATACTTATTAATTTAATGAAAAAACTTGAAAAATGTCCAACTTATCAGGTTGATATGGCGTTGGAGCATCTTTCGCTGTCGGAACAGTTCTGAAAAAACGTGAAAAGGAGTCATAAAGGTCGTGAATGGTAGCAAATCGAATATTACACCATTTCACGTGCATTGCATCGCTCAGTTCCGTGAGAGAGGATGGAAGCGGAAGTCTGCGCCGGATTCATGTCTCCAAAATGACCACAGATGTTCATGTTCAAATCCAGTGATTGGGTGGGCCAGGGGAGGTGTCCAACTTAACTCTGGTCTCAAATCACGCCGTAACAGCTGTAGCTGTGTAAATAGGCGCATTATCATTCTAGAATATGACGTAATTGCTCGGAAACAATACCTGGAAAATAGTAAGTACTGGATCTCCTGAAATGACGACATAATCACTGGCAGTGACACGAAAGGTAAACGTCAGCATAGGTTTCACTGAAAACGAGGATATTACTGCCTACAATATCACAGAGCTGCCGCCATGTTTCATGGTTGGGTGTCTGCTACATTTTAACCAGATCCGTAGTTTGAAATAAGGTGAACAACGACTCATTTCACACGTTTACACTCATCATCGGTAAATGTTATATGTTCACAGCACCATTGGAGTCATGCTAAAGCATTATGGTACCTTATATCAATGGTTTCGCCAGTATAACCGGACCCCGTATGTCTATATTGTAATGTCCCACATGGTATTGTGTATAAACACTTCTATACACGCCAGTGTTTACAAACACCACCACCTGGTTTAGCAAGAGGATTCCACACACCAGATGAATCTACTATCACCTGCAGACGACGGGCTTCTGACCCCTCCCATGGAGCAGACGATAACGACGAAGCAGCAGCACCACCGCTGCCCAAGGACCTCTATAAATTGGCTAGACGACGGCAATTCTGTACCAGTCTTCTGGTGTCCCTCCTATTGTTTGCCACGGAACATTAGGAGTAATCTAACCCAAGGCCTCTAGTCTGCTACGGGACTACGCCTATCCTATCTCCTGGCTTAGCCTGCTACGGGGGGCTCTGACTGGAAATCCCAACCTCAGCCGCTTAGCCTGCTACGGGGCTCTGTTGGCCACTAACCATCCCTCTGCTTGCCACGGAGCATTGGGTCCTTAATTCCCCTCTGCTTAGCCTGCTTCGGGGCTCTGTAGAGATCCTGTCTATGACGTTACGTCAAAGACTACCTATAACTAACCTTGCAAACTTGAAGAGATTATTTGTACAGTATTTTGTAAAAATACTTTTTATAGTGGAAATTTTATAATAAAAGCCGGTAGTGGGAGTCGATTCTGGACATTCTTTTTATTAACGCTCTACCTATACCTATATGGGACGAAGTTTTACAATATCATGTAACTCGCGGCGGCCTGTCATTGTTGACACAGGTTCTGAGAGACGTTGCTTGAGTTCCTTCGTTACTTGCACTGCAATTGCATGACGGTTCTGAGTGATAATGTGCAATGGAGGACCTGTCACTGAGAGTTTTCTTCCAACAACTGTTCTACCTTGCCGATGTAATTTTGCCGTGAATTTTATAGTCCCTCATTGCCTTGGACAACGCAAGTCGCCCCAGCCACTCTCGTCACTCTCACACCACATAACCGAGTGCCAACAATTTGCCCTTTTTGGAAATCAGAGAGATTACCCATTTTATACTATTACTATCTGCTAAGTTCATAACACTTTGCCGTTCTACTAGTTTTCACCTAGTACAAAGTTTGAATTAACACAGCGCCACCAACATTCCGGCACTGCGGTCACCGCCTAACCATTGCCAACCCAGACATCTGATGTATTTCCAACTCCATGTGATTCCATTAAATTGATAACTGTCTGTATACAGAATTAATAAACGTAATGTAGTTATTAAACAAATATTCATAAATTTTCCCACTTGCAACCAAAATTTATGTAGAGTTGAACAAAACTCGGTTCAATTTGAATAAGAATTCTTAAATGAATGTCTGAAGTGTAAGTGGGGACAATACATTTGAATTTCTGATATATAATTTTAGAAGAATTTACAAGAAATAGAGTATTTCAGTGTAGTTAGGGATATAAATATGATTAAATGTAATGTCTATGCCTCCCATTTACAGAAAAGAATAAAAAACGAGTAGGTATTTTTTATTTTAGTTATTTCTTTCTTCTATTTTGAAAATAACGAATGTAAAAAGATGCATACTAAAATTTAGAAAATATGAATTTATAACAGGGATAACTGTAATTACACTAGTTATCGTAAACCTTGATAATTTTTCTTCGAGAACCTTAATTTGTCGATAATATTCTGTAAACAGGTTTAGAAATACTATTATTTTCCATTGCTTTTTCGTTTTGAAAATTTTGAAAATACATATTTACATATGAAACATACATACATACACATGTATATATATAAAAATATGTTACAAATTCTCAGGAAGCAGTAAGAAATATTTTTGTAATAGTTAGTTCTCATTAAGACATTAATTGGCATCCAACTTGAATTTATCTCAGTTAGTTTTACGCCCGGGCCCCGTGAACCGAATATATTCAAAGTATATCTACCTTGGGAGTCGCGTACTGCACAGGCGACTCATGCTGTCATGCTGTAACATTTATGTACGACGTGCACACTAAAAGTATATGTTGTTATGCTACAGTTTAAAGCAAATATGGGTAGATTAATATAATTACACCTAACTTAACTTTAGACTTTAAATCTTAACTGTGCAAAAATTTAAGTTTCTGAGTATGATTGTTTCTAATATATTTACCTGGGAAAGAAAGCCTTTTTTTTGGTATTGACTTGAAATGACGGATTTCTCCATAGAGGTGCGTAATAAAAATATCGTCGGCGTCCAAACAGAAGTCACCAACTCCAAAAACATACAAATGGAGTTAGGTACCTCTTCCAGTACGAGCATGATATACAAGGTGAAATGTACGACGTTCTGATACATATGAGGCTAGATGCAGCAGATGGCATTGTTATGCTAAGGATAACCAGGCTTAGCATAACAATTTCACCTGCTACATCTAGGCTGACGTTAGAATCGCTTGTGTTTCACCTTGTGTATCGTTATCGTACTAGAAGTACCTAACTTCATTCGTATGTTTTTGGAGTTAGTGACTTCTGCCTGAACGCCGACGATATTGTCTACATATGGTAAAAAACGTATCGATATTCATCGCCAGCTGAAGGATGTTTGTGGATACACTGCCGCTGCTAGCTATAATATGTGGAGGAATTTACGGGGAGGGGAGGAAGCAACTGAAGATCTACCAAGGTACGAAAGCCCAATTTATGTAACCATTTCGAAAAAATATTGCTCTTATATTGAGGTCCTGGCCAGGAAAGACAGAAGGCTAACCATTGGGGATGTCTGTAATCTTACAGGATTCTCTCTTGCATCGTGGAAATAAATTTGACAGAGCTCTTAAGTTGTGAAGGCCGGTTCACATTAGGACCCTCGATAGCTGGATGAAGAGAAGATGGTCTCTCGGATAAGAAAAAGTGTTTTTTTTACAGAATAAGAACATTGAAATGGTCCCTCATCTATTCTGCTCCACAGGTGCTTTTGATAGCGAGATATAAAAATTGCAGTGGTGTGTAGAAGTAGGTGGGAATTGTGTTAAAACTGTCACTGACAGAAATATATAACTCAAAAATTGAAAAGTATGGTAGGTATGAGAAAACGGTATGTACTTTTGGTGTGTACCTCGCAATCTGATAGGTAACCTTTGGGGAAAATCTTGCAGCTGGTTCGTGAAAATCTTAATTATTTTAAACTTTTAGTGTTGCATTAAAAATTGACAATTTCATTTTAATAAAACACCGTTGCCCCTAGAGATTTTTCTAGTATGACAATCACTGTCTTAAATTAAGGACTATATATATGGGAAAATATAAAGAAAGAAGTTCTTATTTGGTCTAATTTTCTAATAGTTTGTTCAAAATTCTTTGTTTAGATGGGGAACAGAGAGTAGTTGTTCGGACCAATTCTGGTGAATAAGATATATTGGGTACTTGTAGCATAATAACTACAGAAAATGTATTTACTGATTCGACTTGAACTAAGATGAATTTGTACTGTCCTTATCTATGAAAACTATGTTAGATTTTTTAATTAGAAGAGAAGAAAAATTAGTAAACTATAAAAGGTTGAGTAATATCAAATCTACAATCAGTATTTTTCAATCTATACTACTTGGCCATATTGATTTTGATGTTTGGTTTTTTCCTCCAAGAGAGAGATGGTTCTTGTAAATATAATGTATCTTCAGTTTTCTTTATGATATTTTTTTCCAACTTTCCGTAGCTTCAACATATTACAAATTACCCCCTCTTTTACCAATACTTTTTAAACTTTTCTAATCAATAATCTGATGATAGCTTCCTCAGGTAAACCGAATATAGATACATCCAAATTTAAAAATAGTAGTTAGCATATATATTTTCTGTAGCTACCCACACGCTTTAACAAATATAATTTTGAAGTCTATTCTGCATCTTAAATCAAAGGACAAGCACATTAAGTGCACAGCAACTAATAATGGGAGGGCTAAAGGTAAAAAGGAATTAATTTGAAAAGCAAAAGAAAACTTGTTAATCCCGGAAACCCAAATGTAGCAAGAAAATATGATGTAAGTGCTTACTGATCCACGATATAAACATTTTGCACACGCGACTTAGAATAAAGTGAGTCTAAGAATGTAACCGCTAGGAGAAACTTACAAGGGTCTATATATTTAGATCAGCCTTTCCCAACCTTTTCCACACTGCGGTCCCCCTTTGAAGTCTACAATACATGCAATATATACGGTTATATAAACACTATATGCCAGAAATATTTATTTATATATTTGTATATATATAATATTGTATATAATATTGTATTTGTATATATATTTGTGCATATATATATATAAATAATTTACAAATAAAAAAGACTAGAATCCACCAAGTATCTATGAATACAAAATAAATATACTCAAAGAAGTAAATAAACATTTCTGGCATAAGCATATAGTAAAACCTGTGTAGCGAAATTGAAAGGACTCGCAAAAATTCCCGTTTTAAAATTAACGAAGATAGATCTGTGCTTAAAAAAATGTATATACATATAATGGACATAGTGAGATAGAATATATATAGTGTTTTTTTTTTCAGTGGTATATCATGTTAGAGTAGTTTGATGCCTACTCCGTAATCGCGTGGTCCTGGGTTTCAAACCTGGGGCTGGACACCTTGACTAAGATGTTGCAAATATATAAATAAATCCAGTACGTAGATAAAACTAAACCAAAATAGCCTACCCATCAGGTATAGAAAAAAGTATTTTTCTGAAAAAATAAATAAATAAATAAAATGTATTAACTTCAACAAGTTATTATGATAATAAGTGTATGACTTACCGAGGTACACACTTCAGTCAATGTGCTGGTTGGTGTTGTCTTTCAGCCACTAACTTAGAAATGTCAGGATCAAACGAAGAAATTTTAAGCGAAGATCCGCCTCAGCATCAAGTTTATTCCTTTACTTATTCTTCAGATAAGAAAGAGCAGAAAACGTTGATTCACAAAGGTATGTCGTTGCAAACGGCATTAAGCATCGTAGCACCCTTTTCGAGATTTCGGGATACACTGGTCGCGCATACAACCAGAAATCAGTCAGTGTGGAGGATGAATACTTTATTTTCATAACGGAGCAAACAACTAATCTTCTTCGTTACCTGGCAACTCATTTTCCATCTCTAGGAAAGGATTTTTTACCCACTCCAGTTTTTCTTTGTTTAATGGGAAATATTCCCTGAATTTTAAGGTCATGGTTTCTAAATGTTTTTTCATGTTCATAACAACATCAGAAGGAGGATCTTCTTCAGTTGTTGACAAGAAGTCGCTAAGGGAAGAGAAAGAATGATATTCTTTTTGTCTAGGCTGCGGGACAAAACGTTTAGTTGCTCGATTGTTGCTTCAATCTTATCCTGAACCATAAATATAGTAACACTTTTACCTTGAAGGCGTGTATTTAGGGAGTTTAAAAAGCCGAAAATATCTGACGTCTATGCTAGAATTGAGAGCCAAGTGAAATCGTTCAGACGGCCACTCAATTCAAATTTGGAGTCTAAAAGAAATAACCTCATTTCATTGCGCAGGTCGAAAAGACGGGTCAAGACTCTTCCAGGAGATAACCATTGAATTTCGGAATGATGTTGTTGGTTACTCCCCATTGCACAGTGCATTGAATGATCGAGAGTTAAGAGAACGAGACTTGATATAATTCATAATTTTCACTGCATCGTCCAGAATACTTTTCATTTTGCATGGCATATCACGTGAAGCTAATGCTTCTCTGTGGATACTACAGTGGGTCCATTTCGCTAACGGAGCAATCGATTGAATGCGTACTATCAGTCCTTTATGTTTGCTAGTCATTGCTTGAGCATTGTCTGTGCTAATGCCAACACAACGTGACCATTCTATGTGATTCTCCACCATAAAAAGAATTAAGAATTTCGAACATAGCTTTTGCCGTTGTGTGAAACAGAAGCTGTTTACAGAACAAAAGGTCTTCTTGTATGGCACTATCGTGTTCATATCTGGCAAAAACTAATAAATATGGTTTATCAGAAACGTCCGTACTTTAGTCCAGTTGCAAAGTGAAGTATTCACTGTCCATCACTTGTGCTATTAACATGTCCTGTACATTTCCAGCCATTTCTTGGATTCTTCTTTTGATGGTATTGTTATATAATGAAATTGAAGATAACCCGTTTGATAATTTTCCCCCAAACATTAGGCGTGTCATCACTTTGGCAGCTGGAAGAACCAACTCCACCAATTGTGTGAGATAATCCTTTTTTCGCAATTAATAAAGCTACTTCATAAGAAACCAACACTGCTTTTTCGTTATTTTGTCCGGAGGAAATGTCCTTAAGTATCTTTTTCGAAGCACTAAGTTCTGTTAGCTTCTTTCTAAAATACTCAACCGGTTTTTTAACCAGCTCTGAATGTTTACTTTCGACATGTCTTTCCAGTTTCGACGGTTTCATACACTCATTCGATAACACTTCGCCACAAACAACACACTGCGGTTTTCGAACATCGTTTGCCTCAACTACAGTAAATCACATCCCTAAATATTTATCACAATATTTGAGTAATTTCTTTTGAGCTCACACAGTTTTTTTGTTTTCTCCTTCTATAGTGTCAGTAGTTTCGCTTCTTCCGCGTTTTAGCGAACCTGATTTTAGCCACCGATCCATTATGTGGAATTCACACACACATACACATAAACTCCCGATAAACACAATGCCATAGCTTCAAAAGTACACTACTGTCTACTAACACCAACTACCAAGTGTAACTGTGTTCTGGAATATGATTCAGAGTATTTCTTTCCAACCCCTTCAAGACTTGCATTCGGAACTAGATAAAGTAATAGGTGCAAGCTTCTCCGTCTCGATGCTCAAGAACCACAGCATAAGTTCAATGTGCACCCAGTATGTTAAAAATATGGTCGGGGTTGTACAGTCCGCAGCAAAAAGCCTGCAACATAAGCATGTAGGTTTATTGTGAAATGACGAAGTATTTTGTTCCAAAATAAATGTGCAGAGGAGGACGCCGAGGTTTCTCCTGGTGTGATTGGTGCCACTTAGACGTTATGTTGATTCCTTGCACTGTTAGGCATAGTTTCACAATAAACTTACATGCTCATGTTGCAGGTTTCTTGCTGCGTACTGTACTAGCCGCATCCCACTCACCAGATTTTTCTCTTACCACCTACCTCTTGCGGGAATTCAGTAAAATCATTTGTAAATAAATAATCTGGGGGAAACAGCACTTTTCGCACTTGTAATAACAAAAGCTATGGAAAGGGTGCAGGGAGAAAGGAGGAAGAATGTGTGTATCACAGAAAATAGCTTGGGTCAAGGGTATTTGACAAATGAAAGAATTCCGAGGAAGAATTTCTCATTCCCTCTTTCCTTTTTGAGTCACCTGTTGCGTCAAAGAAGATCTTCGTTTGAAGATATTTTACAACACGTACTGTACATCAGTCTCTACACGCTTTTTGGCTCTGTCAGAAAAATAAATAAATAAATAAACGTAGGAGTATATAGGCAACTTCTTGTAGGTCGAATATCACTTCTCACGCAAATTGACTTATTATTATTAATTCGATCATTTAACTTAAAATGGTGTATTTCTTACCACTGTGTGTGCCTTTCTCAGATTGGCTTGCGAACCCTCTGATATACTCTTGTGGACCCCAGGTTGGGAAAGGCTGATTTAGATGTAAATTCGGTATAGGCTACATCTATGGAAGTATAATGTATGTTAGGTGTACAATGAGCATAAATGTTATAATGAGTCCCTTAAGGTGTTGTTTCTAGGTTAGAAATAATCAGTCCGTATTTTTTAAATGATGATTGTAATTGGGAATTTATACTTGGATAGGTTGAAAAATTTTGTGGTAAATTTCCACTAATTATTTTAAGAAATTGAGAATTTCAACATAACGGTGCACCTGCTCATTGCGTTCATCAGTTCAGGAAATATTTGGTCGAGAACATTTGTTAAAAACGTTGAATTCAATCTGGTTTGGCCTGCAAGGTCACTTGATTTTAGTCTCCACAGTTTCTGGTTATATGGAATGACCAGGAAACATGTATTCCTACGCCACAAAACCTCATGTACGTCGATTATTCTTCTACTTCAACTTTTTAATAGATGGGAATTGAAATACATTTAATTTGCAAATACTCCCACATATTGTTGAGGCCAATATTTTGCATTTCTCCTCCTGCGTCTTTCATATAGAATTCATTTGAACTCAAAATCGCACGAAATTTGAAGTATTTTAGTAAACCACTCTCACCTCCTTTCTCTTCTAGATCAAGTATCAAAGAACACTAAAACACATGTTTAATTATTTTTAATAAAAAGTACCAGATTGATTTCCCTAAACGTAAGGCTTTTCTAGATACGGAAATCTTAATGAACCATTTCTATATCTTTTTCTTTCCTTCTAGGCCAAATATATATCAACACAGAAACGCATGTTTAATTCTTGTAAATATAAAGTCAAATTACCAAATTTCATGTCTCTAACTTAATAGATTGCGAAATATATACCTATCTCTCCCCATTTCTCCCCATTTTTAAGTCGTTAGGGTTCCCGCCGACTTGGAAATCTAAAACGATCAAGGAATTCAGTTTACTTGCAGAAAGTTTTGGAAAAGTCTGAGGATTTTATGAAAAGCTGAAACAAAACCATTGGAAATTAAAGGAATTTTAAATACGGATTTTCACTTCTTAGAACTCTTACTCCGTTGTTAATTATCCAGATGTGTGGTAGAGGATAATTTATAAAATAAATTTGTTTATTTTGCAGTACTTCTCTACGCACAAACATACTAGATAGTTGCACATGGATAGTAGATGAGAAACTCCCTGCTCGGGGGAAAAATATAGTTGTTTTGTTTTTTTGCGTTACATATAGACCTGAAAATTTGTAAACTTAACCTTGGAGACCTGGAAGTGTCAAGAAATTCATGCTCGCCAAATAAGTGAGAACCTTATTCGAATTTCTATAAATCATTTCTTCCTTTTACCTTACATTACAGATCGTATGTACTGTCCAAATTTCAAGTTCCTAGCTTAAGCAGTTTGGCTAGCCGTTGATCAGTGAATCAGTCAGTCAGGAATTATTTATATACAGAGAGATCAAATGATAGATTCTCTATGACAGAAATTAACGTGTTTTATTAGTAAATATCAAGTGAAGATTGGAAATAACTTTAGTAACAAAATACATCAACGTTAACTATAAAAAGTTGAAGATTTTGTGTTGCTTGTTTTCATTGCCAAATACCTAGACAAAATACAGAATTATTAGAAGTTTTTTTAGTTTTATTAAAGCATTCGTAACGCACGTTGACAAAATATAAAAGTAAGATCTTTGGGAAGAGAAAGTAAAAAAAAAAAAAAAAAAAAAAAAAAAAAAAAAAAAAAACTTTGTTTACATTAAACTTGTTTTCCCAATTACAAGTGCTTTGTGCGAGGTCCTTTTGTCACTTGACACATAACGACTCGTAAGTTTCTGTCATACGCGTTGTAGTATATCACGATCGAATGATGCAGTGTTTCTGTAATGCATACGCGCAGATCATGCATGGAGGTGGTAAGGTGCTTGTAGACTATCTTTAACATACCTTCAGAGAGAATATTCGGGAAATATGGAGGCGAAAGAGGAAGTTAACAATGGACATGATCAGCACTGCTAATCCATTTGTTTGGTAGTTGCCTATTGAGTTCAGTTCCGAATTCTCTATGAGAATGGGAAAGGAAAAACTATCCATGGGAAAGAGAACTATTTTATTTGATAATGAAAAACGGAATGTCCTGTTCGTCCTGCGGTAGAAAACATGTCTGTAACGTGTTTACGTACGAAATCCCCATGATAACGAATGAAGAGCTGTACACTTTTTTATGAATAACACATTCAGTTGGCGGATTTCGTCCAAATTTTAACATTATGTTTGTTCAGTATTCTCAAAAGTTGTAAGGACTCTACCAAATTATCGGTTTCTATTAGAATCTGCATACTTTTGCAGAAAGAAAGCTGCTTCACACTATCGGCCGGTTTGAGAGATCGCAAGAACTGCAATCGGTAGGAATAACAAATGTTTGCGTAGAATCTTCCATATAATCGCCTGCGGGATATTCAGTTCTTTGCTGGCTCTGATAGTAATGAACTTTGTTTAAAAGTTGCAGGATATGCTCAGTTGCTTCAGCTATTATTGACGGACAGCCGAATGACTTTTAGCTACAGATGCAACTACTTTCCTTAAAATCGGAGTACCACTTTCGAGCATATGCCTGCTGGGTGAATCTTCAACGAACTTCCTTCGCAAACTGCATTGGACATTAATAAGTGAAAATCGAGGATCCAAAGCAGTCTCCTGTCTTTGTTGGCATCTCTCGTCTCATATCATCTCTAACGATAAACTGTGCAACTTTGCCAGCCATTTAAAAAAATAAAAATAATAACAAATAAAAATAAATAAAAAGGTTTCTCTTTATATTGATATCACTTTGGTTTATCTGTGTTGAAATGCGCACATATTTTACTCTTACTAATATTGACCATTTGTGGTCAATCAGCTTTTCTTTTCTCTGGAGCTATTGGAGGGGGGGGGGGGTAGGTTTGGAGTTAAGTGTCGTCCATTTCAACTCCGAACCAATTTGAGATATAGACCTATAATTTAATGTGGGATCTAAACCACATGAGCTCCCACGGGAATTAAAACCAAATATCACAAGGCAGCTCTCTAAAACTGTTAGGTTGTCGGAAAAGTCGAAGCTATTTTCTGTTTTTCAAGGGTCATTCATTTATATGATGTACAGTGCTCCCATATTCTGGAAAATCAGGTAAAGTTAGGGAATGTCAGGAAAATGAAAACATGTCAGGGAAAGTCAGGGAACGTAAGTGTGCAAAACAATTCGTGAAGTGTAAATTGTTTCTTCAAAACTATCACAGCAGAGTGTGAACCATTTTAAAGAAAATTCCAGTCTTGAGCCATTTGTTTGTTTCCTGCACTCAGAACTTCTATCTCTCTTAAGAAGCTAATGAGTCGTCGTGTTAAACAAAGCGTTATGAAACTTGCTGACGGTACAATGAAGCTTCTTGACTTGACTGTAAATGAAAATTTAATAGAAATAAGAAAGGTGGACATTGGTTTTAAGCTAGAAAAACTACTGAAAGCATTAGATAAACTAGCTTTCAGGCTTGACTGTCGAAACTTTTTGCTGGGCATAATCAAGAAGATTGTGGGAAGGAGCACTCTGAAGTACAAATTAGTACGTCTCCTGTTAGCTTTGGACTCCAGGCTACAAATAAATAAATAAATAAATAAATAAATAAAAAATTATAAAAAATAAAAAATAAATAAAAATAAAATAAAAAATAAAAAATAAAAAAAAATCAGAACTTGCTTAGACTAGGTTGAAACGCATCCTACAAACTCTGCATGAGCATAACAGAATATCTGATTCTGTACCTGAGAAAGCAAAGTGTCAATTTATGGCTTTCTGTACTAAAATCCAGGGGTCTCTTGCAATTGACTTCAGAGAATACGAAGAGAAGATAGATAGCTTCTGGTTAGATGACTTCTTTGTAAAGGTAATGTCCAAGAAACAAGAATACTCCGATTTGTGGCATGTTGTGAAAATATGTTTAATTTTATCCCACGGCAATGCCTCACAAGTAAAGGGTCCAAATGGATGAATCGAGTTGCGGGATTAGACATAGTGCGCCTGATAGAGGATGTGAAAATATGTAGATGTGCAAAGTTATAGCGGCTGATCGCCATAAGAAACGGAGAGGGAGGAGGTCAAAGTTTGTGGGAGAAGGGCTATGCTATGTTATTGAAATACATCAAATAAATGTTGAATCTTGAAAATAGTGAAAGACAATGCAAATGGTGGTAGTTTTACATATTTTTAAAAGAAGAATGGGCAGAGTTGATCACGAACCTCCGCCGCCATCTTGAAATCCGTTTTTTTTTTTTTTTAAGTAGAAAGGTAGTCATGTGATATATCAATTAGGGCCAGCATATTCTCAAAATGTCAATTATGAACTTTAGTAATCGTTATCTGTACTTATTTGGAAACTTTAGGATCACCTTTATAGTTATTTACGAAAATCTAAGAGACTAATACTTGTATGTTGAAAGTTTGGATTATCACGAAAACACATGTAAGTTACATATATCCAGAAGCCAAGAAAAATAATAATAATAATAATAATCTAATTATATCACGCTAGATACGTGCCTCTGGCGCAAAATATTTGGGGGCGCAAAATATTTGGGGGCGCAAAAATTGGAGAGTGAAAAAGGAGAAAAAATTCAAATACTCTGGTGCAGAAAACGTCATTTCCGTTCCGGTTGAACTACCTGATTACAAACAAACTAGATCTCGGCGGCTAATGTAAATGTCATTTGTATAATTTTACTTTTGTTAATTGAAAATAGAGATTTATATTACTTGATAAATAAGAATACTTAAGGACAGTTGTCTCAGGATAACTGGGGGTAAAAACAAACTATTAACTGTACTAATATTAGGAAAAATACGTGTTTTCTAATATTAGTTAAGGGAAAATTCCGCCCGAAGCAAAACTGGCAAGGTAGTAACTGAAGGAGAGGTGCTCTGGAAATAGTGGGGGGTGCAACAATTTGAAGTGCCTAGGGCGCCGAGGAGGTTTAAAACGGTCCTGGGTGCATGATGCAATTGTGTACTATGGAGGTGTGGAATCCGTTCCTATTGATCGAAGAATGGTTCGTTCAGTTTGGAGATGCTATGATGAATACCTTAAACAGAAACGAATCAAAGGTGAAAAAAGAAAACTAAGTGCTGAAGTTTAGAAATTGGAAGAAGGAAGAAATAAATGGAATTATGTTACAAACAAGAACAAGACACTCTCGTAGAATAAATTCAAGAACTGAAAACAAAACAAAATTCTGTTTAAAATGTAAATGTGAGGATTAAGGTGTCTCAGAGTCGGTAATATTAGGACTGATAGTATTAGGCTTAGAGAGAGTTGGCAATATATTCTTGGCTTCTTTTTATTGTTTTTTCAAGCAAAAAGAAAAATAGTCTAATTTACAATGTCAAGATATGTGTTCCTGTATCATACATATATTATTATATAATTACATGTTAAATTTTGTGTAAATAACAATTGCTCATATTGAACATAACAAATATGTAAATGATAATTAAAGATGGTGTGTTGGATGGCTATGGGGATGGAGAAGGCCGTCAAAAAAGTGTATGATAGAACTTGCCCCATATCTTCCCATTCAAGAATTTATGTCAGGGAAAACAAGAATTTGTGTCGGAATGTCAGGGAAAGTCAGAGAAATAGATCTTTTTTGTGGGATTCGTGTAAGTATAAAGAACATAGATCACTCAGTTATATATTACCTATTTTGTTCGATAACCTTTTACTATCCTTCAATGAGCTTCAAAATTTCTAATTCATAAAAGGGCCTGTCTTTATCGTCGAAAAACTTAACAATGTTATGATTTTCCAGCCTTATCTGAATTTTATACCATGTAAGAGGAGTTGAAGAGAGCGAAAGAAGTGGCAGTCTGACGCAAGGTCAGGCGTGTATGGTGAGTGACAACATCCTATAAAAGGTCTGACTGGTTATCAAAATTGGTTATGGTTTCGTGTTGTTGTGATGGAACACAACTCCTTTATGATTAATGGGCTCTAGATGTTTTACCCACTAGAACAATATACTAGAATTAATTTAAATGAACGAGAACTATAATTAAAAGCAAAACACTTATCTTTCAAAGTTTTTCAGATCAAGAAAACAAAACATGTTCAGTCACGAACTATTAGCTACAAGGCGCCAAAAAGCAATATTAAACTAAGCAGTTCAAGTTGTCACTGGCAAGTTGAACGCGTTGTATAAAAAGATATTGAGGTGTCTCATAATACATGAATGGCTCTCAATAAGAGCCTGACATACTAAAAATAATATATAATTTACCATTTTTTTGGCTTGTTTTTTAATAAGTGAAAGGAGATAATCCATAAATCCATAAGGAGATGTTCCATAAATCCAGATTGGATCATCCAACTGGGATGTTACACACTACAGACAATATTCCTTGAACTAAAGCGAATTTTTGAATTCAGTTTTTTTTTAACAGCTACTACCGCGATTAATTTAGGCGAATTTGTTAATGGAATCAACCCGTTAATATCTTCACGAGTAAGGGGACTTACACGGTGGTCGTTTAAATCCCATTCATCAACATGCACGGCAGTGCATGGCAGCCAAGTTCCGCGAAGAAAATGAAAACTGGCCTGCACTGCCGTAAGCATATTATACACGAACAAGAGTTTTGGGTAAAATCGCCGATTTCGAGGCTTTGTAAAAACGATTCTATTAAGGGTAGAAATACGAAATTTAGAATGTAAGGAGATATCCCACAGATGTACTCATATGCCAAATCTCACATTCCTACCTTCAACCATATTCGAGTACTGGACCCCCAAAATATGCAGTTTTCAGGCTCACTGACTCACTGACTCACTCATCAAATTGATTAGGTACTTCCCAATCAGATAGAAACGTGAAACTGTGCAAAAAGGTACCCTATAACGACCTGAGTATGGAAAAAGTCCAAAATCTGAGGAATGTACTATGGGAATTTTTTTACGGGCAAAAAACTGTCCTTAGCCAGGAAAAAAATCGTTTCACTCACTCACTCAACAAATTGATTAGGTACTTCCCAATGAGATAGAAACCTGAAACTTTGCATAAAGGTTCCCTATAACGACTTGAGTATGTAAAAAGTCCTAAATCTGAGGAATTTGCTATGGGAAATCTTTTATGGGCAAAAAACTGTTCTTAGCCTGGAAAAAAATCGTTTCACTCACTCACTCATCAAATTGATTAGGAACTTCCCAATGAGTTAGAAACTTGAAACTTTGCATAAAGGTACCCTACAATAACTTGAGTATGGAAAAAGTCCGAAATCTGAGAAATGTGCTATGGGCAAAAAACTGTCCTTTGCCAGGGAAAAAATCGTTTCACTCACTCACTCATCAAATTGATTAGGTACTTCCGAATGAGATAGAAACTTGAAACTTTGCGTAAAGGTACCCTATAACAACCTGAGTATGCAAAAAGTCCGAAATCTGAGGAATGAGCTATGGGAAATTTTTATGGGCAAAAAACTGTCCTTAGCCAGGTAAAAAATCGTTTCACTCACTCACTCATCAAATTGATTAGGTACTTCCGAATGAGATAGAAACTTGAAACTTTGCGTAAAGGTACCCTATAACAACCTGAGTATGCAAAAAGTCCGAAATCTGAGGAATGAGCTATGGGAAATTTTTATGGGCAAAAAACTGTCCTTAGCCAGGAAAAAAATCGTTTCACTCATTCACTCATCAAATTGATTAGGTACTTCCCAATGAGATAGAAACGTGAAACTTTGCATAAAGGTACCCTACAATAACTTGAGTATGGAAAAGGTCCGAAATCTGAGGAATGTGCTATGGGAAATCTTTCATGGACAAAAAACTGTCCTTAGCCAGGGAAAAAATCATTTTACTCACTCACTCAACAAATTGATTAGGTACTTCCCAATAAGGTAGAAACTATGCATAAAGGTACCCTACAATAACTTGAGTATGCAAAAAGTCCGAAATCTGAGGAATGAGCTATGGGAAATTTTTATGGGCAAAAAACTGTCCTTAGCCAGGAAAAAAATCGTTTCACTCATCAAATTGATTAGGTACTTCCCAATGAGATAGAAACGTGAAACTTTGCATAAAGGTACCCTACAACAACTTGAGTATGAAAAAAGTTCGAAATCTGAGCAATGTGCTATGGGAAATCTTTTATGGGCAAAAAACTGTCCTTAGCCAGGAAAAAGATAGTTTCACTCACTCACTCATCAAATTGATTAGGAACTTCCCAATGAGTTAGAAACTTGAAACTTTGCATAAAGGTACCCTACAATAACTTGAGTATGGAAAAAGTCCGAAATCTGAGAAATGTGCTATGGGCAAAAAACTGTCCTTTGCCAGGAAAAAAATCGTTTCACTCACTCACTCATCAAATTGTTTAGGTACTTCCCAATGAGATAGAAACTTGAAACTTTGCATAAAGGTACCCTACAATATCTTGAGTATGGAAAAAGTCCAAAATCTGAGGAATGTGCTGTGGGAAATCTTTTATGGGCAAAAAACTGTCCTTAGCCAGGTAAAAAATCGTTTCACTCACTCACTCATCAAATTGATTAGGTACTTCCGAATGAGATAGAAACTTGAAACTTTGCGTAAAGGTACCCTATAACAACCTGAGTATGCAAAAAGTCCGAAATCTGAGGAATGAACTATGGGAAATTTTTATGGGCAAAAAACTGTCCTTAGCCAGGAAAAAAATCGTTTCACTCATTCACTCATCAAATTGATTAGGTACTTCCCAATGAGATAGAAACGTGAAACTTTGCATAAAGGTACCCTACAATAACTTGAGTATGGAAAAGGTCCGAAATCTGAGGAATGTGCTATGGGAAATCTTTCATGGACAAAAAACTGTCCTTAGCCAGGGAAAAAATCATTTTACTCACTCACTCAACAAATTGATTAGGTACTTCCCAATAAGGTAGAAACTATGCATAAAGGTACCCTACAATAACTTGAGTATGCAAAAAGTCCGAAATCTGAGGAATGAGCTATGGGAAATTTTTATGGGCAAAAAACTGTTCTTAGCCAGGAAAAAAATCGTTTCATTCACTCACTCATCAAATTGATTAGGTACTTCCCAATGAGATAGAAACTTGAAACTTTGCATAAAGGTACCCTACAACAATTTGAGTATGAAAAAAAGTCGGAAATTTGAAGAATGTTCTATGAGAAACTTTTTATAGGCAAAAAACTGTCCTTATCCAAGCAAGAAATCGATTCACTTACTCACTCAACAAATTGATTAGGTTCTTCCCAATGAGATAGAAACTTGTAACTTCGCATAAAGGTACCCTACAATAACTTGAGTATACAATAACTTGAGTATGCGCGTCATGTAATGAACTCCGTAATTTCGCAATGTGAAAAGGTAGAGAACAACTAGGTATATTGAAACACCAGCTATGTCTAGTGATGTAACAGCGAGGATTCAGCATCAAGGGTTTTGGGCTCTGTTGATACTCTTCGTATTTAGGTAATGAAAAATGAGATGTTAGCGATCATGATTTTGTAGTTCGGGTAAATGATTTGGAATCTCGTTTGGACATAACGCTCTGACAGATATTTAATAGAATAAATCCTCTCCGCTGTTCTAGTGGCTAGCATGTGCGCCTTTCTTGTACAGGTCTTGGGTTCGATTCCCGGTAGGAGAGCCCTTGGGAACTAATGTTGTATGTGACACATTATGACTCCTTTAAAAGTGTACAATTTTAAATTTAAATCCAGTAATATGCCACAATTGAGAATTGCAATATACGATATTGACATGGTGAACTACAAAAAGAAGTGAAATATGAACAAAACCACCAGAGGTGCAAAAAGTGCAGCCAAGTTCGTCAGCCTCAAAAAGTGTTGAGATGAGGATGGATGAGCCAAGTTCCTTGGCCACTGCATCTGAAAGGAACACTGGAACTTGGCGCGAGGTGTCAAGGAAAATTATGTTAAGGAACCTTAGGGATAGTGGTGGTGGGCGGGTGGGTTTAGGACCACCATCAACCTTAGGAATATCAACTTTGCTAATGCGCTAAGGCACATATACAGTATACTGCAGTAAGATTGGTGGTTCGAAACCCAGACAAGGAAAACTTATATTCCTCTACGAAGTGTCAAAGTAAATGATGTTAACGAGCCTTTGGGATGGTGTTTGTGAGCGTGGTGGATTTGGGGGTCACCACTAGCCTTATGGCTGAAATGTCCCGGCCGTGAAACTAGGAACAGACATCTTAATGTATTCGAATATGTTAGACACCTCGCGCCAAGTTCCAGTGTTTCTTTCAGATGCAGTGGCCAAGGAACTTGGCTCATCCATCCTCATCTCAACACTTTTTGAGGCTGACGAACTTGGCTGCACTTTTTGCACCTCTGGTGTTTTTGTTCATATTCATAAATGTACACTTATGTCCAAAATTATTGTCGCATTTCTATAAATATGCTTTTGTAGGAATATAATTCGATAACGAATTCGACCGGTATTTCTTATAATGTTTGTATGTGTACAGGGTTTTCATAAAATCAGGACGGATTTAATTCGCTTATAATTTACATAAAAATGCTCATATTGAAATCAAATAAAGTGCAAACGGTAGCGGAAGGATTAAATTTTTACCTGTAATTTGCACCAGCTCAGTTCATTCACCGCCACACCTCCAACTGGGCGCCATTTACGTCCACACATTCGCGTAGGCGGCGCTGGAATCCACTCACAGCGTTCCGCCGTGTTTGATCCGAAATGCCAGCCACAGACGCCCTGATTTTGTCCTTTAAGTTCTCAAAACCACTTGGCTTCTTTGCATAAACTTCCGTTTTCACATGACCCCAAAGCCAGAAGTCGCAGGGGGTAAGGTCGGGTGATCTTGGCGGCCAAGCGGTCGGGCCACCGCGGCCAATCCATCGGTTAGGGAATTTCTCGTCAAGGAACTGTCTCACCTTGATTGCATAGTGAGGGGGTGCCCCGTCCTGTTGGAACACGATGTCGTTCTGGATTTCACGTACCTCCAGTTCCGGAATGAGGTATTTCTGCAACATATCCAGGTACGAATCTCCATTCACGGTCTCCTCTTCAAAAAAAAAAAAAAAAAAAAAAAGGTCCAATCAGATGATCATAGGACGCAGCGCACCAAACGTTCACTTTAGGGCTATCTCTCTCATGTGTCTCAAATTCCTTTGGGATTTCCGTGCCCCAAACGCGACAGTTGTGTCGGTTAACCTTCCCGGACACATGGAAGGTTGCCTCATCTGAGAACATGATGGCTGAAAGGAGAACGTCGCCATGCCCTCCCTCTCCCTCTCTCAACGTGTTCAGAGTTGCCGCTTATCTAACAGTGTTGCCAAGTAAAAATTTAATCCTTCCGCTACCGTTTGTACTTTATTTGATTTCATTATGAACATTTTTATGAAAATTATAAGCAAATTAAATCCGTCCAGACTTTATGAAAACCCTGTATAATCAGCAAAGACACGTATGTGGCAAATTTCATGTCAAAAGAGCAGTAAATAAGAACAATAAAACGAAAATAAAACATGTTTGTCCATTTAGCAACATTTTGTTTTACTCGCTCTAATTTTCGTATTTATAATTCTTTTTTTACTATGAAATTTACCACAAATATCCATTTCCCAATTGTGAAAATATTTAGACATTTTTAAATCCTTATTATAAACGAAAACTCAATTATTCATAAATGGTTTCGCGTTATCCTCTTTACTGATTTTAGCACAGTTCATTGAATACATGAATACAAATGAGCATATCAGTGACAATATTTTTAACTCAGACTATATTATCATAGTATTGTAAATTGAGGCGTGCGGGCGAGCAACAAAACAAGCAGCACCAAAGAAATTGTGCATTAGAGGGGATTCAAAAAATTTTAACTCATGCTGAATCGACTTAGTCCAAATAGTGCATGTGTTTCGTTGTTCCTCTCAGCTTTGAAAAACTAAAAGGTTCTATTAATATATTAACTGAGACACTATAGGAAAGCCTAGCTCTCGATGTTAAACTGAAAATCCCAACTTTACTCAAGTTATCGATTGTACCGTTGTTCTGCCGCACGCCTCAATTGCAACACTAAAAAGTATCAAGAAGTATAAGTTATTTTTAATAAAATGTTTCTTGTTACAGATTATTCACATAAAAAGCATGACCCTTATGCAGAATTAAAGCTTTGCGATTGCGGAGGTGGCAAGAAGAGTCGCGGCGGTGGACCTCCTACGTACTACCCGAATTTTGGCGAGAGATACCTCAAGTGCGAAGGATTAACACCACATAGCGCAGGCCACTCAAGACATTATGGGAAGACCAGTGGTTGTCCAGAAGCATACACGCGTAAATCCAATAAATGCCCAGCCTTCCGTGGACCACCAAATCCCAAAATTGAAATCCAGCAACCAAGGCCTTGTCCTGTTTACGATTTTAAAGAAGAAAGGGCACCACCACAAGGCAAAGCTATGGAATATGGGTCGTGCTCTGCATACAGAGGAAAAGAAGTCCATCCACATCCAAGAAACAAAGCGGGTATTATTGAACCTTGTCCAAATTATAAAGAAGTGCCCAATTGTCCTGCTTACAAAGGTGGTCCACCAAAACGAAACGCTGAGTGCCCTCTGTACCCTGCAGAGCCATGTGATGTTTTTGACATTGGAGAAGGTCGTCCATGCCCTATTGTAGATCCTTGCCCCACAGATCAGCGAGTAGATGAACCCTTATATCCTTGTCCAACTTACCTTCCCTCAAAGGAATACGCTTGCCCAGGCCTTGACAAAAGCTGGCCTAAACCATGTCCTGCAGCACGTTCATAGCCACAACTCAACATTTTGAACTGAATGTTTTAAAATAAATACTTTTTTCCACACACCACAGAAACTATATTCATTCCTGTATCACAGAAACTGACAGTAAATGGTAACTTTAAAATACAATTGTGTTTTTATTTCTGAATATGCGCAAGTAACTTGTAATTTGTTTATTGTAAAGACATTTTATTTTGCCTGGAAAGAAATTTTCAACAGTGTAATGTAGAGTTCTTAAAGACAGGTCATATCAAAACAGGAAACCTCTGGGCTCGAAAAACTAGAATTTCTTTCAGAACTGGAAAAATTCTTGGATTGAACCAGAATGCTTCGAATATTTACAGTTACTTTTGCCGATAGTCTCAAAGCTATGTTGTTTCTGATGAAAGAAAAAGTCTTTAATTTTTTAAAAGTTACTGAAATTATTCTCAGCTAGCCTTCTAAGAGAAGATATTCAATTCTAACAGTTCCATTTCTAAAATGTTTCGATAGTGTTCTTTTTAGTCAAGATATATGTTTTTAAATATTTTACAATGTCTTAAAGGAAAGTATTTTCTTGATATGAATGTATACTGCTTTTAACTGATAAAATATGTAAATCTTGTTTACATGAAACAAAACGAAAGGTCATTAGAATATGATAAATATCAGGCATGACAAGGCCTAAAAAAGATATAAAACGACAGATCTAAAAGAAATTAAATTTGAAAATAACTATTTAGTAGACACACCAAAAAAGCATAACAGAAAATATGCACTCCATGTCCAAAACTTAGAGGAATGTTAATTTCGAAAAGTAACCATAATGTCATCTGGCACTGCTGAATAAAATGAAATTACCAGCTTGTTCGGAGATATAGATGTTTTCTAGACTGCGATAGCACGACGAACGTCCGTAGCGGACGAAATACGTAATTAGTGAATTGTGTTTCTCAGAGTGTGCAGTGCATATCAGTCATAGTGAATGTATCCTAGGAACACACGATAGCCCAGAGAGCACATGTGAATGATGTAATGTGCGTTCGGATCATTGGTAGATTAGAAATGGGGCATAGTTAACAGGGTGTGGTTAGGGACTTGCATGTTCCTCGCGGTGTTGTATCGCGACTGTGGAATCGTTTTCTCGCTGGTAAAAATATTGGAAGGCAAAATAGAAGTCGTCGACGTACAACAATACTGCGTGAGGATGAGTATCTGGTCTTAAATGCTCGACAAAGACCAACGAGCATAGAAGTACACTAGCCCAAACCTTGAAGTTGCTTCTGATGCCTACGTATCATGTCAAACTGAATACTGATGTTACACGAATGTACATTGTATACTGTAAGGTTCCGTGAGTGGCCAGTGCAGTCACCAGACCTCAAATCGATTGAGCAAGCATGAGATACCCTCGGGAGACGAATTGTAGCCTTAACACCTCTATCACGGTCAATTGCTGAACTGCGCAAGGTGCTTGTGTAAGGTTGACACGGTTCATTACAGTAGTTGCTTGATTATCTCATTTGTAGTATAGGTGCACCCTGAAGCTGTTCTCGAAAATCACACCCCGTAATGAACATTTCTGCCAACAAAAGTCCGGACTTGAGCTCCTTCGTGGCTAAGCGATTAGCGTACGAGCCTTTGGCATGGGAGACCCGGGTTCGATTTCCGGCGGGAGCTCAGGTGGTTCGGATTCCACGTTAATCAGTAGGTCCCGTCTCATATAGCCTCGCTATTGAAAGGACATTAAACTCAAAATCAACTCAACTCAAAAGTCCGGACTTGTGACAAGCAACAGACGGTGAGCTATATGACATAGCTGTGTTCAGTTAGATTTTTCAGTGATCATGTGTCATTACAAGCGTTTGTTTTATCCACAGGTATTTATCCATGCTTCTGAGCGAGCAGAAACATTTCTGTAATAATAGTTCACAATATGATTTTTTTTTCTCTCACACACTTCTTAGAAATGTCAATTAAAAAAAAAAAAACGTTGAAATACGTTGTCGTTCGGCTTGCACTTGCTGTAGCGGCTATGACGTCATTTGATCTTGGCATATTGCCACGTGATTTCTAACTGGAATAAAATTCTTAAAATTCTTCGTAAAATTCGTAAAATTCTTCTTGTCAACAAAAGTAAAAAAGTACATATGCATTGTCTAACATTCTTTTAGGGTTACAGCACATATAGAAATATTGTAAAATGGACCTTACAACATTTTCCCACTCCTTTTCACCCCTCCTCTATATTTTGAATATTTAATTTACGGAGTTTTTCTTTCTAAGTGCTACAGGAGTGTATTTTTTCATTAATTTGTGTTTGATTTTCGTGTGTTGGTGTGTGAGAAAAAGGTGAAAGATTAAGTTTGTAGATTTTTGGATTGCATCACGTTGTGTTGTAGGAAAAATGAAATGAAATCTTTAAGTTTTACGTCCCACAGTTATGCCGGTTAGGCTAAAGGAGACGGTGATGAGATGAGTGAAATGGTGGAATGAAGAAAGTGGGAGGAAACGGAAGGACCCCTAGAAAACCCACGAGCACGGTGTTTGTCCATCACAAAGTCCACACGGCGCGAGCTGTGATCGAACCAGGGACCCCAAGCACCGGAGATAAACGCTCTACCACTGAGTCACCGCGCCCCCCGTTGTGTTGTAGGATAAAGTAGGACTGTTATTCATTAGTTCGAGTCTCCGATAGTACATAACCTATTTATATTTTAGATTAGGTATATAAACAGAGCATTGGTAAAACTTTCTCCTCTGGTAACTATTGAAGATACCAGAATGAAATTTGATACATGCATTGTCTATACACCATAGTGTGTTGAAAACAGATTTAATGAGAAAAAAAGAGGAACCATTAATATGTTTTTTGGTTATAACGACTTGTCCTAAGGGACAATGGATATAATAGAAGGTAATGAGACTTTTTAATTGTAAAAAAATCAAGTCTTTAATGTGAAGTTAAAAGACTGATAAAATTGGGCAATATAATGGGATTCAGGCTGACAGAGAGGAAAAAAGGAAAAAATCACGAAGGTAGCCGAGACGTCAAGAGTGATCTTGAGTTAATCATGTGGAAAGGAAGAAACCACGGACTTTGGGTGAGAGGTTTCCACATTTACCTGTAAGTTTAACTACCTCCTCTGATAAAAAAAAAAAAAAAAAAAAAAAAAAACTCAGCTATAAAAAAGACAATCTGAGCCATCGTAGTTGGTTTCCTAGCTTCTCCCACCTTTCTGAAAGAAAAGGAAAAAAAATCACGGAGGCAGCCGAGACGTCAAGAGTGATTTTGAGTTAGCCATATGAAAAGGAAGAAACCACGGACTTTGGGTGAGAGGTTTCCACATTTACCTATAAGTTTAACTACCTCCTCTAGTAAAAATACGCAGCTAAAAAAACAATCTAAGCCATCGTATTTGGTTTCCTAGCGGAGCGTAGAAAAAAAGAGGAACCATTAATATGTTTTTTGGTTCCTCAAAAAGCGCGGCCTTTTCCTTTGACCACGGTTCTTCATGGTGTATCTAACCTCCCGGATACCCTTACCCACGCAGTTACATTACCAATCACAATAGCAGGACGTACATTTCGGTTCTTTTTCGCATTTCACCCCTGCAGTCATTCCCCACCATTTTAGGAAACCAATTCCTTAAACAGTATTTAGCCAAACTAATAGTATTTTCCAAGGTACATTAGGGTTATTACACTAATTTTGACCCAGAGGACACAAAATGTCAAGAAAGATTTTTTTTAAGGTAAAAATTTCCCGAATTTTCCTTTCCGCGTACCCACACATGCGCAAGATACCATTTAAATGTGTGTCTTACTCCGAAGAGAATGGAGTATGAACTATGATTCTAGGATAAATTATGATTATGCAGTAGTTTTTTGACTGAAAGTCTAAAATTTCCTTTAAAAATGCAAGATTTTGAAAGGGTTTAGGTGTCCTCCATGATTTTTAATGAGATTACACAAAACACTGCGCTAACATTTCACTTGGTCTACAAAAATCTGCTACAGACCCAATTTGCTCAAATCTTCAAACAAGTTATGGATTGCTACAGACGAATCTGTTTAATCCTGCAAACAAGTTATGGATTGCTTGTCGAGATGGAGATACATTGTTCGGAAAATGTTACACAAATAACTCAATCACATTTTAGTAATTTTTATCACATAACCATCACTTTTGAAGAACGGGCACATGTTTATTTTATGATAGATTTGTATCCAATGTAAATAAACTTAATTGCAAATGTAACAAGGTTTAAATCGTTTATAAAATCACTTCTTACCATGTAATTATTCACGAACCATCTCCAAAAAGAAAGAAGGATAAAAATAAGTATTTATTTTTGTGATCTTTAGAACAAGTAAATAGAGAGGCCTTTTCATGAACAAAAAAAGAAAGAGAGGAAAAAAGAAAGTGCTCATATCTACGTGACTTAGAGCAAGTGAAAAGATATCTTTTTATGCAAATAAAAAAAAGAGGGGGGAAGGAAAAATCTTTAGTTTTACGTCCCGCAGTTATGCCGGTTAGGCTAGAGGAGAGGGGAAAAGAAAGTGTTTATATACGTGACATTTACAGCAAGTAAAGAGATACCTTTTATAAGGTATAAATACTTCCTTGTATGTGTGATAAATAGAGCAAGTAAAAAGAGGCATTTTCATCCTTCCTTTCATCATAAATACTTCCTTTTTCATGGATATAAAAGAAAGAGAGAAAAAGGAAGTGTTCTTATATGAGATATCTACAAGTAAAAACAGACCTCCTTATGTATATAAAAAGAAAGAAAAAAGAAAAAGAAAGTATTTATATATGTGATTTTTAGAGCAAGTAAAAAGAGAGGCTTTTTCATGGATATAAAAGAGAGAGAGAGAAAAAAGGAAGTGCTCATATATGATATATTTACAAGTTAAAAGATTTTATGCATATAAAAAGAAAAAGAAAAAGCAAGTATTTATATATGTGATATTTAGAGCAAGTAAAAAGTGAGGCTTTTTGATGGATATAAAAGAAAGAGAAAAAAGGAAGTGTTCATATATGATACATTTACAAGTAAAAATAGATTTTTTATGCATATAAAAAGAAAAAGAAAACAAGTATTTATATATATGATATCTAGAGCAAGTAAAAAGTGAGGATTTTTGATGGATATAAAAGAAGAGAGAAAAAAGGAAGTATTCATATATTAGATACTTACAAGTAAAAAGAGACCTGTTTATGTACATAAAAAGGAAAAAGAAAAAGGAAGTACTTATATGTGATATTTAGAGCAAGTAAAAGTGAGGCTTTTTCATAGATAAAAAAGAGACAGAAAACAAAGTATTCATATATGAGATATTTACAAGCAAAAAGAGACCTCTTTATGCATATAAAAAGAAAGAAAATGGAAGTATTTATATATGTGATATTTAGTGCAAGTAAAAAGTGTTTTTTTTTTTATGGATATAAAAGAGAGAAAAGAGGGAATATTCATATATGATATATTTAAAAGTAGAAAGAGACCTCTTTATGCATATAAAAAGAAAAAAAAAAGGAAAAAATATTTTTATATGTGATATTTAGAGCAAGTAAAAAGAGGCTTTTTCATGGATATAAAAAGAAAAATTAGAGGAAAAAGGGAAAATGATTATATTTGTGATCTTTAGAAGAAATAAAGAGAGGCCTTTTGTCTCATCTTTAGACAAAACTTTTTCCCTTAAATGCTATTAATACTGTATAATTTCTTATTATGAGGGTTAAGTCAAAAATTATTCGCAATTTTGAGATAGCTTTTTACATTATTCATACTGATCTCTTTCCTCGCTTTATTTTATTGTTACGCTGTTGTCGTCATTATATTAAAGTTTGACCCTAGTTCTTCTATTTCTTCCCTTTCTTGGAGATAGATCGTGGTCGCTCCATTAGAAGTTCGCACCAAAGAGGAACATTGAGTAGTGATCCGGCTTTTGTGATCGGAATGTGTATCAGGGACCATGACTAATTTCTGGACAATGTGCCACTTGATCAATAGTCACTCGTCTGTTTAACAGAACCATGTCACGTGCATGCTCAATGTTGTCAGCATTTTGTAGCCGTAGATGGTCGTCCGACTCCCATCCTCGTGCTTAACACTTGTGCGACCATTTTTGAATTTTTCAATCCATTCGTAGACTCTCCGTTGCGCCCTGACACAGTTTCAGTATTTTGCCAAAAGTCTTTGATGGATTGCGGCCCCTGATACACCTTTCTACCATAAAAACCGGATCACTGTTCGTTGTTCCTCTTTGATGCAAACTTCTAATTTAGTGGTCATGATCTATATCCAAAAAAGGGAAGACAAATGGAGGAATTAGGATCAAACTTTAATATCTTGACCACAACAGCGTAATAATAAAATAAAGAGAGGAGAGAGCTCAGTATGAATAACGTAAAAAGCTATCTCAAAATTGCGTATAATTTTGGACTTACCCTCGTAATAAGAAATTAGAGCATTATTAGCATTTAAGAGAAAAAGTTTTGTCTAAAGATGAGACACATACCAACTGATCGGTGTTATTGAGCTGGATAAAATTGTGTACATGAGTGTAAACGATCATGCATAATTTTCTAGAAAATGGAAGAAAAACAATTAATTTCTAAACTTAAAAATTGATACTGTGGTAGAACTAGGCTACTTATTGAGGTGAAACTGATCCTGAAATATAATCACATTAAACTCTTTATTATGACACTAGCAAGACTACAGTACATAGCATGGTTAATTAGATAATAGCCTAAAATTATCGTTCTTATCATTAACTCTTATATTTTAATTTCTGTTTAATTGAAATATTGTCCAAATATGATACATATTATATTTCAGTCGATAGATCTCATCCAGCTGAACAAAGTGATCTGAGTGAGGGTAAATTCTCATGAGTAGTTTTCGAGAAGATAGAAAAAAGAACTTTCTTGGCGCTAAAAAAAATGTCGTTCATTGCCACTAATGATTGCCAGTTTTTATCTTGCTAGAAGAAATTATTTATTTATGTATTGTACATGTAGCAACTGGCATTTTGTTATTTATCTTTCCTAATCGTGGCACACGTACACTCAGCGACAAAAGTTATTTCCGTTTGATAAAATTAGTTTCGTAAATAACTTCAGAATGGAAGGACAATTTGAGTACAGTTTTCAGTAAATTAAAATGAATGTAATTTTCTGTACCTTGCAGCTATACCACTGTTATTCCCCAAATAAATTTTACCAAACGGAAAGAACTTTTGTAGCTGGCTGTACTTCTTGTATCATTTACAAAAAATGCAATGGTAGCAAGGATCATAAATTTATAATGCGGTTTAAAAAGCAGATTCAACAATTTACTGTATGAAGCCTGATAAGGGAATTAACTTTGTGCTGGTGTCGAAAAAATCTATATAGTAACAGGTAAAGCAGTAAGAAAAACAAAAGGCTATATGAAACACCCCATTGTATCTCTGCTTTTGGTCATTGGAAATATCACTGTCGACTCCAGTGGAAGCTAAAAATGTACAACTGCGCCGCATAGTGTAGCTACTATCAATCACTGAGATTGTTGGCGTAAACTCCAGTGGAAGCAAAAGCTTAATAGCTACACTCCATGTTGTAGCTACTATCGATCATTGCGAATGTCGTCGAGAACTCTAGTGGAAGAAAAAGCTTTACAGTTGCACTGCCCGGTGTAGCTACTAACGGTCACTGAAAGTATCGTCGTGAACCCCAGTGGAAGCAAAAGCTTTACAGCTGCGCCGCATTGTGTAAGTACTATTGAAAGTAAACATCATAAATGGTCTAGATTACAATTTGCTTCTGCATATTCTAACAACAGTGGATAAATATATATATACATAGTACGGTAAGTTAAATATGCTTCTTGAACTACGAGATTTGTCACTTTGCATTATTTGAAAGATTGGATTCTTTAGAGAATCAGAAGCTCTGATGGTTGACTAAGAAAAAAAAAGGGAGGGAACGATTAAATATATTAATTACACTTGTAAATAATAATTTAAAAAGAGAGAGATATAGACGAATCTTTGTAACTAAAGGAGGAGAAAAAATTAAATATAAAGAACAGCTCCATCACTATTATATACGTCTCCCAAAAACTTGCACAAAAGATATACTCTTAAGAGCTATACTCTCCAGAAAACAAGATTCGGCTTAGCTCCTAGTTAAATGACTTGTACGAGATTTTAGAAAATTCAAAAACTAAATATTTCTTAAAAAGAAAAAAGAAAATTCTTATATTTATTGGTTAACTCTAGTAGTTGGAAAAATTGCGCCAGTCAACGACATTGTGGACATATTCCTTAAATATGGTAGTCCAGCGTATAAGGAAAGTGTTACGTGCACATAAGATTATGGACATAGGATAGATACGTATGTATAAGTGTTTGATATAGGACATAATATTACACTTCTGGAAGTTTGTATAAAGTATGGCTTTTGAATTTAAACATAGAAAATACTTCCGTTAGGATGGTTGAGTATGAGTATCCCCTTGTCTACTTCCCTAGCCAGCAATATTTATCACTTTGAATTTGATTTTTTTATTTTTTTTTTATTTTGAAGAACCATAGTTGAATTGTAAGTTCATGAATAACATTCTCTTTATTTATAAAAATAAAACAAAACTTAGATGTACTAGTTATTATAGGTTCATGGATAGAGTTCTCTCTATTTCTCAGAAGTAAATACCTAAATGTACCAGTTACTATAGGTTCATGGATGACATTCTCTATTTAAAAAAGGAAACAAATTTTAGATATACTTAATATTATAGGTTCATGGATGACGTTCTCTCTATCTGTAAAAGGTAAACCAAAAATAGGTATACTAAACGTTATAGGCTCATGGATGACGTTCTTTTCACTTATAAAAATTAAACCAAACTTAAATGTATTAGTTATTATAAGTACGTGGATGACGTGCTCTCTATTTGTAAGAAGGAAATAAAACTTAGATGTATTGGTCGTTATAGGTTCATATGTAACGTTCTCTGTATTTACATAAAGGAAGCAAAACTTAGATGCACTTTTCATTATAACTTCATAGATGACGTTCTCTCTATTTATAAAAAGCAAACAAAACTTAGATGTATTAGCTATTATAGGTTCATGAATGGTAATTTCACAATTCATAAAAAGGAAACAAAACTTAGATATACTTAATATTATAGGATTATGGATGACGTTTCTTGATTTATAAAAAGGAAACAAAACTTGGATGTAGTAGTTATTATAGGTTCGTGGATGACGTCCACTTTATTTTTTTTAAAAAATGTTTAACCTGTTAGTTAATAGGTTCATGAATGACGTTCTCTTTATTATAAGAAGTAAAAAAATAAAACTTGGATGTTTCTCATCCATTCTTGGATGGCGTTCTCTCTGTTTATAAAAATAAACCAAAATTAGATATAGTAAACCTTATAGGTTCATGGATAACGCTCTCCTTACTTATGAAAAGGAAAACAAAACTTAGATGTGCTACTTATTATAGATTCATGGATGACATTATTTACAAAAACAAGAAACAAAATTTAGATGTACTATCATTCTACTTACAGATTTCAGTAATTTCTCAATTTTTAGTTTCAATCTTTCGACTCTCCGCTGGAGTCTTGGTCACGAAAGTTAAAAACAGGAAGAAAAAGAATAGAAACATCAAGGAATAAAATGAAGCGGACTTGCCAAGGGAAGAGATGTGTTGTCCAAAAATCATGTTGTCAAGTGCGTCAGCGATCTCAAAATGGCGTTGTTGCGAACTAAAATATGGCGGAGTTCAATTTGTGCGTCTTTCCTTGTTGTAATTACCGCCTCCCATCCGTCACTCAACCATTCCTTGTCTAGATTTAATTTTTTTATAAATGAATAAATAAATTTAAAAAAAAAAGTCTCTCTACTTCATTTCTAGCTCCAAATAAAATTTTTGAATCTTCTAACCTGTGTTGCACTTGTTTTAAATGTTTCGATAAACCTGACCCCGGATTTTCCGCTTTTGAATCTCTAATGTGTTCCTTTGGTCGGATTTTTAAATTTATTTTCCTTTTGCCTGTATAACTCTCTTGGTAACTGCATTTTATTTCGTAAATATCCAATTTTTCATTGCGATCCATGTCATAACTCTTAAATTGGGTGATGTTCTTTTTTAAAATTTTGGGGATTTTAAGACTATACGAAAACCGTATTGTGTATAGTTTCTTTTTAATGCATTTGCCAGTCTGGAAAAAATAGGCAATTCAGTCCAGTTCTTATCCTTTATGTCGGTTTCAAGTTTTGATTTATAACGAATGTACTGTGTACCTGCTGTTGGCCTGTGGTGTACATTGGTGATTAATTTGTTGTTATGCTTTCTTATACTAAAGTCTAGGTACGTAAGGCTGCCGTCCATTTCTTTCTCAAAAGTGAATATCGTGGAGTTCCTGTGAATATTATTTAATTTTAATAAGTAATCCAATTGTGAATCGTTCTTGTACAAGAAAAGTACATCGTGAACATATCTATAATATCGAACCGTACCAAGTTTCCATTCTTTCAAAATTCTACTTTCAACCATATGAAGTACTAGATTAGCTAACAATGGTGATAAGGGGTTTCCCATAGCTAAACCTTCAACTTAATGATATATTTTATCTTTGAATGAAAAGATATTGTATTTAAGGCAACATTCAAGAAGATTGAGAACTTTTTAAGGATTCAAGAAGATTCAAGATGATTTGCAATATTCAAGAAGATTGAGGGTAGATGTACTAGTTATTATTTGGTCACAGGCGACATTCACTTTATTTAGAAGAAGGAAACAAGACTTAAATGTATTAGTTATTATATTTTCATGGATGACATTGTCTTGTCTTTGTATTTTAAAAGGAAACAAAACTTAGATGTGCTAGTTACTATAGGTTTAGGAATGACGTTCTTTTTATATTCGAAAAAGAAACAAAACTTAGATGTACTACTTATTATAGTTCACGAATGACGTTCTCTTTATATCTAAAAAGGAAGCAAAACTTAAATGTATTAGTTATAATAAGTTCATTAATGACATTCCCTTTATTCATAAAAGAAAACTCTACTTTCTTAAAAAGTCGCTTAATATCATTTAGTATAAAATTAAGGCTGAGTAGAAGAAGAAGAAAGAAATCAGTTTAATTATTTTTAGATTTATTTAGATAAACAAAAAATTAAATTCTATGCCAAAATTCATAGTAAATTACTGGCACGCTATATTCGAGGCGTATGTAAAAAAAGGCCGATAATTTTTTACAGAATGTTGGCAACATTGATAAAATTGAGCATGTGCAGAGCATATATATATTTTTTTACGCGCTACTCTAGCCAATTGCTTTTAAGTTGGTCACAAGGAAGCAGGTGAGGTTAGATTTATCTCGAAGTTGCACCACCCGAGTGTGACGTAATGTCACGTGGTATTATCATGGGGGCAAAGGTGGAATAAATCGAGCCCTGCGGGGCTTGTAACCTCCTTCCCTTGCTGACGCTTGCTCAGCTATCTTTCGTAACATAACTAGAGCACTTTTTTATCAATAAAGTTGTGTGTGTAAAGTTGACTAATTACCACGTGAAATTACGTCACGACCGGATGGCGCAACTTCAATGTAAATTTAACTACACCCCAAGGGAAGGGTATGCCTATCTTTCCCCATCCTGGTGCCTCCGGCACCTCCCCCCTCTAGCTCCCCATTACCTCCTAAAACTCCTAGCTTCACGAGGGCCCCACTTCTTGCTCTCCTGCTGGTTTATAACGCCATTGTTTATAAGGGCTATCAGAAATCTCTAGGTAAATGGATAAAGCACAATTTATGCATTATATATTACGTACAAGGGCAAATTAGTATTATTTTTGTCATATTTTAATGAAATTTTTTTTATGAAAATTAAAAAAAAACTTTTGGGCCAGGTTTGAACCCACGCCAAAAGCGATTTTCATTACTATTCTGCTCGCTAGTATGCTTGGCTACGAGGACCGGCAGCATCTGGCGTTTGATTTGTGCTATATGTATACTACATAACGAGAAACATAACTCCAACCAATCAGAACTGTGTCTTTAACTCCTATGGCTAGGGTCGATCGTGATTACAATATGTGCTGCGTAGAAGCATTCTTTTATAATCTGTGCTTCCAACAGAAATAGAATCGTCTGAGTGGAGTTGCGAGTAGCAGTAAGGCGAAATGGCTGCCGTAATATAAAATCCCGCCAAATGTGAAGTGAGATCTGTCATACGATTTCTGAATGCAAAAGGACATAATGCAGCTGACATCCATTACATGTCATTTATGTGCCATTTACTGACTGACGGTAATGCGTGAAGAAAAGGTCAGGCAATGGTGCAGTTAATTCCGGGTAGTGTTTAAATGGTCATGACGATGAGCGTAGCGGAAGTCTTAGTGTTCAGATGGACAATTTGGTGGAACGTGTTAACGAGAAATTGTGATTCAATCGCCGGTTCACAATAACTGAACTCGCCAAAGAGTTTGCAGAAAGTATGCAAAAACAGTGCATCGAATGGTGACTAACATATTGGGTTATCACAAACTATGTGCGGAGTGCATGCCAAGAATGCTGACAGATGCTCGCAAAGAGCAAAGAATGACAACTGCACGTGTTGTAATAATACTAATATCGATATTATTGCTGTTGGTACTTAGGTTACTATGTCAATCAACTATTCAATTAAAACAATGACAGCTATGTCTCAATGACCAAATAATTAAATGACTTGAAACGTTAATAGCTAAGTATAAAGAATAGACAAATGGACAATACAATAATACGAAAACAAGCTGTTTTCATGAACTACCATACCTAGAACTTAATTTTGGATGCCTCGAAAAAGCAGAAACAAACTTAGGTTATTCCACTGTCATAAGTTCAAATCTAGTAATTTGTCGCGACCTTCAGACACGAAGTTTTCTTTTGCTCTAGATGTCAATTTTAAGACAAATTTTGACCGAATTAAGCACATGACGCCTGCAAGGGCGTTATGATCGAATATTTTTCGTGCCTGCAACTTTGTTTCGATAAGTGTTTTCAATTAAAAGTTTAGCTGTTTTAGCTGTTTAGCTTTTTTAAACTTTTTTTTTTTATCAGAAGCGATTCAAAATAACCGCTTCGACCAAACAACAAATAGGCACCTTAGAGAATTTTCGAGGCCAATTTATAGCTGAATTAAGCCCTGATGCCAGCGCCGAAGTTAAGAGTTGGCTAGTATACATATCTAAAATTATAGTCCAATAATTTCTTTCGATTCGAGGCTTAGGTTTCCAGTCAGGATCATAAAAAAAAGGAAACCGAGCGAAGTAGGTCAAATAGCAGTGCGTTGGCTTCGCATTCGGGAGGTCGTGGGTTCGATTCCCGCTGCCGACTATCCTCACGGATTTTTCAGCTTTCCCTCAGTTCTACCAGGCAAATTCCGGGATGGTACCTACTAAACAGGCCCTGGCCGATACCTTCCGAAATCCTTTGCATTGTTATTGTTATTGTTAGGTATCCAGTATAAAATGGCCTCTGAGCTGTATCTGGTGATTGTTAAATAAACAAAATAAAATAAAACAAATACGCATCCTGAGAAAAGAGGAAAATAGATAAAGCCAAAAAACGCTGTATTATTAAAAGTCTTTCTTAAAAGAAATACAAGCTGTAAACTAAAAAGTGGGAGCGTTTCCACTTTTTAAATTCAAATTTGACTTTTTAAGTTTTTTCTTATTAAAACCGAGAAACATATAAGAAAACCCGCAAGTCTAGTTCTTCTACATAGCTTATAATTTTCATAATCAGGCATTTTCTCGGGTATTGAAAGGTGTTTCATCACTGCTGGTTGAATTATTAAACCTTGAGCGCATTGTCAGACAAAGGGATTTGAAAAGGATGCTGCCTGGACTTAGCGTATAAGCTGATGTACTATTCCAGCATTTATATAATCTGTCAAAGAATAACTTGGAAAGACTAGTGAGAATGGATGGCTATCGAATTTTTAGAAATAGAATTGCTCGAACAGCTGTTTCCAGCGAAATTTGAACTTGGTATCTTCCTCGCACATGTAAATAATAATAATAATAATAAATCGGTCAAGGTGTGAGAAAAACCTTTGCAGATCAGCTATCCTAAGATAGGTTTTTCTAATTCGCACCAGGCAAATATCTGAATAGTACCTAACTTTTAGGCCTCCTAATACCTAAGTGGTCGCCTTTAACGAAGGACGTTATCCTTCTAACATCTTCGTCATCAAGCCGGAGATGCCATAACAATCTTTATAATGTGAAGTAAATAAATAAATAAATAAATAAACTTACGTCTTTCTCTGAAGCAGTAGCTAGCAAATTAATATATTATTTTTATTTTTCATGGCTATTTCTAGATGTCTTTGCTTTTACATTTTCAGCAACGGAATTTACACATTTTTTACCCCTCCTTTTTTTCCCCAGTAGGTTGCGGAAAAACTACTACTAGCACTAGCTGCTGAGTATTTATCGAAATTAATGGCCGCTTTCTTTGATGTCAATTGCAGTTACAAATAAGTAGTACCAATATGTGGTTCGCTGTTGTACTTGGTGATATTGGGAACGATGGTGAATGCTTCAAACTAGACCGACGCTAGGTCACATATTTTGTTATTTTTGTGGAGGCCAACCATTTGTGGGCTGAAATAGGCTATATTGATTTAATTTTCTCTTATCTCTTGAACTAAAGTGAAGACCACATATTTTCGGAACCTCTTTCCGCGATTAGAAAGGAACTGGTTTCATCCCGTATTGCCTCGCTCAAATTGTATCTAATCGGGAGACTTTGAATTTGGATCGAAGAGTGCGTGAAAACTGTGGTCATTGCTATGGCAAAACGAAACAACTTCAATGTCACCATATGAATATAGTCCCTACTCCTCACCGAACTCCTTTCTCACCATTCAACTCTATCTTCTACTAGTCTTTAGAAACAAAAGAGTTTCAAAGAAAATCATTTGTAAACAGCCTGGATTTATTTTATTAAAATACCAGAAATCAGCTTCCAGAAGGTAGGGACACCGCATGTGACATCTTGAGCAACAACCGCTGCAGGTTCAGAGTGCTGTTTTCCATTATAAAATAATTTTCTGAAAAATCGATTCCCACACCCTGAAAACGCAAACATTTAAAAGAATTGAGACATTATCCGCGGCAACAGCCTGATGACCAGCTGCTTAGCGAGATTTTTTTTTAATACAGTAAGGAAGAATTTAGAGAACTTCGAAATGTGGTGTTGGAGGAAGATGGAGAAGATAAAATGGATAGAGAGAGCAACAAACGAAGATGTTTTAAAACGGATAGGAGAGAAGAGGACACTTCTAGCCACCATGCTTAGCAGAAAGGCCAATTGGACTGGACACATCTTGCAAAGAAATTGTCTTCTTCACACCGTCGTAGAAAGAAAGATGGAAGGGAAGCGAGGAATAGGAAGAAGAACACAGCTGATCGATGATTTGAAAGATAGGAGAAAATATTGGGAGTTAAAAGAGGAAGCTGAAGATTGAAAAAAGTGGTAGAAACATTTCCAGGCCCAAATCTAAAATTGAAAAAAAAAATCCCTCATTAGTCCCAGGACCTGCCGAAAGGCAGAATACTTAATAATAACATGGAAAGCAGTTCTCGTTTGTTCCAATGAAGTGAGTAGGATCGAATGTAGGGTATACCCACGTACTTCCTAAATTTTAGGTGACTATACGATAGTTTCCAAAAATTAGAGGTGTGTATTTGCCGTATACCCGCGTATACCTTCCATTACATCCCTGCCTGAGAAGTGACTTGCATCGAAGCGTTTCAACGATAATGAAATGCTCAGGACACCAGTTCTGGACTGGCAGCATTTTCAGGCGGAAGATTTTACAAAGAGAATATACGAAAGCTTGTGCTACGCTACCAGAAATGTCTGTAGATTCATGGCGACTACATCGAAAAATAGCCACAGTATGAACTTATACAACAATTACAATAAAGTACTTCTATCATTTTCTTTTCTTTTTTTTTTAATATCGATCTTTTTTTTCTTTTCTTTTTTTTTTTTTTTAAGATATGCACTTCGCATATATACATTTTCAATGGGCACTTCCTTAAAACGTGAATAGCTCTCTGACATGTGATTATCATAAATCTTTTAGTGTAGGGTGACCAGATTCTGACAAGCGAAAAATAGGACACAAGTACTTTGTATAATAGTAAATGATAACCTACTGCGTCGGCAATACACATGTCCTTATATCACTTAACCTTAACCTGATCATTCATTAATAATAATAATAATAATAATAATAATAAAAAAAAGTACCCAACAAAAATATTGAAGGAATTCAACACAATTCCAAATATTTTCATGAAAAACAAATACAAGATTGATGAAACAAATTAAAACAACTTGATTGAGTAACACAAAGGAATCACTTTCGTGAAAAAGAAAACAAGTATGTTGAAGCACAAAATTTTAATAAAACATAATAATCCGCTTCGTCTTAACAGTTATTTATCCATTGCCTTCCGAACTTTTCCCAAAAATGTTAACAAATTATTTTCATTAATATGTGACATACCAGCTAAACATCAGTATAATTTGGTGACAATTTTTTCGTTTGAGTGTACAACGCGCAGTAATTTTCTGTTTTGCAAAATCATGTCATGAAATTAAAGTACATTTGGTTATTATTAGGTGTTTAAGAGTTTCAGATTTTAACTGAGATTTCTTAGTCCACAAGTTATTCACTATACAAATTATCCTTTCAGTCGGAGCATTTGTGGCAAGAAGGCATGTACTGAACTCCTCTTCAAAATGCTTGAAGAATTCGTCGCGTCTTAAATCTATCCTCATTTGACCAGTGTTTCAGAAGTAGCATAGAGCTACTTCTTTACATTTGCAATATCATTAAATAGGTAGATTTTTTTTTTTTTGACAATTTATTAATGTACTTCAAGCTGCTCTAGACCTTATCCCATTCAATTACTGAGTTAAGTGTTCAATTCAAAATGTTAATGTCCGTAAAAGGTGTGGACCACTGCTCAACATACTCCATACAAGTTTAATAAAATGAACAGACAGATTTCTTAAAATTCGATTCAGAAAAATACAATATCTGTGATTCCAAATGTTGTGAATAAAGAATAAAACATTAAAGTGTTGCAAATAAGTTAAATCAGGATATTTTTCAAGATATTGTAAAGAAGAAGGACATTTTTCGATTTTCTAGGGGTCTTTGCAATAGGCAGGACAGCTCTTTGAAAAACAGTAGTGTACAGCGAAAATCAGTACGTCTGGTCACCGTATTTTAGTGTGGAATATTCGGGTTCAATTTCTGGTGGAAGTTCATGTAGTTCAGGTTCATTTAAAGCTGAAGTTCACTTCTTATATCATCTCTATGTTGAAAAGTTAAATCCCAAACCAACTAACTCCATACATGAAAACAAAATTTATTTTTTCTTCCGAAGAGCTTTTCCGTTGTGGTCTGAAAATGATACGAAATAGGAAAAGATGAAAAGAAAAAGTTTACCCTATAATGTTTGTTAGAAAATGGTTTAGGAATATTATAATCTACAAAATAAGTTTTTAGGAGATAAATGAAAAATGTATCGGTTCACAGTCTGTTTTTGCATTACAGTTAGAGACAGTCAGATATCGATTAAGATAAGACTAATTATCGATTAAGATAATTAGTCACATATTTCGATTAAGTGACTATTTGTGTACTGTTAAGATATTATTAGAAGGAATGGGTCAAAGGTAAGGAAGTTACAAAGGAAATCTGTGTTATGGAAGGGGTGGGGTGGACTATGAATAATTGGACAGTCTGAAATTTCTTAGGTGATACTAGCGTTGAAATCAAACCTCTGGCATGTAGATTATTAGATGATTAGGAAGCTCTTGGAGCAGATTGTAACGATCGATTCACGCACAAGTACACCTGAATTGGCAACACAGTTGGGATTATCCTAAAACACCGCGTGTCGTCTAGGGTTGTCTGTAAATGATCTTGATTTGTGCACTACAATAGGCCGAAAGACTACTTACTCTATGTCAACAATTGTTAGAGAATCCTGGTGCAGATTTTGTCATCGGATCGTCAGAATTGACAAAAAAGGAATCTGTGTTTCTACCGGAAGACATCAGTGGTTGTAACTAGGTCAAGAGGCACTTACTACTGGCCAAATGGTTATGTTTGAAATAAACATCGCGTTGTGTATTATAGGTGTCACAATTGGACATTTTATCAGACGGTCTTACGTTCAGCAATGGGAACCTTAATGCTGAATGATTACAGTGGTTCTATAATTTTTGTGCAACAAAAATACTCGTGTTTGGTCAAAATGAAGATGGTTCTGCTTGAAGTCAATAACACCATGTGCCATCGATCACGAGTAGTTACCCAGAACCTCCAGGAATTGTACGTATTCGAATTGATGAAATATCCAGCATGCACTCCAGACCTTGACACTTCAGATCAGTAGCGTAGCCAGGATGTGTGTTTGGGGGGGGGGCAAGTGCTGCTATAGGCACATATAGAAAAATTACAAACACAAAAATATATAAACATAAAAATATTTAAAAAAATACAAACATCAAAGTACCAAAGTACATTGCCGGACCTCTTTGGGGGGGCCCGGCCCCCCCTTCCCTACGCCACTGCTTCAGATTAATTTGTTTCACCCCCTAGCACATTTTCTACATGAACGACAGTTTGAAACAGTTTACAGTGTCAAAAATGGGATAGTCGAGTGTTTGGCTTTCAAATCCAAAGAATAGCATACTAGTGGATTGTGCCTCTCGTAGAATGTTTGCAGAACAACATCAATAAAATGAAATTTATTAGGATCACACAGTGAGAATTATAAGGTTGTGTTGTTAGTACACCCGCCCGTCCATTACTTTGCACGAGAATAACTCTTGAACGAATGTGATATTTTAAATTCTATTTCTTGCAATAGATAACTAGAGCAATTACCTCGATAAAGTTCATTAGTGGAGTCAATCCGTTATCTTAGTAACGGATAACGGCGACTTCAATTGTGGCTTTCCATATCCCATACATATGTCTATATTTCACGTGATCCTCTCTACTGTCTTTACTGAAGTTTCTTTCAGAGAACAAGGCAAGTATTCACGCACTTTACACAGTATAATACGTACATTTTAAAACCAGCTACGGTACGTATTACAACTAACATTTTGTTTGTGTATTTTTGTACCTTTGCTAATACATTTTTGCATTTGGAGTAGAGTGAGGAGAAAGAGATTCCGGTAGTTTTTGAATCCATGGGGAAAGGGAAGGGAAAGAAGACAAAGGAGCAAGGGGAATATAAGTGAAGTTTTCATATTTGTGCTCAGGGCCGGTTTTAAAGTGTACGCATATAGTGGCAACTATACACACGGCCCTGTCTCACTCCAATTTTTGAAGGTATCTCAAGTGATACCTCCTGTAGAATTGGGCCTTCTGGGCCTTCAAATTTCTCTTCCTTGCATTTTTATCTATGATATTAACTGAAAGGATAGGTATACAAGAATAATTATCACACCCTGGAGGTGCCGCATACAGCCATTACCTAGCATATTGCACAAATTTCTCAAGCAATACTCTGGAAAGTGTTACACAAATATGGAGCATCATGTGCAGATGTGTTTTCAGGATTTTCGAGAACATTTCGAATATCTCCTGTAGAAAATTATGTATGCCGTAATTCCACTTAAATTTCACTTATCTACCATTTCTACTGTATTATTACTTGTCAGATACCCTGTACCAATATTTCACACTAAAAAAAGAACGAACGTATGAGATCATAGTATCCTTAAAAGACTCAATTACTTAGTTTTTGGTTTCGATCACTCAACGTAAGATGAATACATATGCAATAATAACAATTGATTTTATTTTCTATCTTTATTCCCTGGTAATACAATCATTGTTGTAACATAAATTTTTCGGCTCAAAATTTACAAGTAGAAAAATGTTACCTTTATTTATATAGCTCTTTTTATATATATCCGGTATGATTTTATTTATTCTTTAAAATTAATTCAGTGCAAAAAATGGGACTACCAGGGAAGTCAAGGAAAGTTTACCATACACCTCAGCCTCATCACATCCCAGGGTAAGTTGATTTTCTTTTATATTGAATGACTAATTTATTAAAACCAAGTCAACAAAAGAATGAAATGAAATTAAATGTTTAAGTTTTACGTCCTACGATTATGCCGAGCAGGCTAAAGGAGGCAGTGATGATTAGAAATGAATGCAATGGTGAAATACAGACGTGTTCAATTTATTAGACTCAACATTCAGTTTCTGAATATTTTTCTGTTCTTACAATATTACGTGAGAAAATACGTTCGAACGTACTCCAAATTACTACTTTGTAACTCTCTCCTAATTTCTAGTGGGTGTGACATTTGGAAACAAAAAATGAAATGGAGTACTTACAAGAAAATTATCTCTCACACAAAGATTAATTCTTCTTATGAAATTCCTTATTCTTTATTAAGTCTTTTATCCTTTGTGGCATTCTATGTACGAGTTTAGCACATTTTGCCTTCAATTCAGCATCGTGATACCACAAATTGTTGATCTCCTTGATCAATTGAAGTTTGGTTCTAATGTGCTTCTTCTTTAGCATTTCTTCCATGAAGCTCAAAGTTTTCAATCGGGTTCATATCAGGACTAGTGCCTGGCCAGAGAAGAACACTAATTTCGTTGTACTCGAAGAATTTTGTCACAGCTTTGGCCCGGTGGCATGGGGCTTCATCATGCATGAAGATGAATTGTGCGTCATCAAACCAGAGTTAAGACATTCCAACTTGAATTCCTCCCAGGTCAACGTCACACATATTGTGAACATTCATCAGACACAAAGATACATGATTCGTCTCTGAAACACACTATTCTCCAATCTCAGCAGTCCAATATTCTAGGCCTCGTGCCCATTCGAGGCGCTTCTTTGCCATGATTGGAGTAGATTCTAATTTTTGTTTTCTTTCTTGACCGTGTGCTTTTATTCCCTCGGCACGAAGAATCCTTCGAACACTTTCAGGCCAAATGTGTGCGCCATACTCAGCCATTCGTATGCTTAAGTCTATTAGAAGTTGCACTTCTGTTTCTCAGAGCCAATCTTTCTAGTTTCTGATACCTTTTAGCGATAGCTTTGGTTTTCACCCACACTTCCCAACCCTATTTTGGCTCTTGTTCATTTCAACAGAGATTCTACTCACAGATTTTTGTTCTATCCCAACTCGACTAGCAATGTATTGCCGTGTATATCTTATTTCCACCAGAAGTATTTTGTTAACTTCTATTTTACGCGGAGGAAGGTCTTTTGCTTTTCCCATTATGCTTCAATTACAGGACTACACAGAATGAAAGATTGATACACGAAACACGTCACGATCATTTTCAACTGGCCCATTCGAACTGTTGAACGGCTTTGAATATCGTTAACTTCTTACGACAGTAACCATAACACTTCAAACTGTAACTTGTTGATAGGAACTACAATAGCTATCTACAACTGAAACACCACTTTCAGAATCCCCCCCCCCTCACTAATACCATCTGCTGTTCAACGCTGATATCACTGCTTCAAGTGTACAGTAAACAAATGAAGGGTCCTATATTGGTGGTTTAACCATTAAATTAAATGTTCTAGAACTATGAAATTAGGACTCCTACATCAATTTTGCATTTTCGAGCGAGAGTCTAATAATTCGAACACGTCTGTAAATAGGGGCGCGGTGGCTCAGTGATAGAGCGTTCACCTCCGGTGATTGGAGTCCCTGGTTCGATCCCACCTCGCGCCGTGTGGACCTTGTGGTGAACAAACGCCGTGCTCGTGGGTTTTCTTGGGGTTCCCCCGTTTCCTCCCAGTTTCTTCATTCCACCATTTCACTCATCTCTCATAATCACCGTCTCCTTTAGCCTAACCGGCATAACCGTGGGACGTAAAACTTAAAGATTTCATTTTTTACGCCTGTAAATAAAGTAAGAGGAAATGGGAGAATCCCGAGAAAACTCACTCACACAGTGATTGTCCACCACAAAGTCCATTTGGTGCGAACTGGAATCGAACCAGGGATCCACGTACCAGAGGTGAACGCTCGACCACTGAGCCACCGCGGCCTAGATTTGTATTCGTCCTGTGATTCCGTCAGTCTGTAACATTATAGACTGGAGAAGAGTTAAGGTAGATATGTGTAATTTCAGGGCCAAATTGCTCATGGTCCAGAGAAGTGTGTTAATGAACTATATCGACAAACTGTAAGAGGTGATTCCTCTCATCAAAATAAGAGAAAAAGTTAATATGGACCTATGGCGAAAAATGAATAGTTTCAGAGCTAGGGCTGTCCAAAATCGCAAAAAAGCTAAATTTCAACAAGCCCTAATTTTCCAGAATTCCAGCTAAATTTCGAGTTCCAGAAACTGTGGATGGTAGTCCTTATTAGCGTAAAGGAAGCCACGCATACACAATCCAAAAGTGCATATTTCATCAATTTTCAATATGTGTACAGGATATTCCTTAAAGGGTGTAACTCTCAGATATGCTCTCAATAGAATTTTCAGATATACCATGATTTCAAGGAGGGCCCAAAGTAGGCAGGAGGTAAGCCTTGACAACAATTGACATCCAATGCTTCGGAGGGAAGTTGGAAGTGTTAGAAACCGGCAGCTCCGTGTGTGTGTGTGTTTTTTTTTTTTTTTGGTGTGTGTGTGTGTTCAGAGTAACGCGTAATGCGATGTATTTCGTCACGGTATATTTCACGTTTTCTTCACTTATAAGCGTAAAAGAAAACATCGCAGCATGCGTTTTCCTGAGTACGAGAGACCGTGCTGTTGACGATCCTTAACACTTCCGACATCGCGCCAAAGGATTCCGTGTTCACTACTATCAAGACTTATCGTTTGCCTACTTTGGACCAATCATAAATACAGAGTATATATCAAAATTCGGTTGATGGCATGTTTGGAAATTTCATCCTGCAGGAAACACTTTGTACACTCATTGAACATTAATGAAATGTGCATTTTTGGACTGCGTATGTATAACTTCCTTTATGCTAATAAGGACCACCCTCCACGATTTCTCGAATTCGAAATAGGGCCTCTTGAAATGTGGCTTTTTCGCGATTTTGGACAGTCCTAGCTCTGAAATTATGCACTTTTCCCCACAGGTCCATATGAACTTTTTCTCTTATTTTGGTGTGTGAATCACCTCTTTCAGTTTGTCGGCTTAATTTATTAACAACCTGTACTTATATATATATATATATATATATATATATATATATATATATATATATATATATATATATATAGTTATTTGGACTTATATATTTATATATATCAATCGGACGACCACGCGGAGGTTTTTTTTTTTTTTTATTGTCCCGAACAGGTAGTAATCCCTGGAACCCAAGTCCGCAGAGTACGAAAGATGTGGCAGCACTGTAAACCCTAGTTGATCTCAGCTGGTGTTAGGGCGTTAATTGCCATGTTGCGGAAGGCGCGACAGATATGATCTGATATATCAGAAAGCACAAGAATTAGGAGGGAAAGCTATCAAAAATAATACATCAAAAACCAACAAAGTCATGTAATCACCGACCATCAAAGAATCCTTACAGTTTCGGAGGAATACATAAAGGATCTATACTACCACAAGAACCGTTTAAAAGATATTGCCATTGAAACATACGAAGAGATGGATGATAAAGAAAAAGAACCCAGAATACTGAAAAGTGAAGTAGTAGAAGCCATCAAGGGCAAGGACGACGACATGCCAGCGGATCTGCTCTAAAGATTAAAAGGTAATACAATGAAAGCTCTGATTTCACTCATTAACAAGATCAATCTGAGTGAAGAATGATCAAAGGATTTTTTTGATGTTACAATGGCTGCATTACCCAAGAAAAAACAAGCAAAGAAGTGCAGTGATCACAGAACCATTAGCCTTATTTCCTACACTGGAAAAATTATTGCGCGCATACTCATCAGGCGGCTGGAAAGTACTATAGGGGAGAGAGTAGAAGATCTATTTGCATTCCGGAAAGGAAAAGACACCAGAGATGCTATTGAATTGATGAGAATTATATCAGAAAGAATTCTTGAAGTAAAGGAAGAGTTGTGTTTGTGCTTCATCGACTGGCAGAAAGCATTCGACCTGGTCAATTCGACCAAACTTCTGAAAATTCTTAATGAAATCGAGGTCAACTGAAGAGACCGGCGACTAATTCGCAACCTGTATATAGGACAATAAGTGAAATTGCGTTTGAATGAAGAAACAAAGATTGGAAGAGGAGCCAGTATCTCGCCCCGATTATTCAACATGTACAGTGAATGTTTAATGAAGGAAGCATTAATGGAAATGGAAGATTTCAAGATTGGAGGGCAGATCATTAACAAGATCAGGTATGCAGATGACATGGTTATTATAGCTAGAACCGAAGAAGAACTAGGACAGACAAAATAGTTGACACTGAGAAACAATATGGAAAAGAAATCAATGTTGAAAAATCGAAAGTCATGAGAATATGCCGCGGAAACACGCCCTTATGGGTCAGAGTAGAACAAAGAGAACTTGAAAAGGTTGATATTTCAAATATCTGGGAAATATTTTAACGAGAACTGCTTACTGAAACAAAAGATGAGGTCAAAAATTATCATAGCCAAAGAGGCATTCAACAAGAAAAGATCACTCTTAACTAGCAGGCTTAATATTGGACTAAAGAAGAAGTTGATAAAGTGCTATATATGAAGTATTAGACTTCATGGTTCAGAGACTTTGACATTACAGAAGTTGAGAGCAAAAATATTTAGAGAGCTTCGAAATGTGGTGTTGGAGGAAGTTCGAGAAGATAACATGGACAGAGAGAATAACAAACGAAGGTATTTTAAAACGGATAGGAGAGAAGAGTACGCTTTTAGCCAGCATCTTTCGTACGAAGGCCAATTGGATTGAACACATCTTGTCAAGAAATGTCTTCTTCATAGCGCCATAGAGGGAAAGATGGAAGAAAAGCGAGCAGTGGGAAGAATACAACTAATAGATTATTTGAAAAACAGAATATAATATTGGGAGTTAAAAAAGGAAGCTGAAGATCGAGAAACGTAGAGGAAATATTTCCAGGCCCGAACCTAAGAAAGAAAGAAATTAAAACTTCATTAGCCCCAGGTCCTGGCAACAGTTGATAATAATAATAAGGTCAACATGATTAAAAATTCAATTTGTAGCAATATCTGTAGGTTTGAATGTCACTTTCTTTCCACAGGATTTCTGAAGGCTCAATAGTATACCAAGGCATTATTCGGATTACCTACACGCGTATATTTATTTTATATAGTATAAAGAATTGAACTTTTTTTTTTTTTTTTAACTTACAGAATGACTACAGCTTGTAGTTATTTTATGAGAAGCTCTTTTAACAGTAATAGCATTTCAGGGTCTGAAGAATAATACATTGATATCAGAAATGAACAACATACGTATATAATTAGCTAAAGGCCATAAGTATATGAGAGTATTTTCTTCTGTAACATTTCGGGATAGAAGTGATCCTTATCCTGAGACAATGTTGATTGCTGATTTACATACTTCTTTTCATTTTACATTGTAGATCAGAAATTTTGCTTCTTGCACTGTGGATCAGAATCTTTTTCTTTTCTTATATTGTAGACCAGAGTCTTTTCTTCTTACACTGTAGATCAGAATCTTCTCTTCTTATTTTGTAGACCAGAATCTTTTCTTCTTACTTTGTAGATCAGATTCTTCTCTTCTTACTTCGCAGACCAGAATCTTCTCTTCTTACATTGTAGACCAGTCTTTTCTTCTTACACTGTGGATCAGAATCTTCTCTTCTTATTTTGTAGATCAGAATCTTTTCTTCTTACATTGTAGGTCAGATTCTTCTCTTCTTACTTCGCAGATCAAAATCTTCTCTTCTTACATTGTAGATCAGTCTTTTCTTCTCACATCGTATATCAGAATCTTCTTATTTTGTAGATCACAATCTTTTCTCCTTACTGTGTAGATCAGAATCTTCTCTTCTTACTTCGCAGATCAGAATCTTCTCTTCTTACATTGTAAATCAGAATTTTCTCTTCTTACCTTGTGGATCAGAATCTCCTCTTTTTATATTGTAGATAAGATTTTTTTTCTTACGTTATAGACGTTTAAATTTCTATTTGTAAATAAACAATCAACGTCGCCTGAGAATGAAGGTCTCTCTAAAGCCAAAATATTACAGGAGAAAATACATTGATACCTGAAAATGTAGTAACAAAGAGGTAAGCTTAGAATTATAACAACATATAATTTAAATGTAGGAGTGAAATGTGAAAATTTTAAATTCGAGGTGCCTTCTAGGATTATTGAGTTAAGATTAATATTGTCGGGATGATCATAGCTTGTTAAAAACTTATTTTTTTTTCGAATTCTATTAAATCTACGAACGCAGCGTGAAGATTATATGTAAATCATATTCTGAATCTACGAACTATATGCTTTTAACTGAGATATAATTCATTTAGACATAACAATTACAGGATGTACAGAAACATTCAGCAATTATATATATTTGAAAAAAGACTCAAATTGTTCATAATAACTAATACTATCTGAACCTGCGCTCTCTACACAGTGCATCATTCACATTTGAGTATGAATCTCTTGTCATTCCTCACAACACCTGTACATGTCCCTTTACAGACACAAGTGAAAAACGTCTTGATAAAAATCGGCAAGCAGTATCATAAAGGGGAGATTTTTCCGATTATTTTTTTCATTATCTCGCACCGTTTGTAAGATTCGAGCCTACTTCCAGTTGGAGTTTCTAATTCATGTATGATCATTGTTTTCTTTCTACTTACATGCAGTATGTAATAAGCAAATATACATTACATACACACTTAATTATAATGTCAATGATATATGTTGTACATTGGGCAAAACACTCCAAACAATAATGATTCATCTTAGCTTGGAGAAATTGTTATCCTTCGTTTTTCGTTATCGTTTGCCATAAAACAAAAGCCTGAGAGAGATACAACTCCTATATACAACAATGTCGCGTTGGAATGTATAACTCACATGATATGATACTTTTTTAAAATTTCAACACTTTCAGTGTAAACCTAAAAAATGTAATAAAGAAATAACGGCTACGTTTTTAAAAAATAAATCAATTACAACTGGACAATCTACACAAAATTTGGAATCGATTAGCGAAAACGGTACGTTTCTAGCAGTTGTGGTTTTCGAGATCTCATTGTCGAAAGGATTGTAAACAAACATATAAACTTTTCTTTGGAGACAAACATATAAACCTATATAATTATATATAGAGATAACTTTTGTGAAGAATTAATCCATTCGTTTGAAAAAATATGGATATTGAAATTGAGGAGACACATTGCAGCGATATCGTGCATGGGAAGCATATTGGTGAAAACCGGGGTAAACGAGACAATTGGTATATATAAGAAATCAATGCTCTTGAAAAAGTAATAAGTAATAATAATAAATGACACGCCTCTAATTATATTTAGCAACTAGCACCAAATATTGATATTATTTTAACATAATGAATTTCATACTTTTTGAAGTCTTTTAAGAACATGGAGTGGGCAAATATAACATTCAACTCATTGTTAACAAGTTCCATGTTTTAAATTGATTTTCATAAAATGAGTCAGTATAGATAAAATATTATGACTAGCAGCTTCTTTGCTCAATACAGAAAGGTTTTAGTTTAGAGTTTACTCTATGGAAAGTGTATTTTGATCATGTTAATGCCAACAAAGTAATTAAACGAAACAAGTTGGAATTTCTATTACGGATATCAATCAATACCAATACCCTGCAAATAATGACATTGACCCTATTTTTGTTTCAGGTATACTGGTTTTGTACCAGATTTTCAATTTAGGTTTGGAGACACATATGCGGCTACGACTCATAAGATACTCACAGATCCAGAGGTCTACACTGCCTATAAATCTGTACTTGCTGGAAATCCATATCATCGCAAGGTCTGTATAATTAATTAGATTAATCAAATAACAGTTGTATACAGCATAGATGTCCATTTTCCACTGGGCTCGCTCAGGATCGCGCTCATTTCTCTCAACTGAGCTCGCACTCACTCGGGCTCGCGCTCATCTCTCTGGACTGGGCTCGCACTCACCCGGGCTCGCGATTACTTCCCTCAACTGGGCTCGCGCTCACTCGGGCTCGTGATCACTTCAGTGAAAACGTTTTAATGAGGAATAGCGTAAATAGTGTGTTCACTTACAACTTGATGAAAGATTTTTTCTTTAAATTTATTACATAGAATAAAAGGATGTTGTTAATAATTAAAAAGTAAAAACTATGAGTTCTGATTACTAGTAGGGATCACATCTGAAACGTTTCTCATGCTTAAGGTAACTGTAACTTTTTATTATTTACACGTGTAAACTTCTATTTACAAATGTTTAATACGCCAAACTTGGCAATAAAAGTATATAGACATTTTTAATAAACTTTTACTAACATACAATTGTTTAAATGTTTTAACAAAATGTTGGTTAAACGTTTTATGAAATGTTTTCTGTAAAAGAATGGTTAAATGTTTCAATGATTAATCAGTTATTAAGAAATATTAGTTAGACGAAAATAGATCTACAAACACCTTCATTTTTTTCGAACGTCATCAAATGTAAAGCGAAAGATAAAGAAAGGAATATTAAAATGTTAATAGTTAGCCTGACTTGTAAATTATTTAGTGATGGATTTCATAAGATAAACCTGACTTGACTGATATAATTAATGGACAGTTAAAACAGCTTAGTGAAAATTTAATTTGCTGAAATCTTACTTTCCAATTAAAATGACTAGATATATTTCTTAAATACACTGAAGTACTGAAATACACTTTTGACGTTATATTTGATCTGTTGTTTCTTCATACTTACAGAACTATATATAGTGTAGCCAAACCCAAACTATCAGTTAACTCATTGTGATGTACTTATTCCGTAGAAAATACGAAAACTCGATTTAGGGGCCGTTCAAAAATTTTGTGGCCCTTGATCCAAAAACCTTATTGGCCAAGATTGCAATATTTTGATCCATTTTTGGATCATTTTCCTAAAATTCTTGTTAAGATCTACAACTATAATGTAAATAAGACTAAATCTGTCTTGTTATTTTGTTCTTTTTATCTTTATTTCTTTCTTGTTTTTATTCTGATTTTATTTTCTAAAGGAGATAGGTGAAAAACACGAGATGTACAGTGTCTTTCAGAAATGTTGGATACAAAGTATATTACCGGTAGGAGACCTCAAGCCAAGCAAGAAATCATTTTTAAAAACACGGTTCAGGAAACGTGCATTTTCAAATTTATAAGCTGCTGAAAACAGGATTAATAACTTTAAGATTATTGAGCTCGGAAACTATAGGTCATATTAAATATAATTCAAGGAATTTAGGTGCATTTGAAGGAAATCACATTGGTAAAAGTTTATATTATCTTATTTCCTTAGTGTAGTGACAAAATTTGAATTCTTAGTGAAGTGACTTTCGACAATAGATCCACTCAAATTAGTATATTCTGTATCTAAATAACAAGTTTGACAATCATGTGGTAACCACATAACTGATTTTATAAAATAAGTTAAGATATGGAGAAATGCTTTAAGTGAAGATGATACATAACTTTTTTTTTTATTTATCCCTGGAAGATAATAGTGGCATATCGTTTCGTTTCTTTTCTATTGATTGCTAAAGATTAGTATCGCTTATCAGTTATCACTTTCGTGTAACCGCAAATATTGTCAAATGTTACGAAACTATACAGAACAGATTTCTTAAAAGTATTTAATAATTAAAAATAGATAAATAATAAGATAAATAAATACATAAATAGATAAATAATAATAAATAGATAAATAATAAATAGATAAATAGTAAATAACATTTATAGTTCATCTAAGTAGATTAAAGGAGATAGATTTGCATCTGAAAATATTATTTTCCATTGCATGAAAACCAACATTAACGCTTAGCGACCAAGAATAGAGAAGCGGAATGGTACTCACTTCTGAGTGTTTGCCATTTAAAAACAAATAGTTCATGTCTCACCTGTACTTACAACGTACTCTCATATTCTTACTTCTTTTGCAAGATCCATTTCACAGGAACCGTATGATTGTGAACTACGCTTTTTTAATTTTTTTTTTATAAAGGAAAATATATCAGTTTCTAAAAATCATTTGAGAGATCTTTGATATATCCCACAGCTTTCGAGCTAAATAACCTTCAAATTGATTTTTTCTATTTTTTTGGCATCTTATAAGTATGAAAATAAACCCGTTTGATCCATTTCTTTTAAGATTTTTTTTCGCTTGGTTTCAGGTCTCCATACGATAGTACATCCTAAAATAGCTATTTTAAAAAATACTCAAAGAACTTATGCAGCACATAATACACATAAATTGAACTCATAAATTTGTTTCATGTTTTGTTAAATATTTTATCAGTAGTTCCTATATATGTAAGTTTATATCTTTCTATCTCTTTGCGTTTCAAATGGCATACATGTATTGAATATTTTAATCGTAAGAAATCCATATTTATTTATTTCAGTTCAGTAAAGTAACGTCTATGTAAAACAAAAACATAAGATGTATTTAACACATTGTAATTAAAATTAAATACTAAAGAACAAATAAAATTCATAAATATGAGGTAAGTGATTATGATGATGTAAATAGAAAAATACATGTTGCGATGCAAAGAAAAATCATCAGGTATCCTCAATAGTCTTTTGTGTGTATGTGTGTGTGTGTATGTGTACAAGAAGTGTAAACAGTGACCTATATCATGAAATCGATTTACAATTTTAATTATATATATGAGATGCCTAGTATCAAAATCCGCCACATCCATTTCGCTTAGTTTCGAGTAATCTCGCACGTGCAATGAAGCTCCATATATACGCATACAAAGTCCCACATTTGAACTAGTTGTTTTAGTATGAAATATTAAGCTTTTAAACAAAATTCTATTTCCATGGAATTCCTTTAGATTAAATATATAACGAGCGATATATAACTAAATTTCGGTAAAAAAAAAAAAAAAATTTAGAGGCTTTTGATACTAGATGCCTCATATAATGTTCATACAAATTCCGAGTACTTATTTACATGAATGACGTGTTTGTTTATACATTTTTTCTATTATAATTTCAGAAATGTAACAAAATAAGGCATCTTCCTGAATGTGCTGAATCCTCCAAAGATCCTCCAACAGTAAAAGAAGCAGGTAAATTTGCTAGCTCAATATTACTACTATAACCTTCACATCAACTTCTACTTAAAGTAGTGGAAATATAGGTCTTGTCAAATTTAATAACAAATTTATTTGTTCGTGCATAAGATAATGTCAAAAGATTAGTACTTTTATAACACAAGTGAACTATTTATATTCTTGAAACGCTGGACTCAGAAACGTCCGGAATGTGCGAATTGTGCAGTCATTCGATTACACGACTAATGAGCACAATAAAACAATATTAAAGGCTCCTTTACATTCTTTTCTTTAAAAAAGTTTAATAAATCTACTGAACTGTGTTTTTAGATAACTGTTTGCCTTGGAATAATTTATGCCGTGTGAAGATCATTCATTAGTATCGTATTCTTTTGTTTTAATTATTTATTATGTTATTTTTATTTTTAAAATCTCAGATAACAATTTTGTGGTCAAATTATACTTAGCAAAATGATATTTGATGTTTTCTAATTGCATTTGGTAAGTGATATTGATAAATTATTCTTTGATATTTCAAAAATTAAATTAATTAATTAATATCTTATTACTCCTACTAGAAGGCGTTGTGTGTTCAGCACTTGCACCTAAAGTATGCCCTGCTATGAAACCATCACATCATCCTTACTACATTCCAGGGTAAGTGAAATTAAAATCAATACTGAAATGCATAATAGTGATTATGTCAAAATTGTGCTGAAATTTTTCTATAGATGAGCATTAAGTGTACTCCCCATTCCGTACATTGGAATCAAACTGGTCCTGATATTTCAGGTCATAAACCTATCCTTTATCCAAGAAGGTGGTGAGGTAAACTAGATGATAGATAAAAAGGTAAATTTAAATAAGAAAACATTGTATTAGATTCACTCGTGTCCAGAGGTTAAGGTACATCATAGTTAAGTGACACACGAATGAATATGTGGAACTAATGCCAATCTGCAGAATCGAACTTGTGGGGAGATATCCAGGGACCACACGAAAGATCAAATGACACAGAAACATAGCAAAGGACGACTGTAAGGCATCCTCTCGTGTGAGTTCATGCATCGATTGCACACTGCTCCTCTTTGATATAGCCAGAAAAGCTCAGCATGATGTGAGATTACTTTGAATGGCTATACAGGTTGCACAGCGTGTTTTCATACTGTGGATGAGGCCGTCTAGCAGTTCCTGTAGTAATGTGTTTCTCTCATAAATAATTCCCTTGGTTGGTTTTATAGTATGACTTCTTTAAAATTTTATCTATTATTGCAATCTTTCTATCTATATATATAAAAATGAAAGTCAATGTGTTTGTGACTTAATAATTCTTGAACCACCCGACCAATCTCGATCAAATTTTCGACATAGATGAGGTTCTAGACTGAAATGTTTTATATATATAATTTCACTTTAACGGTGCAACTTAGGGGAGGTGGAGTGGGAGATAGATAAAAATTGTCGAAAATGACCTAGATTACTGCCGAATCCATAGTTTTCAGGGTTGCTTAGATGAATAGTGACATTTCCGATGCCATTTAAATCCAAATTCAACTCTGCAACTTGAATGGGAGGGGCTAGTGTTGAATCCTTAGTTTTTGGGGTCGTTGAGATAAACAGTGACATTTCTGATGACGTTTAAATCCAAATTAGTACCCCTAGGGGGGAGCGATGACGTAAAAATAATTGAAAATGACCGATATTAATGTCGAATTCATAGTATTCGGGGTTCCTAAGTTGATTGGTGACAGCTTTTGTGCCCTTTATGTCCAAAATGAAATGTATTCTTCCCATGCAAAGAACGGGCATTCTCCTGGTCATAGATATAATGAAAATGATAAGTATTCAACTATTTATATAAATTGCATCACAAGCTATATATATATATATATATATATATATATATATATATATATATATATATATATATATATATATATATATATATATATATATATATATATATATAAAGATGGATCAATGTATCCCTGTAAATATACAATCAAAGAAATAGTTATTTCGTTCTTCATTTGATTTTTTTAAGATACAATCACAAGGATAGTATGATACATATCGTATCGGATTGATAAAGCTCACCCGGTTATAATCAAATTTGGCATGGTGATACATCTTGATTAACCAAGGGCGCCGATCCTGGGGGCTGAGGGGACCCGGGCCCCCCAAAGCTGATGTGGGCCCTCTTATTGTATCTAAGAGTATATAATATTTGGCATAATTTAAATGCAATTTGTCTTAAAACCCTCATGTATGCCTTCAGCATCTGAATGCCCCCCCATGAGGAACTGCACATGAGCTTTCTCATCACCCTTTCCTTTATTATAAAGATTTCTATCCAGTTTGTACATTAGATAGCAAATAAGTAATTCTCTAATAGTTCTTTTCTCTATAAGTTGAAACTCCTACCCGTAGCAGCTCGTAGAATTGGTTTGTTGGTTAAGAATGACTCTGTCTTTTGCAGCGCGAAAATTAGGTGAGGGTACCTCTCTTGCCCGTTGCAGCTCGGAGGTAAGATTAGAGGAATCTCTTCCGCCCGATGCAGCTTGGAGAGATAGATAGGATATGACCAGTTAACAACTGATGTCTTCTGTCTCGAGGTGTCCGTTTATATAGCCAGTCTTTGGAGGTAGAACTTGTGGAGGGGTTGAAGGCCTCGTCCTCTTCGTATCTCTTCGTGTCATCTTCGTGTTTACTCGGTGATGACACCTGTATTTGCAGATGCTTGAGCCGAAGCATGTGATTTTGTTTACTAATATGAGGGGATATTGCAATATTATACGTATATCGTATGTTATCGATGAAACTCGTCCACTCTTGTACAACCTTGGGATAAGTGGTAGACCTTGACGAGCTAGTGCACATATAAAATATTAATGTGTGCTATCATTTGGTTCCCGAGTTACTGGCCATCAAATTTCAGATTTGGACTTAAAAATTAAAGGATATCAACTATTGTATGAGATACATGAAACTCAACCTATGTTGACCCAACTTGGCATGGTGATAGATATCAACGAGTTTAGTAAGAATATGGAGTATTATGATGTATAGACCTTTGATTTCTAAGTTATTGACTGTCAAAGTTAGAAATTTGGACTGTGGTTAAATTTTAGCAAAAATATTACTATAACGCGATCGATGAAACTCTTCTGATCTTGACCGTAAGTGGTATGGACGGATATTTTATTGACGAACTTGACATGCATATGAAATATTATGGTATGCACACTTTTGGTTTATGAGTGTTTGGCCATCAAATTTAGGGTTTGGACTTCGTGAAATATAGGAAATTTATCAAGAAAGTAAGATTCTAATATGCATCTCTAGGTGGGAAATAAAAGAAACTTTTTACACTACGAAAATTATTAAATTAAGTCTTTTGCTGCATTGTATGCTCAAAATGGAGTTTTTCTAAAATCATTAAAATACTTTTTTTTTTTTTTGCGTTAAACTTACTTATTTTTCTCTTAAGTCATACTTCTTGAAGTACGTACTACATGTTTAAGTTGTAATACAAAAAATTAATATTACATCTTCTTGCTTCAGATATGCAGGCTTTGTGCCAGAATACCAATTCTTGAACGGGCAAACATACGGAGCTGCAACGCGTCAACTCCTACTTGATCCAAGTGTTCCTCATGGTACAGAACCATTGTTAAGTGATTTACGTGTGAGTACGTTTTCACTTTTTAAAACAGCATTCTAGGTACGCAGAAAGCAAACTAGCTACTTAGCAAGGGAAAAATTAGGTATTAAAACATATGAGCGGCTCGGGGGAAGACAATGGTAAGTCACATTTCTCTAAGTTCCGAGTAAACTAGAAAAGGAAGTTAAATATTCTCATCCAATGCAGTTCAATGACATATACTAAACAAGATTCCCCTGATCTGAAGGTATACTTGCAAAAATTAAATACCTACATACTGTTCTGTGGTCCGATCTCAACCTACTCCACCTAATAACTCAATTTCACCGGAGAGGGCGAGCGGTGGCTCAGTGGTAGAGCGTTCACCTCCGGTGCTTGGGGTCCCTGGTTCTATCCCAGCTCGCGCCGTGTGGATTTTGTGGTGGACAAACACCGTGCTCGTGGGTTTTCCCGGGTTCTCCCGTTTCTTCTCACTTTCTTCATTCCACCATTTCATTCATTTCTCCTAATCACCGTCTCCTTTAGCCTAACCTGCATAAACGTGGGACGTAAAACTGAAAGATTTAACTTATGAAGAACAATTTGCATCGAGTTTTTTGTAAGCTATAGTTAAAATAAGTGTTCAACCATATAAAACCTAAAATTCATAATAATTTTTGCGGAGTAGTAATCTGTTAGTGAAAATATTGTGCACAAAAGCCTCATAAAGTGAATTTAGAGGTAACTACATTAGAGCAACAAATATACATAGATATATTGTGGAATTCCTATGAGTTATTAATTAACACAATATTATTTTTCATAAAAAAAACAACGAGTGGACAGTTTAATAAGGGATAATTACCAAGGGTAATCAAAAACCAAAATTGAACCCAAAGAAATTAAACTGTCCACTCGTTTTTATGAACTATATTATTGTGCTAATTAATAACTTACGTGGAATTCCACAATATATCCATTAATTTGTTCCTCTAATGTGGTTTCCGCTATGTTCACTGTATAAGGCTTTTGTGTACACTATTTTTCCTGGCAGATTACCACTTAGCAAAAATATTATTGTGAATTTTAGGTTTGATATGGTTGAACACTTATTTTGAATATAGCCTATAGAAAACTCGTAACAAATTATCCTTCACAAGAAAATTAAAACTATAAAAGAAACTGTAAAGGTAAGAACTCGGTGAAGCAGTAATAAAACTGGTGTTGACAACATTCCCGGCGAGAAAAGAAATATACAATTAAAGTAACAAACACGGAGGCACAAGTAAGTAGCTTTTGTTTTTTAAGTTGTCTTTTAGTAACCAACTATGCATGTTTATAACATGAAGCTTTATGAAATTTACTTTTATTTTTTATATTTAGAAAAGCATTTTGATTTTTTTTTTTTTGTAAAAGTTAGCTCTTACTTCTCAGGTTGTATTAACGTGTGATATATTGTTTTGTAGGTGAATGAAAGACCTGATCATTATTACTGCGGTAAGGCAAAAAGAAAACCATACAGAACCAAGACTTGTCCTGCAGGTAACATATAGTTCTCATGTCTTTTTAGATAATAAAGTAACAGCAATTTTTTTTTTTTTTAATAATTGACAGTTTGTTGCTTTGATAGTGTTATAAAGTAACAACTAGTAATAAATATAAGCATCAGACAATGCTTATTAATATATTTAATATGTTGTAGTGACTAGCGGTTTCTAGATTGGCCCAAATGATTAATGGATCTACAAAAAAATTGCTGAAAATATAGTATAATTTATTTTAATATTCATTAACTGAAGGGTGTTCAGAGATGGAACAAGAGAGTTCCAAATAAGTGCTTGATGAGTTCACACTAACAGTGTATGAGAAATCGTTTGAATTTGTATTGTAAACTGCTAATCTATATTGGTAACTCATGGTTTCTGAAAAGTACTAACAGCTGATTTGCACCCAGATCAAGCTGTTTCAGGGAAGTTCAATCGATTCTGGCGGATAGGAACTATGTTGAAAAGTGAGTACTGCATTACATAGAGGACAAATGTACCTATCAGGTACAAATAAATAAATAAATAAAATTGGTTAACAAATAAAAAAAAATACAGTCATGGAAGCATTACTTTTCAATCAAGCCTCGTAAACCGAACTCGAAATATATTTGTGTTTGTTACAGGATACTGTGATCCCAGGGTAACAGATTTGAAAGGGATGTCGATCACATAAGGCAATTTCAAGTCTAAATGACGCACGTAGTTGGCGCTAACGTAGGAGCGATTGCTATTAAATTCAGTGTTGTCTTGTTTACTTTTTTCCGGATCATCCGATCTTATTTGTCTGGGATCATATGGAAACTTTGATGTACGAGGGCCGTTCGGAAAGTAACCTCCGATTGGTTAAAAAAAGAAATACCGAAGTAAATACGAAGAATTTTATTATATACATCTGAAAACTACTTTTTTGCTCTATTTTTCAACATAGTTTCCATAAACATTCAAGTACTTATCATATCTCTGCACTAGCTTAGAAATTCCATCAGCATAAAAATCTCCCGTCTGTGCCTTGAGCCAGCCTGTCACCGAATCTTTTATCTCATCATCACCAAATCGCCGAGATCCAAACCACTTCTTCATATACATGAAGAGATGATAATCGCTGGGTGCTAAATCTAGGATGGGCAACCTTTTCCATCAATTTTCTGAACGAGTTTATCAGTGACCACTGATGACCTGCCACTCCTCTCTTCGTCATGAATGTTTGTTCATCCACTTTTAAATGAAAGAACCCATTCACGAACAACTCCCTCACTCATCACACTTGATCTATACACGGCATAAAGTTCTCGATGAATAGCTGCTGCCGAATGCTGGGGAACTTGTGATTAGACAACCTTCACTCTACCACGGCTGGATGCAGACTAATCTATCACGCACGTCTGTGCAAAGATGGTAGCGCTTCCCGCTACATCACGCACAGTAACCAATCGGAGGTTACTTTTTGAACGCGCCTCGTATATCTCCAAAATTAATAATGTGGACTATTTTCGTCTGAAAATTATAGAAGTTACTGAAACAATCTGCAGTACTGTATAATGAAGACGCACGCGTTTTGTTTCGAAGTAAATTGGGCCTTCGAACTACTTCTAAAATACTATGCATGAACTACACTGTAGTAAGTACTTCTTACCACTAGTTTCCAACGTAGCTGTCTACTGTTCCCTCAACACAAATTAGAAGTTCTTCCTATGCACGAGGTATTAATGTGCTAATACTGCGAAAAACACTAAACAAGACATTAGTAAATATGATAACATCACACTTTCTGTAAAATGATTCACATGTTTTCTTTGCATTTGAAACTAGTTTGTTGCAAATGTTGCAACCCACATTTGTTTACAAAAAATGTGAGCGGGTATCGTAGATATCTCTATCATACTCCACTGGACAAGTCATCTTGCGCTTATTTGTTTCCAGCCTAAAAAGGTTTTTTCCAGAATTCATAGATTTTGAGTTTGATTACATCACTTTCTGACATTCCGGCAGCTTGTTTTTCCTCAACTAAGCATTTCTATACATTGGTTCATTAACCATTAACAATTTTTACTTTATTGAAACGAGGAACGTCACTGTGCAATTTCAGTAACATACGTGGATCAACTCCTCGTATACAAAAAATATTTTATAGTAATGTTAATATGCATTATTATTATTATTGATAGAGTTATCTATTAAAGACAGTGCTTCAGTGGGTTCTAAAATAACTTTCTACGGGACCGAAATTGAAAATTTTTCCACTGTTAAAAACATATATAGGGCCTACACAGTGTGAAAAGATTTTTAATGAGATTATGCAATTAATTTCTATCTTCTTTTTTTAAGTTACTATCAGTCAGTGGCGGCTAATGATAGTGTTGCAGCGTCGCGCAACGACCAAAATATTTGAAGAAAAAAATATTATTAGCAGTAGTAGTAAAGAGTAGAAAAAATACTTTCTAATACTATTTATTTACTAATATACACTTTAAATAATATATTTTCTTATTTCTATAACTCTAAAATCCTTTAATACGTTTTAAAAAGCGAAACGCAACCCGTTATAGAGTCTCTAACTTATATTGCGTTGCAGCGAGCATACAACGACCAGATTTCTTCAGCGCGGCAATTGGAGCGAATGTTAAGTCTCCTTTTCCCTATCTCAGAAGTTAAAGGCTCTGGTCGTTGCAGTGCTTCTGCAACAACGCGGCACGGTTTCCAGTGAACGAGAAGGTTTTCGCGCTAAATAAGATTTCTGAATTTTATTTCACTACCAATTACAAATAGAACTTATTTTTATGCATTCATATTTTTAAATTAGGGGACTATACTCAAGCAAATCAATACAATTACAATTTTAAAAAAGTGATACCAAAATTACAAAATAAGAAAGAAAACATGTAATAAGGTAGAAAACAAATGAAAGTAAACACTCATTTACAAGTTAATTCCTACTTCTATTCTAGATAATGAAGGCTTCTTGTACAATAATTTGCTAACCAAATATTAATAAGTCAATATATAGACCCCCCTTCCTTTTGTGGATAGTATTTTAGTATATACATATTTCTTTTATAAAATAAATGTATTTTATACTCTTGATAACTTTCCACATAAAAGTGTATGATGGGAATCATCACATTGAATTTGGGACTAGTTAAAGATGTTCAGGGGCGCAGCCACGAGGGGGGGCACCAGGTTCGGACCTCCCCAAAATTTCGAAACTCGACAAACATTTGGAGACTTTCTTAACGAACGATACTTGTTTAACAGAGAAATGATTGATGTAGGCTGAATATTTTATTTTACGCCTCATCATGTACTTTTCTTATAAAAATAATCGATCTATCATTTTTTCTAAACATATAGGTGACAGTAATTAAGAATTACATATCGTCTTTTCGGGTGTAGAATAAGATAGGTTCGATATTATATAGACGTATTGGACTCCCTCAAATACTTTTTACCCCTCCCAGCAAACATTTCAGGCTGTAAAACTGGCAATGTTGTTTGTTTTGACGTTCACTGACTTTCGACTTCTGTTACATGCCGAACCTACATCTGGCGGGTTTCAGAGTTTGTTTACCAGAACTTATGACATTGATAAGCATTGTTTCGCCTTATGTAGAAGTATATTGTGTTCATCTTGCATTGCTTACAACCAAGACGGATGATTTGGAGTGTAGTTTTCCTTTTACGCATGTATGTGTGTTGGTATATATACGACATTCCCGATTTATATATCTCTTTTCTATCAGCTGTTTTGGCTTTTGTATCAGCTGTTTTTCTTTCCATTTAGCTGTTTTGGTTTTTAGTTATTAGATTTACTTGAATTGTGTGTGCTCTAATTCTGTAAATAACCTACAAGTTCTGAATGAATTCTATGCCATGATTTCTGTAAATAACTTATAAAAAAAGGCAATTTGCCCAGCTCACCACTGAGGAAAAACTTGCAATTAAGGCAATTCAGGAGAGTGTTAAAAAGATATCCGGTTTAAATTCGCAGGACATCTTATGGCAGATATGTTGTTTGCACTAGATATATTTCCACAATTTGTTTTCAATTTTGCTAGATAAAGTGTGAATAAAGTGTGTTCAATACCTTTTTAATATATAATACTAATCTCTGCCACGAACTGTCTTCAGTCTAAGCTACAGAGGAATTTGGATAACTGTCAGGGACTGGGTTTGCTAGAATGAATTGTTCACAATAATCTACAAAAAATATTTATTGAATCTACAAAGCTTCTGAAATTAATATTAAGTGTACCTATGACGTCAGCAAAACGAGAAAGGCGTTTTTCCACATTGAAAAGAATTGACATTTTCAAGGAATTGAATGTTCCAAGAAAGGTTATCACCATTGGTTATGCTTTCCATCGAAAAAGACCTGATAATAAGAATACCCAAGTTCAACCAGCATGTATTAGACAGATTTGCTCCAACCAAAGAGAAGAGAATGGACTCACTAATTACATAAGATGACTAATCGGATAAAATGATTTGCATTATTTTTTATTTTTAAAAAACAGAATTTTATTTAATTTCACACGTTACATCATTTGCATCTAAAGTTATGCTGATTAGTCAATGAGTCTAGTTTATATCTTCTGTCTCCGATCGTTCGTACTGCAACACCCGAAACCACAATCCACCGGCCGCCACTGCTATCAGTGCAGCATTTAGAAGCTCGGCGCCCCTATTCACTTTTGCTGTCGGCGCCCTCAATAATTACATGTTTCACCACCCCTTCATCCCTAACTTACAAAACAAAACTTACATAACAAATTATGCTTAATTAGTAAATTAGCAATTTATTGCAGTTAAATACCACTCACTAGATGCTACAGCTACAAATACGTAACAAAAAATAACAAATGAGAAATACGTTCTGAATTATTTTTAGATATCTTATGCTATCATATTAAACATATTAGAATAGTAAAAAAGGATTGTTCATGAAATAGTATATTTGTTCTTAATTTTTTAACTTTTTTACGCGAAAAAAAATACTCGTATTATTTAATTTTTTAATTTTGAGCCCTTCAAAAGGTTTGCGTATCTAGGCACGGACTCAGTAAGGTTAATGGGAAATCAATAATAATAACTATTACTTTATTTATATTTTTTTAAATTTTGAATGATACTAAATACGGACTTCTATTTTATGAATTACAATAAGAATGTTCACTGCCTTAGTGTCATTAATCAAGACTAAAAGGAGTTTTATTTAATTTTGTTATAGGCCGTAATGAATGCTCAAAAGTCGTACAACGTACCACAGAGTCTTTTTATTTTGGAAGGTGAGTAGCACGAGAATAATATATCACATTAAATAAGCTTCGTAGGCATTTATATCCTAATAATTTACACAGAATGTTAGTGTTAGTAAGTAATACTTATATTGATATTCCCATTAGTAGTACAATGCGAGTTTGTAAAACCAAAATTACGTACCATATTATTATTATTATTATTATTATTATTATTATTATTATTATTATTATTATTATTATTATTATTATTATTATTATTATTATTATTATTATTATTATTATTACTTTTAATATACTTGGAAATAACTTAAAAACTTCCGTCAAGGTATTACTGTAACAGATAGAGCTTGTCTTTATAAAATCAGTTGTTAACAAATTTAATGATATCAGATTTTCTAAAAATAAGATAATTCGTTTCAGGAAATTATATGGCTAGCCTTGTTGTATGAATTACATAGAATGTACGTAAATTCAATGATAAAAATATTTTATATGAATATGTGTATAAATTAGGGCTATGCTATTTACGTACATTTGCTGATGGCTGTACAAGATTGAGTGAAACGTGGAGATAATAAATTTAAAAGAAAAATAAATAGCTTAGCAAGTTATATTTACAAGAATTTTAGGAAAACTAAAAATGGATCAAAATATTGTGATCTTGGCCAATAATTGGTTGTTGGATCAGGGGCCACAAAATTTTTGAACGGACCCGAAATCGAGTTTTCATATTTTCTACGGAATAAGCACATCATACTGAGTTAAGTGATAGTTTGGGTTTGGCTACACTATATGTAGTTCTCCAAATATAAGGCCTACAAAAAAAAAAAAAAATTGTTGAAATATATTGGATCTTTTGATTAAAAAAATGATTGTTGTTGCTCAAATACTTTAGTTTTAGAGAAAAAATTATACAATAATTGGAGAATAATATCTAATTTAAGAATTCAGTAACATCTATTAGGCACCAGTTTCATTAACATTTTTAACTTTGTTTAACTATTCTACACAATTGTGAGTACTTATTAAAGTAATTGATTATCTCATTTATAATCGCAACAGACGCCATTATGATGAGTGGTAATAAGTGTTCATGAAATACTCAATTAGTCTTATGAATCGTTAAATAGTATAACTGTAAGAGTTATCGTTTTTAAACAAGCAGCAAGTCTTTTCTGATATATATATAATTTAGCCTATATGTATATGTGTGTGAACATTTTGGATAGTTATAGTTATTTTTTCTTTCAGTTGTGAGGGAGAAAGACCAGGCTGGAGAACAAAGAAGACTTGGCTGGAAGTTGAGGAAGGACCTGCATATGCAAATGAATTTAGCACTGAGAATGAGGTTTGTACATTGTTATTCTTTGTTTGCTAAAGATATTTATATACAGATAACGCGATCAGGTTAAATTAAAATATTGGATCTAACATTACCCAACTTCTGTAAAAAAAAATATACTATTTTACTTTGGGTTGAATGACCTAATACAACAAGAAAGAAATTTAGACTCATTAAGTACTTTCTTTAATAGATAGTAATCATAATAAAGTAAACCAATATTAACACATTATCTGCCATGTGTATCAAATTGATACACAAAGTGACTTCCCTGGCAGGCCATGTTCATAAAATTGATACACATATTCTATACAGTTTTGTGTACCTGAAAAAGGTCTCAGCCTGGTAGGATTCATATCCGGCAAGCAACGTGTGAAACTTGCTTAAGCACCCGTATAATTAACTTTTCCGTATATGTTTCAACGTAATTTTGCCATCATCCTCGGTATGTGTCCGTTAAGGTGATTTTACGTTGATTCGTGGATTCATATTACCGGTATATTGCTGTTCGTTAAAAAAAAAAAAAAAAAAAAAAAAAAAAAAAAAAAAAAAAAAAAAAAAAAACTTGAATCAGTAGTTTTGAAAAGGTCATGAGTCAGAAAAGTAAAATTATGAAGAAATAAAACAAAAATTCTGTTTAATTTTTCAAACTCCTGCTAGACATGAAATGATCGACCTTTGTTTGAAACAGTAGAGCTTCCTTGTCATTGTACAAAATGAACAACTTATTTAGAGCAATTCGTAGCAACAAAAAGTGTACTCACTGTAAACTCGCTATTTACTGACTCATGACCTTTTCAAACCGACTGAATCACTTGTATTTCATTGACATTAAGCACCTTCTTTTACTATAAAAGAACCCACTTGCAGGGTTGATGCATCAAAATGAAATCGCAGAATGTGTGACGTCCTATTGCTCCTTTGGTTAGAACAGACAGAAATGATACCAATAATAATAGTCCTAGAAACGACATCAAAGTTTCTTAACGGACACTACCACGGGTGGTGACAAGGAGTTAATGAAAGGTATACGGAAAAGTTAGTAATACGAGTTCTTAAATAAGTTGAAAATTGCTTTACTTTATTATTGGATATGCACCCTATCAGTTCATTATAGTACGTACAGTAATCATTTTTATTTCCCTTCAAAATTATTATATAATGTAAACCTGAATTTAAAGAAAATAATACATCGGATTTGAGAATTATTGTTTTCATTTTATAATAGTAAGGTAATAAGGCCAATATAACTACTAAAATGTCTTGTAAGAAAGTTAATATTTAAATTTAAAAAAAAATACCTGGGTAGTTATCAGAAAACTTCTGAAAACATTTTAGGAAGTACACTTTTTCCACATTTACATATTAAACAGATTTTAAATTCTTTATTATAATTTAGCTGCAATTAAGGTAGTCAATATATTTGCCTTTTTGCTAATTTATAAAATCCCCTCATTGACACTCAGGTCATACTACTATAACTAGGAATGTAAAATTTGAACAAAAAAAATCCTTCTGTCACGAAAGAAAGAGGTAAGAAAAGATTTTTTGAAACATATATAATAAAAGAGGTTAAGTTAGTAACTGTGTAAATCCTCGGCAAATAAAATCATGATTAAAAATGGCTAAAAACATATTTCAGTGTTTTCGAAACTTGCGTTATCAAAAGGAGTAAGGGGGATGAATTTCAATTATATTCAAATTTCTGCCTCATTATTTAAATAGTGTTCAATGCGAGGATTTGCTTAAGTTCAGAGGTGTGAAAGTTGGCATTTAAACTAAAGTAAAACTAAGGGAATACGTGTCCAGCCTTTTAAAAAATTCCATTTCTAAGGGGTAAAGAGGACACTTTCCAAAATATTGAAATTTCCGTTTTTTTTTTTTCCTTCATTAAGTGCCCAATGTAAAGATTTTCTTAAGTTGGAGGTGTGAAATCCGTTCTATAATCTCTTAATTAAAAGTTAGGGAATAATGTTTCAACCATTTTGAAAATTTCACTTCTAAAGGGGGAAGGGCTGAGGAGGAGGAAAAAAGAGAAACGTCTACAATATTCAATCCTGTGGAAAGAACAAACACTTCTGATGGTTAAATATAAAGAAACATGTGCTACCACTTTTATAATGATACAATATATCAAGAATATGTACAAAGTAAAAGCGTATTAAAATTACATCATAACCTCTGAGCCTGTCAACATATTTTTCCCATCATGGCACAACTTTTAAAATACCCTCTACAGAATAGTCCCCCTTTTGGGAGTATCTGCGCACAACCGATTTGACTTCGTCATCGAACTTGAATCGTTGGTCGACAAAGATTTCTTCACCCTATGATACGAACTTCCGTTTGCTTGATGCCCGCTCTTGGCAAATCCGCAAGGTTCACACGGCTCTCCTCAAAGAATTTGCATTACCTAAACATATTGCTACGGTTCATGCAGTCTTCTCCATACAACCACAAATTTTCCTTGTGAAGTTCACTCCGGTTTCGTTCATTTTCCACCAACACCCTCCCCCCCAAGAAAAAAAGAAAAACCTGCCCATACCTCTCTACCCTTCAAAATTAAGCGACTGTAGCACATGATGGGTCATTTTGCTCAGTAGTCCACGCTTCTGCCATTAGAAGTATATCTAGTCGAATAACTGTTGACTATAGTACGAACTTCAAAGTATTTCTCTTTAAATTTTCATGTTCCATATCAGTATAATATAGCATAAAAAATGTTGTGCGTTACTTGTTGATCCCCTCCTCGTATTTTGTAAACGTAGTCTTTTATTTTCTTCGTCTAATATCTAACGTACTATTAACTATAGGCCTACTGTTCCGATATTCTTTTGCACCATTCTCAGCAAATCTGGTTACACACTTCATTAATTATAATTTTATCTTGCACTTTTCGTATGCACAGTAAACAATGATGAAATTAGAAAACTTGTTAATATGATAATGTAAATGCCTTGCATAAAAATTATTTTCTTTTGAACAAATCTTCGGCAAGTTAAAGAAGTATATAATTATTAAAGTTTAAGGTGCAATTTAACACTTAGCGTTTAATCATAGATTTAAGATTTTAACAATATCTTTACGAATTGTGTATTAGAAGTGAGCAAGATTTCTACAAACTAGCACAAAATTGCAAGTCTTCATAAGATCATCTGCAGGAGCTTCTAACAACAAGATTTCCGAAAGAAAAATTTATTAGTAAAAGGAATTTACGTTTTTATATATTTTTTTTTAAAAATTAGCCCATCGCTGTATACCATCCGCATGAAAAAGTGCAAAATAAAATTGAAAGAAGTGAGAAAAGTTGCATGTGGCTTTCAAAGGTTTTGCTGAGGAAGATGTCTGGAACACCGAAACACTACAATCAATAGTACATTATACATTAGACGCAGTAGCTAAAAGAGTACGTTTACCAACGTTCTAAAAATTTATTCCTCTTTCTAATTACTTCTACTACTGTACGTTTCACCACTAATATTTGTAACATTTCACCACTGGTTTTTCTTTACACCAAGCCGATTATCATCACTACTATTTCTAGCATTTTTTCATTGGTTTTTCTTTCGACCTAGAATTTTCACCATTACTATTTCTAACATTTCCTCATTGTTTTTTTCTTTCGACCTAGCTAATTTTCACCATTACTATTTCTAACATTTCCTCATTGGTTTTTCTTTCGACCTAGAATTTTCACCATTACTATTTCTAACATTTCCTCATTGGTTTTTCTTTCGACCTAGAATTTTCACCATTACTATTTCTAACATTTCGTCATTGTTTTTTTCTTTCGACCTAGCTAATTTTCACCATTACTAACATTTCCTCATTGGTTTTTCTTTCGACCTAGCTAATTTTCACCATTACTATTTCTAACATTTCCTCATTGTTTTTTCTTTCAACCTAGCTAATTTTCACCATTACTATTTCTAACATTTCCTCATTGGTTTTTCTTTCGACCTAGAATTTTCACCATTACTATTTCTAACATTTCCTCATTGTTTTTTTCTTTCGACCTAGCTAATTTTCACCATTACTATTTCTAACATTTTCTCATTGGTTTTTCTTTCGACCTAGTTAATTTTCACCATTACTATTTCTAACATTTCCTCATTGTTTTTTCTTTCAACCTAGCTAATTTTCACCATTACTATTTCTAACATTTCCTCATTGGTTTTTCTTTCGACCTAGCTAATTTTCACCATTACTATTTCTAACATTTCCTCATTGGTTTTTCTTTCGACCTAGTTAATTTTCACCATTACTATTTCTAACATTTCCTCATTGGTTTTTCTTTCGACCTAGCTAATTTTCACCATTACTATTTCTGACATTTTCTCATTGGTTTTTCTTTCGACCTAGTTAATTTTCACCATTACTATTTCTAACATTTCCTCATTGTTTTTTCTTTCAACCTAGCTAATTTTCACTATTACTATTTCTAACATTTCCTCATTGTTTTTTCTTTCGACCTAGCTAATTTTCACCATTACTATTTCTAACATTTCCTCATTGGTTTTTCTTTTGACCTAGCTAATTTTCACCATTACTATTTCTAACATTTCCTCATTGGTTTTTCTTTCAACCTAGCTAATTTTCACCATTATTATTTCTAACATTTTCTCTCTTTTTTTTTTTGTATCGCCCTAACTTATTTTCATTACTACTGTTTCTAATATTTCTTTGTTGGTTTTCGTTCCTAACTAGCAAATTTTCTTCATTATTCTTCTTACTCATATTTTGAACACTTCTAGCCGTTCCTTGTAGCCTTTCCGTAATTTTCGTTTCTGTTTTGTGCAGTACAATATTCCACACTAAACTTAACATGAGTCTTTTTCGTCGTGCTAAGTTTAGAGATTGACAAAATATTTACACATTACCACCATTCAGATTAAGAATAACTGTAAGTAATATCAATATAATCCAAATATTTAAATGGAACACCTGGTATCATCTTCTTAACAGTAACATCAATTTGAATAAATATGTTTTATGTCGCTTAGTTTACATTCTAATACGTGTAATAAATAAATCTTTCATACATTAGGAATTTAACCATTTACTAAAGAAAACTTAACACAATTTCAGAAACAATTGACAATCATCTAATTTAACTAACTGGTTCCATAAATATTTACACATATTTACATCACACACATTACACACATGATTTTCTGTTCATTTCTAAATAAACTTAAGACCAAGTTAGCTACAGAGTTCTCTGGCATTTAATTGGAAGTATTAATTACTTTCAAAAATTTAATAAAATATAATTTTCCCAGTTTGTTTTTTACTTTCAAAATTATTTCATTTCTAAAGAGATTAGTAAGTATTTTACGTAATACACTAGCTGAACCTGCGCTCTCTACACAGCGCATCATTCTCATATGAGCATGAATCTCCTTATCATTTCTCACAACATCTGTACATGTCCTTTTACAGACACAAGTGAAAGAAGTCTTGATTAAAAAAAAAAAATTGGCCATGGATATCATAAAAAGGAGATATTTTTTTATATTTTTTCAATATCTTGCACCGTTTGCAAGATTTAAGCCTACTTCCGGTTGGAGATAGAATTGTCGTAGGTATATTACATTTGGTATATGTATGTATCGTAATGAAAATCGACAAAGGGGTATCATAAAGGGGAGACTTTATGGATTATTTTTTGAATATCTCGCACGGTTTGCGAGGTATGATTCTACTTCCGGTTTTGGAGTTACAATTATTGTTGTAGGGATGTGAAGTTTGACCTATGTATGTATCTTGATAAGAATCGGGAAGGGGTGTAATAAAGGAGAGATATTTTCAATTATTTTTTTCAATATCTCGCACCGTTTACGAGATATGATCCTAATTCCGGTTGTGGTTGGACTTGTCGAGGGAAAAATGAAATCTTTGAGTTTTACGTCCCACGATTATGCCGGGTAGTCTAAAGAAGACGATGATTATGAGAAATGAATGCAATGGTGAAATGAAGAAAGATGGAGGAAACGGGAGAACCCGGGAAAACTCACACACACCGTATTCGTCAACTACAAAGTCCAATGGTGCGAGCTGAGATTGAACCAGGGACCCCACACACCTGAGGTGAACACTCTACCGTTGAGCCAACGCAGCCCCAATTGTCGAGTGAGATGCAATTCGGTATATGTATGTATCGTAATGAGAATCGGCAAGGGGTATCATAAAGGGGAGATTTTTCGATTAGTTTTCAATATCTAGCACGTTTGCGAGATATGGGCCTACTTCTAGTTTTGAAGTTACAATTATCGAGGAAGATTTTTTCGATTATTTTTTTAACATTTCGCACCATTTGCGAGATATGATCCTACTTCCGGTTGAAGTTTGAACTGTCAAGAGAGATGCAATTTGGTACATGTTATGTATTGTAATGAAAATCGGCAAGAGGTGTCATAAAGGGGAGATTTTTTTGATTATTTTTTCAATATCTCGTACCGTTTGCGAAATATGAGCGTACTTTCGGTTGGACTTAGAATTGTCGTAGGTATATTAAATTTAGTATATGTGTGTATCGTGATGGTAATCGTCAAGGGGTATTGTAAAGAAAAGATTTTTTTCGATTAGTTTTTCAATATCTTATTCCGTTTCCGAGAAATTAGCCTGCTTCCGAATTCAGAGCTTGTGTTTAGGAGTTGAGATGTTGGACGTCATATCCTAGCGAATTTCGTTCACGCAATGCAAAATTTGCGTTTTAGTTTGCGCTAATTAACATAGTAATTATAATTTCTTTTTGCATTCTCGTCGAATAGTATGCGAAGAGTCTTTAGTGACAGAAAGATTTTGAAAGCACCAGTGGTTTGATTTTGATAAATGGGTGGTTACTGCAATTGACTTCTGTTGAAAAAACTCGTATTCAATCCACCGCCACGAAAAGTTTTAATATGCTTGAATTTCAGTTTCAATACGTAGGTCAGTGGGGCAAGATCTCCTGTGAAGAAGAAAAAAGATATACTCGAATGAAGAAGAGAAAGGGACTGCAATATGTCAATGAATGGAGAGAAATATTTACAAGTTTATTTCCTAGAATTATTTTAGATTTGGTACCATTTTCTGATTAATGTATGATCAGTGTTTTCTTTCTTCTTGTATGCAGTATGTAATAAGTAAATACATTACATACACAATTAATTATAATGTCAGTGATATATGGTGTTCATTGGGCAAAACACTCCAAACAATAAAGATTCATTTTTGCTTAGAGAAATCGTTATCCTTTGTATTCCATTATCATATGCCCATCAAACAAACGCCTGAGTGATATACAACCCCTATATACAACAATGTTGTGTTGGAATGTATAACTCATATGATATGATGCTTCAGTTTTTTTAAATTTCAACACTTCCAGTGCACCCCTAAAAAATTGTAATAAAGAAATAATGGCCATGTTTTTTAATATTCAATTAGAACTGGACAATCTACACAAAATATGGAATCGACCAGCGAAAATGGCACGTTTCTATCACTTGCGGTTTTCGAGATCTCATTGTCGAAAGAATTGGAGACAAACATATACACTTTTCTTTGGTGACAAACATATAAACCTAGCATTTTAACATATAGATTAATAATCATGTAGAAGAGAGATTAAAGAAAATGAAACATTTGATATTATCGTTTCATAGTTTTTTAAATAATGGAAAGAAAATGTCAATTTTGACTATATATAAGTGAGTAATACTGGAACGTTTATAATAATAATAATAATAATAATAATAATAATAATAATAATAATAATAATAATAATAATAATAATAATAATAATAATAATAATAATATAATTTCAAAGCAGTTTATTGGCAACAACAGCTTGACAGCCACTAGACAGTGCACTAAGAATAATACATGATACAGTGAATACATTGAATCATAATAATAAAGGAAACAAGCTAAATACATCATGATAAATGAATGTAGAAATAAAAAACAAACATTTAGTATTTGTAATTAAAAAATACATAAATAAAGATTACATACGAAAAATTACATGCACACATGGTAAAATTACATGCACACATGATAAAATTACATGCATGAACATGAAAAAATCAAACATACATTTATACAAAAAGACCGACATTATTAGAAACAAAAGAAAATATATACGCATATTAAAGGCAGCCATCGAACAAAATTAACGACTTTTAAAAAGTTTAAAGAATTGATGACGACCAATTGAAAATTTAAATTGGAACAGGTCTAAATTAGAATAGAAATTTATTAGCTGTCTCAATACAGCTATAAATAGAAGATTTGGAAAATGGCCTGGCACAAAGAAAAGGAGTAAATTTCCTGGTTCCACAATAAAGAACTCTTAACGAAATGAAACCATTTAAATAAAAACGTCCATGTAACAGATTATGTAAAAAGTTTAGATCAAACTGTGTCTATCAGTTAGTTAAGTTTACATCCTCGCGTATAGCATTTAAGCTCATATTATCATAGTGCCTAAATTTCCATTTTAACCAAGCCAGAAAATTATTCTGAACAGATTCAATAGTTAGCAAACTATTTAGGTTCACAATTCCAAACAACAGTTACATATTCAAGGCGAGACGGTACATTACATAAATAGAGAACCTTGCATGTATTAATTAAGTTCAAAGTTCTACACAACCATTTAATGGGTGTTAAATTTCTCTTCGCTTTAGATGTTACAACTTGCAGATGTTTATGAAACAACAGTTTTGTATCCAAAATAATTTATAAATCATTAACATAATTTACAAATTGAATATGATGGTTATCAATATTGTATTTATATAGAAAGGGATTTGTTTTCCTGAAATAAGATATCCCTTGAGTTTTAGAGAAGTTCAAAAGTAGGGAATTTATTTCAGACCAATGTACAATAGTATTAATATTGTTTTGTAAAATTACATGATCATTCGTTGTTAAAATACGATGAAAGATTTTAATATTGTAACCGTTCGGGGTTCGATTCTTTTATATTCCTGCTCGGGATGCCATTATTCATAATCGTTGTGGTTCGGATTCTATTCGGTGCGCTACATTACCACGTTGGGATTCGAACCAAAACTGTGAACTACTTAGTGATCAGTTTCTTCAATAGAGCGGGAACATACTGAAATCACCATGTGAATAACTGTATGAGATTCCGGTACGATTTTCATTCAGTCATTCACATTGAAGCACAAACATTACAAATTTAGCATGCACATAGCTTAAAACTAACCATATAAATAAATAGGAACACTTTCATTAAACAAAATCAATTTAGTTTAACATGTATATTTTCGGGCTGTCGTAGTGACGTTTGTTTTATTGCCCTCTTTACTGATCACAAATACTTACATGTTTTATATCTCATAAGATTATAAATTGATCTTTGTAACATTCATTTTCAATTCAAACCTGTATTATATGAATCGAAGATTTTAGCTCACACTAACGCGACACGCACACGGACGATGACGGTATCGACGCGAAATTCGCACTGTTTATTATTAGTCTACATATTCGATAAACTATAGTGATCACTATTAAGTACGAATAATTCAGTGCTGATTTAACTTGTTATAATATTTTTTTTCACTATTTTTACACAATGTCTGTCTCCAACACCTTTTATGTTTGCTCCTCCGTCTTTTGCGTGTGTTGTTCAGAAGGAATGTATGAGCAGGATTTGTTCTACTGTATTCCTCCGCCAGTGCTATACTGCGTCATCATATCTTATTTACACGTGATATAACTAATTCACTAATTAGATGTATTTCTTCAGCTTTGATGAATTAATATTGAAGGGAAAGGTAACTAATTTTTATATTTTGATGGTTATAGTCCGATGATTGGCGATATTCAGGGGGATTACTTTTTATAAATCATTCTAGTCCTCCGCAAGTTTACTCACTGTTTCTTGCTGGCTATTTTACCTTTATTTGGGTGCGATTTTGCACCGGAAAATTTACTCACACTAATACAAATTCACACAAGTTCAGCCACAGATTACTCGAAACAGACTATCTTACAGTTCACCAGAAGACGTCCCTTTTCCTTACTTGTTTCCGATTAAAAAAAGTTTTTTTTTTTTTTTTGTATATAATAAGCTTGCACACTTATAATATCATCCGCATACAACAAATAATTGCAAGTAATATTCTCAGATATGTCATTAATAAAAAAAAAAGTAAGGGCCCCAAATTAGACCCCTGAGGTATTCCAGAAGTAATATTACAAATCGAGGAAGTATTTCCCTTATATCTTACCAAGAGTTTCCTATTAGATAAATATGAGACAATCCAAGTAATTATAGAACATGGTAGATCAAATTCCATTAATTTACCTAATAATATAAGATGAGGCAGCTTGTCAAATGCTTTTGCAAAATAGAGATAAATGACATCAACTTGATCATCATTATGAATCACAAGGAGTACATTATGCATAAGACTTGATAAATTAGTAACTATAGATCTACCATTCAGAAAACCGTGTTGGTTAATATCAATCTTAGAATGTACCAAATTATATATATTTATATATTATTTTTTCAAGAATTTTAGGTATAACATTCATTACGGAAATGGGTCTAAAATCACTGATCCTATCTCCACTAATTTTAGGAATTGGTGTTACAGCAACAATTTTCCAAATATCAGGATATATATTAATATTACGGCTCTAATTAAATAAAGAAGTCAAAACAGGAGCAATGACCTCAGCTATTCCTTTGATTATAAAAGCAGGAATACCATTAATACCATAAGCAGATTTAACCTTTAAAGATTTAATAGCGTCTAACACATGTTCAATAGTAATTACAAGTGGTTTCCTGGCTGAAAAATAATTAGAAGATCTAAGTACTTCTGCATCTTTATCAGGAAATCTTTTAAAAAACTGAAGCAAAATATTCAATGAAAGAATCAGCCAACAATTTACAATCAGTTATCAAAACATTATCAGATGTTACATTACTGTTAACTAAATAATAATAATAATAATAATAATAATAATAATAATAATAATAATAATAATAATAATAATAATAATAATAATAATAATAATAATAATAATAATAATAATAATAATAATAATAATAATAATAATAATAATAATAATAATAATAATAATGGTCTTTCCTACTTTACCTATAAAAAGAATATTTTTCCAGCAACTTTCTAACATTTTGATGTTGAATTCCTTTCTAACAATTTTCTAATATTTTGCATTTTGTTTATTGAAGTTTCGCGTGACTTTTTGGCACAGGTGTTACATGAAACGTGAATCTGCAGTTTAAGTTGGAATTCGAACCACTTAATGCGTTCAAATTTCAATGCTCTTTCATTGGGAATCGAACCTGGGGTCACGTGCACCAAGGGCGCTCGCGTTGACAACTAGATCAGCAGGGAGGACTTGTGATTGAACATGGACGAAGAGAAGAATGAAAGAGGATGTTTTTTCCACTTTATGTGTATTATGTAAGTTTGTTTTTCCCTAGAAAACTTTTCTGTCTCTTGAAATAAGTTTCTGCAGATGCCCATGGTGTTGAACTCATCCACTATTTTAATATCCTCCAAGGAACTCAAGCTTTATAAATTAATATTTCTTTAAAATCTTGTCTGTAAGCGACCTAAAATTATAGAAAGCTACAAACGGTTTCGTCGAACTACTGTCGATTTCGTCAGTATGACTGAGAAGCTAAGGTTGCTTAAACCGTTATGTTACGTTCAAATAAGAATACAAATGGAATGGATGAATTCTTGATGCACTATGTAGAAACGAAAATGTTTATCTTCTTGATTCCTTAAAATGAATAGATCGTAGGATCAATTTACACAAAAGTTATTAACTTCGAAAAGAAAACAACGTTTATATGTATTACTGGAAAACTACTAACGTAACAATGTTGCGTATTGAACGCTTAACAATAATAAAACAGGAGTAACTATTACTGCTAAAAAAAACTTCCGAACAAGCTGTTTTACTCACGTGTACTATTGAATGAAAAACTTCGAATTTTGTAGATAACAAATAGAAAGAAGTCAGAACTATTAACCAAGAAGACAACTGGGGTTTAATAAAACCATTCCTAACTTTCTACTTATTTCACGTCGCTTATAGGAAATTTTTTAATTGTATAATATGGGTCCAATAGTTTCTTTAAACTAATATTTTTCCTGTTGTCTGTCTCAAACTATTTGAAGTACAATTGAAAATAGAAAGATTGAGGTAAAATAACAAACATAGTAACAGTAAGTATAACTCTCTGAATGGCGGAACATAGTAATCTGCTTCCGCCAATCTTGATAACCCGTATTTCATTCTACCTTATCTCGATAATTGTATCTCTGCATTCATCTGTGAACGAACGTTCATATTTACTATTATATAAGATTTTCTTCTGCTTGATAATTTATCTTAATCTTCTTTCATAATATTGAAGAAGAAACTACAGCAGATAGACGAAATAGTATTTCAAGTCGCTGTAAGAATTAGAATTTTACATAAAGTCCAATTTCATAGAGTATATTAAAATGTAAAATTTAATTTTTATGTGACATTCTCGGCACGCTGCCAGACTATAATATATCTAAACATAATAATTCTAGATATATTTTAGTAAGCCTTTTTTTGCTTATTTACCATTACAGCCATGTCCAGCTGCACCTTGTTCTCAGCCCCCACCTTGTGCTCCATATCCTCCTCCCTGTGGACCTCCGCCACCTTGTGGACCTCTGCCACCTTGTAGACCTCCGCCACTTTGTGATTCATATCCACCTCGTTCTGAACCTCCACCATGTTCCATATCTGAATCCAGTCTTAAAGAGCCCGGACCACTTTGTGCTTGTTCTGTTGGTGCTTCTAGAGGGAAAGGTCCAAGAGTGTCTTGCAACGTACGTAAGTATTATTAATTGATTATATTATTCAAATGAAATTTGTTTTACTGTGTACTATAATTAACACAAGGATGAAAGAAGCTCTAGTGCAAATATTTACTAACATCTCTTACAGATTTATTTGATTTATGATAGTATATTACAGTTTTCATATTATTTATGTATAATACGGTAAATTATAACAACAAATTATGTATAATAAAGAAAATATATAGTTTTTCGTACCTTTGCGTCATTTTATTTATTATAATCCTAATATTTTCCTCACTTTTGCTTCTGCGAACTTCTTCGAAGGCTTTTACGTTTTGAAACTTAAACCTACTGGGAATTCACGTATTGCTTATTTAGTCCCTTCCTCACAGATATTTCACTGCAAAACAACTTCTCAAAGTACCTGCACTGCTCACCTGTTCAACATTAGAGCGGATGTTCGCAACTTTTTCTTAGAGCATACAAATTAATCTCTTTAGAAGTAAATTCAGAACAATTAAAACTAATTCACAATTTAGATGTACACAATATATATATATTCCAAATTTACTGTAGAAAAATAGAAATCAAAAGTGTTGAAAATTTCTACGCTACATAACACAAGTTTAGTAAAGGATTTACCTAGTAATGCGAAGTAGGACTCGTTCTCTTTGTGTCCTACCTTTCATATAAATTGCGAAAAAGTAGCTAAAAAAATGTATGATTTCAATGTAAGGCTTAAATCACTGATGGAATTAGAAAGTAACTTTACACGATACAAAATTTACTGTGTGGATGATCTTAGTTCCAGGTACATATTTAGTAATATACGATTGTCAACAAACTTATATCAATATGACTAAAAGAAATGTAACGAAGAATATAAAAAAAAACATATATGAGACTATTATTATTATTATTATTATTATTATTATTATTATTATTATTATTATTATTATTATTATTATTATTATTATTATTATTATTATTATTATTATTATGTATTCTGCCTTTTGGCAGGTTCTGCAACTAGTGAGGCATTTTTCATTTATTTATTTAGGTTTGGTACTGGAAATGTTTCTTCCACGTTTCTCGATCTTCAGCTTCCTCTTTTAGCTCCCAATATTTTCTTCTATTCTCCAAATCATCGATCACTTGTGTTTTCTCTATTTCTCACTTTCCTTCCATCTTTCCTTCTATGCGGTATAAAGAAGACAATTTCTTCGCAAGATGTGTCCAATCCAATTGGCCTTCCAACGAAGGATGCTGGCTAATAGTGTCCTTTTTTTCTTTAAAACATCTTCGTTTATTATAGCTCTCTGTCCATTTTATCTTCTCCATCTACCTCCAACACCAGATTTCGAAGCTCTCTAAATATTTCTTCAATAAGAGACTATAGGGACCAAGATCTCGTGGTTTCAGAACTATCTAAATACTTGGCTGCCTCTAGGTACACCATTAATAAGGTACAGTTACTCCTTAAGACCTCTTCATAAACAGAAAACTCCGGGCACATAATACTTCATTAACGTGTGAATCCTACTTTATTAGAACTAGGGAGCTAAAATTAAATCTTGACCAAGAACCACAAGATAAAAATTGAAATTATATTAATAAGCTAAGAAGCACCATTAAAATTGTTTAATTTAAAAAGTGAGTTATAAACTACACAAAAATTTTCCATACAACAGCAGATTTTTTTCATCAGTTTTACGTAATAGATGTAATAAATGAATTAATGATTGGGATTGTCTACTATGGATTATAGTGGCTAGTGTATAAAATGTTATTTTTGTTGATTAGTCTATAAATGCATTTTTTATACATAATCGTTGAAGTTTTTAGGAGTTCTGAAGGTACTTTGAAAAGTTGTTTCCGGGGAATATGTATGAAAAAAAGGTTAAATAAATAAATAAATTCCCAGTTATTAAGTTTCAAAAAGTAAAATCCTCCGAAGAGGCTCATGGAAAGAGAAGTGAGCAAACTAGGAGTAAAATAAATAAAACTACACAAAGAAACGTAAAATTGTTTATTTCTTAATCTATCATGGGTTTGATAAGGAACACTGTTTCTAATATAGAGTTCGAATATCGGGGCATAATATTTCAAAAATAGACAATTAGATTCAGGATAATCAATTTTGAATTGAACAATTCATATACATGTTAAAAATATCTTACCTTAAGGTAAACCATTTCGATTGAGGGTGGGAAAGAAGGGGCAAATTACAACGTTGTAAAGACTTCACTTTCCATATCTGTTGTGAAGACTTCGCAGTGTGTGTTTTCTCCCACTTAGTTAGTGACAATTATTTTCGTGCAAAACACAAACTGCACAGCCCTGTGAGTTTAGGCAGAAACTATTCCTACTGGACACTGGTCGCCAGCTCTAAATTTCTAGTCGCCACTGGCGACCATAAATTTTTTGTCCTGTCATAAGTAATCTACTATCAATAGGAGGGAGGCTACTTGTCAGAAACTGAGAAATTTTCATGCGATTCTTGTTTAATCCCATTTTTCATTCGCAGGAATTACCAATAATACACAAAGAGTGAAAAAGTACACGACTGGACCGAACCCGGGTACCGTTCCGATGCGTTAACCACTACGTTACCCAATCTACTGTCCGAACAGCCATACAATCTCTTACTTTTCAGTGCTCTTCCACTCTGTCCAATTATCAATTTAAATATTGATTGACCAAATGGAATCGTTTACAAACTAACAACAATAAGTTGTAGAATTACTTACTTCAATTTACAAATTTATTGAAGTATTTAAACTTAACTGAATATTCAACACATAAAATAAATATGCAAGTTAAAATTTTACAATTTGCTATTAGAAGCGCACTTTTTTTTTTTTTTTTTTTTTTACAGACTGAACACTATGTAACCTGCAGAACCACAGAGTAGTATAGGTTGTCTATTTTAAAGGGCTCTTGAGATACTCTATACTTTGTGAACCTCCAGAACATGTGACCTCGAGTCGAAAATAGAAAAACTAGCTTTGTACGCGGTTAGATTTGGTGAAGATCTCTCTGCGTACAAAATGTGGTGGCTCCAGGTGACTCCTTTTTATGCGAAAATCTGATGGCACACACACACATATTATTTTACGATTCTGAAAGCAAAAATATATGATAAATGATCATAAAATAATCACTACAGTTTTATAGTCCCTGTAGATGTATCACAAAAATTTATGGGAGAACTACACAGAAAAACAATATAAAAATATAGAAATTTCTACTTCAGCTAAACAGAAGTATGTATGATAGAAACCGCAGAAAAACACTACAGTTTATTAGCTCTTGTAAAAATACAGGGTGATGCGGAGCCGAATGATATATTTCAAAGTTGAATATTGCACAGGCGCAATAGCTTGGAATGGGTTATGGGTAGGAGATTGGAAGAGAATTGATGGCATTTTATAGGAATACCATAATTGTTACCATGGACATCGTTAGAGCGTTGAACAATGTGTTTTCTATGTTCGTATTTATTACGAAACGAAGTCAGTCATTAAAGTTCAGCGATTATTCAGACACTTCACTGTTTTGTAACTGTTGCAGTGTTCTTATGAAATGACATCCTATCCACTTTCTAACTCCCAGCCGCAATGTGAAAGTTATGGTGACTCTTGTGTACAACTGGGACAGTGTACTCTTGACGTATATCTTTCCTCCACATCAGAACGTCAATGCACAGTTTTTTTTTTTTTTTTTTTTTTTTTTTTTTTTTTTTTTTTTTAACACAGCCTGCGACCAGCCTTGAGAAAGAAGCGATCACACTTTTTGCAGAACTTATATATATATCATTTTGCTGGACACCGGGAGCATACAGCGCAAGGTGTAACTGATTTGTTCGACTGATGGGGTGGCAAGTGCTATACTATTCCCCAGACTTAAACTCTTGTTACTTGACTTGATCCCTGAGCTGAAAGAACCTCTCCGTGGCATTCATTTCAGAACTGTTCAAGAGATTCTTCAGGTAGTAAATCGGTCTCTTAAAAATATCAACATTTCAGGTATCCAACGGCTTCTGCATCACTGGCAACGCATTATATAGAATGATAGTGATTACAATGAAGGACGGTAAACCTTTGTAACATGTATCTTTTTGTATCAGTTGTAAATAAATAATTGTCACTATTAAAGTTCCAACCCTCGTATTTAATTTCCCGCTTTGATCTTGAAATCTCAACAAGTGAAATAATGGATCTAATTTCCGGACTTCTACTCTTTCTCTTCAGCTGAATCACTAGTAATGGAGAAATTGATCTGAAGCTCAGTTAAAATTGTAATAATAAGAGTAATACATTTTAACATCATTAGAAATGTCTATATCCTTGTTTTTAACCTTTTTCATTACTTTGTCAAATTGTTGCAGAATACAACCCTACATTGATTATTATCAATGCTATCTTAATTCTAAGAAGAACCTCAGTTTAATACCCGTTTTGTTTTCTGAAATTATTTTTTAACGCAACAAACACTAATTTCTAATCTTCATCAAAACTCTTACAGGAATCACTGCACACCACTGAATTTTAATATCATAGTTTCAGAATCAAAACATATTTCCAAGGTGTTTTATCTCCATATAGAATCCAAAAATTAGTTGTATAACTTTTATATTATCTATATATATAAATATATAAAAGTATTACAGTTGTACAGCATTATACTGATCATGAGCCAAATAGATTCAGCAAGTGAGCTGAATATGGAATAGAGGATTTCTGTTCTTAAGTATTGAATGCAATTTCAGACATATCTGTATTATCTTATGATTAACCTCTACAGTTGCCAAGTTTCAGACCATGTGGTTCTAAAGCATTCGAAACCCTCATTTTTTTTTTTTTTTTTTTTTTTTTTTAAATAGAACACGGAAATTTTACAAGTGTCAATTTACATCAGCCCAATTCCAGTTTTATATTTAACAATTATACTTAACTGATCATTATGGGATATAGGTGGCGTGGAATTTACTGTGGCTGAAAAGTTCAGAAGGAATAATTTCATTACCTATTTTTTTTCTCACTGATAACAAAATTGCTTGTGACAAGTATGAAGTATATTTTTGCCCCAGAGTTGCTAAACCATAAAATATGGTCTGCCAGAAAAGAATCATATTTTGCAGTTCAAAACACGTAATGAAATTTCATTTTTAATAGAGCCAAACACTTGTTTGTCTCCACGAAATTCCAGAACCTTAGAAGCTAGTTTGTTAACCACAGAAAAAAAACTTTTTTAGCACATTTTCCCAACATATTACTTTATGTTTATGCTGGCTGAGCGAACGTTTGTCAATCCTGTTCATCTCGCTTCCCTTGTTTGTCAAGAAGACTCGATGAAATACAGAATTTTCATGTTCATTCGTTTGTCAACTTGGTTATAATTATTGAAACCAGATGTTGCAAACAAAGAACAGTGATCCTTGGCTGGGAGAATAAACAAAATATTTACGGCTAATATTTCTCCATTCACTAAAACAATCTGAAATAATTCTTTCGCTGCAAAATTGTTGTGTTCTATCGATATACCACCACAAGGACTGAGAAAAGTAAGCAATTTTGTTTCATTTATACCACTTTTTTAATTGAATAATCCCGAATGCGGACAGTGTTTTCCCAATAAAAGGAATGATTACCAGGTACAGGATTTACCAAATTCACTGCTTAGAGAACGTAGGTTTTATACATTCTGCCAGCGCTCCGAGATTTTCAAATTTTGTATTGTGTGTTCTGTTTTGAACTACCATTTTAGCTGGATTTTCAGGCCTCGACTGTTCACTTTTATTTTTACCACTAAAACACGAGTCCAGTTAAGGTATTTTCTCTAAAATTTTACACTCTTGCTCTGTCTGTTTTCTAAGCTTCCTTATCATATGCAGCACCACTTAGCATAGATATCTGTCGCGTGAGGTCCCTGGCTCGCTCTCATCTAAGTGGGCTTTGTAGTGGACAAACACCGTATACGGGGGTTCTCCCGTTTCCTCCCGCTTCCATTATTCCACAATTATTATCCATCACATCATTAATATCTTCCTTAGCCTCGGTGCATAATCGTGGGATGTTAAACTTAAAAAAGAACTAGATAGTCGATCCGATACCAAAATGGACGCCTTTTGCAGTCATCCACCTTTCGCCTGAAAATCTAACTATACGGTTTAGTCATCATTATATAGATCTTGCCATCTCACGTTGAAAGGAGTACACTAATAGTACCATATCAATTTAATGTCAGAATGCTAATCTAATGCGTGTTTCCTAATAATAAAAACAATGAAAATATTAACTTGTTTTACTACTATCTACGTTCTACAGCCCTGTACAACTGCACCTGTTACACATGCCTAAATAGGACTCTACACATACATGCACATCCACACACACATCCACACACACACACACACACACACACACACACACACACACACACACACACACACACACACACACACACACACACACACACACACACACACACAAACACACAGTACTATATATATATTTAAATAATAATTTTTGGATTTGTGAATCCTTGTCAAGATAATGATATATAATATTTTTCCAGTTTCCAGAAAATATTCGTCAGGATTTGGAAATCGAAGGAAAGGCGATTCACGTACTGCTGGCTTTTTAACAGGGTAAGAATAAATAAATAAATAAATAAATAAATAAAACTTCAGAGGTATTTCGTAATATTTATCTACTTTTCGTTTGTTTATAATACAAAGTATTGATACTTATTTTAGTCTAAGCTGAAACAATTTTTTAAATGATCATTTAAATTTGTATACTGTAAAGACAAAAGGAAAGTCTGGTCAGATGTATATTTTTTTAAAAAAGTTAATCTATCTATTATGCGTTTACGTTAAATATATTAAATTTCTTATTATAACAATTACAACGCTACTCTTGTTTTTTCTTCCCTTCTAGGGAAGTATTAAAAAGCATTGAAACACGTCTTTAATTATTTCGTCCAATATACCAAATTTCATGTCTCTAACCTTTAGAGTTCCGAGATATGAACATTGTAAGATAATAATTGCTACTCCTCTGTCTTCTTCTCCCCATCGAATTTCCAAAAATCCTTCCTTAGTAGGACCTTACATCACATACCCTATGCCCTGTCCCAATTTCAAGTTTTGGCTTAAGTAATTTAGACTGAAGGCACACTGTTGAGGAGACAGAATAATTAACTTTTTATTTTTAATTTTGAATAAGTGAATAATTAGTTATTTTTTTATTTCTCTGTTCAAGTGAGAACAGGAAGCACTAGGTCAGAGATACCTGAGTGATTGTTTTCTCTTTAGAGGAAGTGGTGACCCAAAGACAACAAAGTTATTTTATTTTTATTTATTTATTTATTTATTTATTTATTTTTGAAGGAAAACTGAAGTCAGGCTTCTTTGAAAGTTCAAGTATCGGTCAAACTAGATCGAAGAGGCGACCAGTGGTTCCCGATTAAGGCAACATGCTAGGCGTTGCTTGTAGACAGAGATTTAGAACTCCAAGATAAAAGAGCTCACTACACAAATCAATTTCCTTTTTTAAAAAACTGAAAAACATCGACATCGATTTTTTAAAAAAATCGTTTATGAATAAATTTATTTTGTTGAACCTTATTCAAATCCAGTACTTTAATTTATGAGGAAAGAAAGTAGGCTCATCCTATAATCTTAAGTTTAGATAGAGGTAAGTTGATTTGTAGGCTCGAACTTCGGTTGTAGGAGAAGAAGAAGAAAAGATCAAATGTAAATGATAAGGCAAGAGAAGAGATAAGAAATACTACATATATCCGTTGTGTATAATTAATGAGACTCATCCCCTAGACAAGTGAAACCAAAAATAAATAAATAAATAAATAAAAAATAAACCCTATTCATATTTAGGGATTTGTTCTTATTTTGAATAGAGAAGACACCGCTACAACGGAAATATTATACAGACCTCTACCTGTATTTGCCTATTTTTCTTCTTTTTTTTTTATTTTTCTTTATTTGAAAGAAGTATTATCTTTGACCTTTAAGAGCCTGACATACTAAAAATAATACAAAATTTGCTGTTTTTCTTTTGTTTATTTTTAATAAGTGAAAGGATATAATGAAATGCAACTTACCACAATCATAGATAATTATTCTACAACAGAAAATATGAATCTGAAGAATGTTCAGTGTTGTCATCCATAGAAATTACATTATTGGCAGAATAACATTTCCCCCAAAACCTAAATTAAGGCAGCGACTAGAGGAACTTACTCAACTGCATTTAATTATATATCATGTTGTTTTGGTATCCTGTAAATTACTTTTAAGTAATAGTTGTATTTAGTTTGTAATAAACAAATAGTTTTAACATACAGTGATTAAAATTAAATAATAATGTTATTTAAAAAAGTAGTTCACAGGATACCAAAACAAAATGATACGTAAACAAATGCAGTTGAGTTCGTTCCTCTAGTCGCTGCCTTAACTTAGATTTTTGGAGAAATGTTATTCTGCCAACACTGTAATTTTTATGGATGGCAATATTGAAAATTCTTCAGATTCATATTTTCTGTTAAAGAATAACATTATCTATGATTGTGATAAGTTGAATTTCATTATCTTCTTTCAATTATGAAAAACAAGCAAAATAAAAATGTTATTTTTTAAAAAAAATTTTTTAGTATGTCAGGCTCTTAACCGTTGTTAATAACTTCGGTTTAATCTTTTGCAATATTGGGATCCACAATTCGTCATTCCACAGAATGAACATGTGCTAATTTACTACAACTACTGAAGTGTTTCAATGTTAACCATGTGTAATCGTCCTTCCGTGTTATAATTCCACCTGTTCGGCAAGAAAGAAGTTGAGTAAGCAATAGAAGTAGCACTTGTTCAAATTAGAGCAAGCTATCTGCTAAAAGGAACCATTTTTTGTGTTACATGTATTTATTTATGTCACTGGTATGCATATTTTTAAATTTAATTTTTATTCTAAAGGAAGAAAACACTTATGTGAAGCTAACAGTAACAGTTACAAAGAGTAGAATGAAAAGATCATTATATTAAAACTATTATCACACAACATTTTGGAAATATTTAATTGACATTTAACTTTATTTATTCCAGAGCGCCTTGTGTCTGTAACCAAGAGGAAGAAAGATTTCCAGTAAGTATTGATATTTTATATAATGTATGTGTTTGACTTCTTTTTAAAAATCGTAATTGATTGATAGTTTTCCACGTAAATGAAGTTAAGTTTAGCCGAAGAAGAAAAATAATACTGAAGACAATAGTCTATAGAAAGTCAACTTTGAAACTTAGTCAGTCTTAAATAATAAATAAAAATGCCTATTTGATCCGTGTTAATAAGTCTGAGTTGAAACTAATTGTGTGAAAATATGAGTGTAACGAGCCAATAACATTATAATCAGATTAACCTAAAGGTATCTGAGGTGGGAGAAGAACGGAAAACCTGATCAGACGATTGGTGGGAACTTTCGTGCCCGATCTCTCTTTTACAGATACTCTACCATTTAGATACTAACGTAAATATTATAGAATACAGATTGTATTGATTGTGACTTCATTGTGGGGCATTTACCTGACAAGCGGACTGTACTAAACTCATCTTCTATATATCATTGAGTTGCTACTTCATTGCAACGCCTATTAATTAGCATCATTGAGCTGCTTGTCCATCACAACTCCTAGTAACAGCACCATTGGGTTCCTACTACATCTCAATTCCTCTTTATCAGCACCACTGGGTTGCTACTAGGGGGAACCGTAGCCTAATGGTTGGAGCATTGGACTTACGTTCACTTGATTCCGGTTTGATTACTGGCTACTCAGAGTCGTGAAGCAAACTGGGGAGTCACATGAATAAAAGATGTGACGGCCACAAGGTCTAGAAAACTCTGACAGGACGATGCAGTGCGCTGACCACGTGTTAATCACTAGATTGGACGTGGTTTAGCCGGTCGCAAACAGATGGTGTTAGAGAGGCTTAGACTCACACAGGGCTATCACGCCAACTGGCTTTTTTTTTTTTTTTTTTTTGTCAGGTTGTAGCTTTACCGCAACTATAAATAATTTGCACTATTGATTCATACCATTGTAACTCCTATCAATTAACACCAGTGGGTTCATATTCCATTGCAACTCCTATCAATCATCAGTCATCACGTTTGGGTTGCTACTCCATACCAACACCTATTAATCAGCACCAGTGGGTTGCTACTCTATTTCAACTCTTATTAATCAGTACCATGGCATTGCTACTCCATCACAATCAACAACTGTTGTTGTTACTCTATCACAATCAATACCTGTTGTTGTTACTCCATTGTAACTTCTATTAATCAGGGAGTTATCTTAACCCGTAAGTCCTCCTTCAATTTTAACTACTGCAGATTATTTAATCTGTTCCTTAGAACATCCACACCTTCACTTCGTTATACCTCTTGGACATTAACAAAATTTCATTAAACAGTCCCTCTTGGACAATTTCATTATTTTAATCTTATTCGCAAGATGGAGATAGGACTTGAGTTCCTACCAGTCCAGAAAAAGGAATTTTCCGTTATTCTATCATTGACCTAAGATTATCGTCTGAAACAGAAACAAGAATTTAAGTAGCGTAGCTTTAGCTTGACAAGCAAGACACTCTTTTAAACATGTGTAGAACTAATAACAACAAATTCAAAAAATCATAAAGAATTTTTATATAAATTCAATATAAACATTAATATTGTCGACCGCAATCAGCAAATTTTAACAATTAAAATTAAAAGAAAGAAGTTAGAATTTATGTAACAATTAACGTGAAGAACAGATGAGAAATGATTTATGTGATCAAATTATGTGATTGACTGGGGAAGATGTAATGATTTGAGTATACATGTTTTTCTCTTTTTGTTCTCTCTGAAACATTGCTCTCTTCCTCATAGTCACTAAAGTCGCTGTTTATACAGGAATTGTATACTTCTTTTGTACATAGCGTTAATGTTTCTGTCTGTTCTCCACACACGTAGCTTCTAAACTGAAGTGAAGGGAACTCAAGTGCTATTATTTTATATATATATATATATATATATATATATATATATATATATATATATATATATATATATATATATAAACAAACTGGATTCTGGTTTTCCCAGACATTTTTGATCTTTTACTAAGTAATAACCAACTTTTCGGCACGAAAAACTTTGTGAATATTTCCATATAAAATATTTGAACTGATTTTCGCTTTAACTATTTGTTTCTTGATATTATTCTTTATCCAAACAATTTTATTTATATTTCAGCCTCCACTTTGTGATTGTCCAGACGGTAAGTGGAGTATATTTTTCTTTTTTTTTCTTTTAATATTGTATATATTGGTTTCTAATATAAATGCAAGTATATATTTTTTTCTTTCCATTTAAGTTATTCTAAAAAGGGAGAACTTTTAGTTTTTTAAACTGATAAAAGATTCAACTATAAAATAATTGCTTGAGGTTGAAGTCGAACTAAACTTCTACAGATAATCTGTCAGCTATCCACGTTGTGTTTGTTTTTTGTAAATAATTCTCTAGTTGCTGTTTTATTTACTTAAAGCACATGATCATGACTTCTTAAGTTAACATAGATAATTTGTCAGCTTCAAAGTTTTGTTTCTCTGTTCTGTTAACAATCTTATGTACTCAAAGGTCAATACTTGGTTCCAGAAGTATTATTAATGCATGAACAAATGGTTGACTATGACTATTGTGTACGTGATGTTTTGAAGTTCAAAGATAAGACAGTCACATGATAGATTAAATGTTCCCTTTTGAAATCTCTTAACAACACACAGGGTGAGAACAACAAGATTAATTTTAAATATATAAACTGAGAACATTCACAGATAGATTATTCAGTGTTAAAATTATAGACGCGTAACTATCGTGAACGTTCGTCTGAAGAAAACTCTTTTTCTCATCCACCCACGACATATACTTATATTTAAAGAACTACGGTTCTTACTGGCTGACTGCTTAGTCTTAATTCTTTCGATTCTTTCAACTAGAAAATTAACTCTTTGTCCTGAATCTATTTTTGGAAAGTCAAAATCTTAACACACTTCAAAACATCACTTCAAGATATAATTCTTATATATATATATATATATATATATATATCATTATTTTATTCTATGGAATCTTAAATTTGTGAATCTTGTAATTAATACTTTTAATTTTTACCAACAATAAATACGGCTTTCTCTATCCGGGATTTGCCGCGAAAAGATCCTACCTACTTTCTTTAAATCCTTCAAGAACCTCCGGTTCTACTACAATACCGTGCTAATTTTTATTTAACATTCCATTGGTTCCATAATTTTGGGCTACCTGAATCCTTACATTTCACAATTTCGGTTCTAGTCTCCTAACCAATGGTTAGACAGAAGTAATTTTCTGTTATTTAATTATTTGCACTTAGAATAAACTTAAAATCAAAATAGCCTTGAAAAAGTGCTTTTCTCTGTACTGAACTCGTAAAAATTTTACTTTTTAATTGAATTATATTAGCTTTTTCCAAGCCACCTTGTTGAGGCTTTCGTCTTTTTTGACTTTTTCTCCATTCTCTAAGAGAAGGAAGAAATTTTAATAGGAAGCAGAAACTTCAAATAAACACTAAACTTTATAGAATAACTCCTGTAATTCACAATGTTTCTACGAATATTATATATATAAGTGAATATTCTGGAATACCTAGGTTTCCAAATCACTTTAGATTTTTTCATGTTTTTCAATTTCATGAATGTACGAGGTTTGTCTGAAGAATAACTCGCCTGGTGACACTGACAAGTTGTTTTATGCCAAAATACAACCACAAGTGTCAACTCCAAAGCAATCTTCATTCACTCAACACACTTGTCCAACCGTCTCTGCTACGCCTTCATGCTCTGCTGTAGGATTCTGCTGGGATGATCCTAAACTCTGTTGTTACAGCCTTCTTCATGGCCTCCACTCCTTCAAAATGGGCCCCTTTGATCCCCTTCAGCTTGGAGAAATAGGAAAAAAAAATACAAGTAGTAGGATCTGGTGGATACGGGGGTTGATCCAGGATGGCGATGTTCTTCTTGGCCAAGAACTGCTGAGAGAGCTAAGAGCGTTGACTTGGTGAGTTATCGTGACGCAGTAGCCACGATTTGTCCTTCAATAGCTTCCGTCTCTTCTCGTGCATCATCAAAAACAGGATTTCTCTGTAGACGCCTTGATTGATCGTCTGACCATGTGGCAAGAACTTTCTGTGAGCAATGACAGAAGAACGTTATCAGCATGACTTTGACTGCCTTGCTTTCCTTAGTTTTGGTAACAAAGGAGTCTATCACTGACAGCTCTAGCGCGTGGATTGTGAGTCATACTCAAATATCCATGACTCATCACCATTGATAACTCTTGAAGCAAGTCTAGTTTTGTTTGGAGATGAGAAATGATGTCGTTCCACATCTGCATGCGGCACCCCTTCTGATCATTACTCAGCAGCCGTGACACAATTTTTACGCAATTTTCCACATGCTCAAATCTTCGACGATGATTTTGCAAACAATGTCCTTTTTTCATGCTCAGTTCACTGGAGATCATTCGAACAGTTAGCTAATTATCACCACACAATACCTGCCTTATCCGTTCCTCGTAAACGTCAATCGTGCATATAGAAGGCCTCTAGCTCCTAGGGTCATTTTTCATTTCCTTACAGGTCTCTTTCAACTTCTTGTACCTTTCAAAAATACTTGTGCGTGACATGATGTTCTCTCCGTAAACTTAACTCCGAGTACTTCTCCGACGGAGTTTTCCCTAACAGTACCAGAAATTTTACGTTAATTCGTTTCTTCATTTTTCCTCAGTTCTCACAATTAAACGACCTGCAAAGACAAAGGTGCATGTAAGAGAGATTACAGCCATCATATTACCAAAATATCATATTATATGGTTAAATAATTAACCGATCTCTATTGTGCACACCAGAGAGTCAGGATATTTTTCAGATTTACCTGATATCTTGAAATTTAGATGGAAAAGAAATATAAGGGAAAAATGCAGTGTACTCAAAAATTTTCAATTAAATAAAATTGAATTTAATATGAATATTGAAATAATGTATTAAATGTTATTACATATTCTAATTTTATCAAGAGTTTTTTTTTTTTTTGCTTAAAAGAAATACTTTCTAATATAAAGTTTTTAATCAATTAACCGTTTCTTTCTTTTTTTCTCCAGTAGATTTGCCTCCAGCTGGTCAACGTCCACGGTAAGACAAAAAAGTTACAAAGACATTAGTAATTTTTAAGGAAGGAAGAAACACAAAAAAGTCACATGTAGATTATGTATATAAAAATATTTTAATTACAAATAATATACTGCATTTCTTAATGATAGTTGTGAATATTGTAGCATACCACTTTTGTGTAACTTATATCTTCATTCTTCAACTCGATTTACCGTTTGTGACCATAGCCTCTACTGGAACACGAGAGCAGCCTCAGACCATTCCGATAAGAAGTCGCAGAACTTGTTATGGACTTTGTCCGAAATCAGTAGAGGACGTAACTAAGAACAATGTTTGTGTAATTTTAATGAGTTTAGTGTAGAATATTTCGTAGTTCGGACGAAAAATGTTGTGACCCATTTAGTATATTCAGCCAGTAGAACAACGTAAATTATTGAAAACTTATTAAAGACAATTGATCAATGGTTTATTTCCAAATAGAGCAATTATATAGATCAGGTTCAGAGCTTCACTTCAAAGCGAATTTGTAACCATTCACGGGCAATATATTTATCATGCATAAAATAGTCAGTAGACACAATTATATAGACATAGATAACATAGATCGCATGAAGACCAGACGGCACACAGAAAAGATCTATATAATATTTCAGCAGTTCACCAATCAATGATGAGAACTGGGAAATCAACATAACATACAGTTAGTTATCAGTCTTACAAGGGTTCATAAGTGGAGTGATGTGCAAGGATCTACTAATTTCTTTTCTTATTATGAATCTGTGATAAGTTTATATAAAAGTGTGTTATTCGATTATTTATCTGAAGGTGGCTTGATTTTTCTAGTTCGAGAATCTGGTCAGGCTGAGAATAACCTTCTGTTCATGTATTTTTTTTTAAATTTTTGTTGTTATTTGGGAGTGGGTTTATATAGTGAGTTATGAAGCATCGTAAAGACCCCACTTCTCATCGCTCGTCAGCACTTTGTCTAGAAATGAATTCTTGCCCCGGCAAGACAACAATGAAACACATTCAATTGCTCGTGTCCGTAACTGTAATCGACTCATGTGGGATTTATCAACTCATTTCGTAAGCTAATAGAAGTGTAGGCGAATGATTTCTGCACTGCAATTCAATGCTTTTTCCAAACCTCACATGTTTGTCTATTATACCAGTGGTGGCTTTAGCGGGTAGGTCGGTTAGGCACGGACCTACCCAAAAATTTTGAAAAATGTACAAACGCTAAAAAATACAATAAAGAGTAAATATTTTTCCCACTTTTTATATTAATGGTAGATAACTGTATAAAAAATAGCATTATCCACTACTGTAAAAGTAATATCCTACTGTCATAAATCAATCAAATGTGTATGTGTATCCATAGGCAAGGTAGTGGGCCTACCCAAAATTAAAATCCTAAAGCCTCCCCTGTATTATAAGCCTCAATAATTGTCATGAGGGTCTTGTTACCTCTGACTTGTTGATGTTCCATACATCGTGCGTGCTGGAAGAATTTCTGCGCCATTTTAAAATGTGCTAAACTCATATTATATAAAGAGTATCCGGTACAATTTATATATTATCCAATATCTCTATATATATATATATATATATATATATATATATATATATATATATATATATATATATATATATATATATATACAGTGAAACCTGTCTATGTTGGCCACCATCGGTTCCATCGAAAAGTGGCCAACTTACAGAAAATAAGTGTGATTTGTGTATTTTTAGAATAGGATTTCTAGTATTACTTGATTGTAAAATTTTAATAAGCAGTGGCACGACAGCTACTTATAAATAATATTAAGAGTAATCATAAAAATATAAGCACTAGAAAATATTACTATAGTATGCGAAAGCGCCGATTTCTCTGTAAATTGGGGGGGGATTCAGATGCAGAAGGCATATATATATATATATATATGAAGATTTTAAGACAAATTGCACTCAAATTATACCAAATATTGTATACTCATAAGTAAAATAGGGCCATATGAGCTTTGGGGGCCTTCCCCCCCCCCCCAGGATCGGCGCTCTTGATAGTATGTTTAATATATATGCATACCTTTCTCTTCCTGAAAACTAGTCTGGTACATTGGATTATTCGGATTGAAAACACAACAACACAAACAACCATGAAATAGGAGTGTATGTACGCACTTTATTGAAATTGATATTATAGCACACTGAGTTATTCAGATTGAAAACAAGAAGGCTAAGTTATAAATTGAGAAATTCATATGCAATTTATATTACTTCTTTTCAGTTGTTACTGGAAGGTGGGTCATTCTAGACATATTTGCTTTATTCTTTTTGGCAGATATGCACATTCTAATATTGTAGTTAACTACCTCTTGTTAATGAGCTAGAAGTGTTTCCCTCGGAGCAAAAAATGTTTTGAGAAAATCTTGAGGGAATTCATATGTCAAAACCTCCGCTACCTTTTGACATGCTTGCAGGTGTCAATAAATGACAATTGAGCTTTAACCTTGAGAATTTTTCGAAATTACTAAAGCTTCCCACTGATGAAAGGAGCCGATATAGCTAATGGTTTTACCAAAACAGATACGTAAACAAATACGTACAACCATTTCCTGAATTTTTGTACGTGCTTTTCCTTATTCACATCTTCCTTAACCACCCTTTTATGAGGGTAGTGTTCTGGCCATTGACCTCCAAGAACAAATCGTGCGAATCTATGCTTCTTTGTGTCCAGTCTCAAATACAGAACATCTGCCTCTCATATGGGAATTCGAAAGAGTCAAGAAAAATAACAAAACTGTATTTTTCGTGGCCAAGATACGCAGGTAAATTTATCATTATCATCATAGGGTAAACATAGCTTCAGTGTGGCCAACTTCCAAGATAGACAGGTGGCCAACTTATAGAGTAGTAAGTAACGAATGTCTTACGGGAAAATGCAGGTTCAAGACGAACTAGGCCAAGATAAGCAGGTGGCCAACTTAGAGAGGTGGCCAAGTTGATAGGTTTCACTGTATAAACTCGATCGTAAACTTTTCTGCTGTTAGTAAGATTCTTTAAACACAAATAGTTATTCCAATGCTCTTAATTATTAGAATAATAGATCACTTTCATTTTAAAATATAATAATCTAGTAAATAAAATTATTTTTGTACAGATTCAATTCTGTCGAAGTTATAAAACTCTTGAGTCGAATCACATAAAAGAATAATACAATATTTTTAAAATATTACATTTCCCATGTAGAGGAACTAAAATTGTACAATTTCTTACACTATGATTTGGTATTTTGAAACCAATGTTATGTAAACAGCACTCTGTACAATATACTGTATACATAAATATATCATCCAATACTTTTTCCATAAAAAACTTGGCCAACAAATGTTGTTTTCTTAGTAAGATTCTCTAAACTTTTAACTCTCGAAACCTTCCTAATGCTTAGATCAATAGTTCAGTTTAAAACATAATAATTTTCTGCTAAATTCAATTCTGTTTGTCGAAATTGTAGAAATTCTATCCCATATTATTAGTCAGTAATAATAATAATAATAATCCATTTTAACGTTATGATCTTATTTTAGCCAAAAAGATACCCTTGGAGCTGGAATGGATAGCGTTCTTCTTTGTGGATCACAACAGAAGAAGAGCGGGAAAAGTTCGCCACAAGTAAGTACTATTAAAACACTGTATTCAATAAAATTGTTGCTATTATAAGAATATTAGATTTAAAAAGAAAGAATAGTTTAAAATAATTTAATATACCCATATTTTTATTCTAGAGGTCTGCTAGCAGCATTTGTCCTTGTCCTCCATCACCTAACATGCCTAATTGTCCTGGTGCTGAAGGTTGGTTCCAAGGAGGTAAGTTTCTGAATGGATTTAGTGGAAGTAACAATTAATCATAAGCTAGAAAAAAAGAGTATAAATCTGTTAATAATGTCCGAAATGAAGACTCTACTGTCCGGCTCAAACCTTCTGACGTTTGGCAAAAACCATTGGCGCATAAGAGCGACGTTGTCGGACTTCATTTTCTTTCGTGTACAAGTTTGACGTGAAAACTTTTTTTCGTGAAATATAGATGAAAGAATAAAGTAAACGCTTCAAACCGAGAAGGTGAAAGAATAAACATTGGTTTAGATTGACTTGTATATGAAGAAACAATCTTACAATCAAACAATGAACCACTGTACGTAGAATTATGCTTTTCTCCACTAATTATTTAGATACGATTTTCTTTTTTTCCTAAACATCATACATCAATATTTTTTTGAACAAAGAAATTCTTTAGTGCAAATAATATTTCTCCCAAGCATCGAATATTAAATAACCGCTTAACTTTCATTGGGTATTGCAAGAAAGAGGACACGCCTTAAGCGTCAAGAGGCTTGAGCCAAACAGTAAATATATACATTGTGGTGTGCATCATAATCCAAAGTAAAGTTAAATCAAGTGAAAACGATTTATTTGTATCCAATTTAAACTATTTGCTGGCAATAAACGTATTGTTTTCCTCAGCAAGTAGTTTAAATCGGTTTTAAGTCTACTAAACCAAAGTTTGTATAGTGGAAAATATTGCAGAAATATCAAAAACATGTTTCACTAATTAAAAAAAAAGAAAACTCTTCTGTAAACTTAACTGCTTTTTTGACATATGCTCTTTCCCTAAGGCAAAGTTACAAATTCCTTAGTTCAATTAACACACAATTCTAACTTGATTATAATACGAAAATTCTGACAGTGAAGTATGTGTGTAAAATGTAATTACTGTGCTACATATAACTTATTCACTGTTAGGATATATGAGACGCATGCCAAAAAGAAGGACCAACTGGTTATTACAAACAAGAAAATATTGTAATTTTCTCGCCCTATACCGTCCACTATTTGTAATTTTCTCTTCCTCTCCGTCTTTTTACTTCAACTGTACCTTTTACCACATTTCACAGGATACAGCTTCTTTTTCATGTCCTAACCAGTATCTTGTCCTCTTTTCCAGTTCCATTCAGTATTACCCCTTTCTCACCTACAATATTTTCTTGTATCTTTGCTATTTTTCTATATAGTGAGAACGAAGCTTCAAGCATGTTTGGTAGCGTGACACAAGCTTTTGAATACTTTTTTATGTAGAAATCTGTCGCCCGAGACTGAAACCAGTCAAGAAATGATTCACTGTCATTGAAACGTTGTGAAGCAGGCCACTTCTTTAGGTTAAGGAAAAAATCACGAGGGGTCATGTCGGAACTATATGAAGAGTGTATAATAATTCCCATCGGTATATTTGAATTGTGTGTTATACTTCTGAAGAGCTTCAATCGTAACATTTCTCTACACCCATTTTAGATGGTGCACAGCAGATTAGAGAGTGTTTTGCAATACACATCTGCTGTGACTGTTCGTCCCTACACGGGGCTGTTCGGAATTACACGAGGATTACACCTTTCTGGTCCCAAAACATGATTTCCATGATTTTGCGATTTGGTGTTTGCTTGAATTTCTGTAGTTTCTGGGAACCGACGTCACGCTGTTGCACTGATTGCTGCCTTAACTCATTAATGGCGTCGGTTATCCATGTATCGGTTCAGTTGCTATGTGAGCTAACAAGGTTAACTCCCTTTGACAAACGAAACGGACTATATCATGTCAAACAGAATGTACACGATTGACGACTGAAATATTCTAAACAGGTTTAACACAGCAAGTAACAATCGTAAACTTCAATTGTGGAAATCTGAAAACTTGTAGATGACAGGAACATATGTAGAAAGGAAGATTCTGTAAGAACAGCGTAACGTATTTCAACTGAGACTGAAGAACTGTTTTACCGCACTCGAAGAGAACATGAACATTTCAAAAGTTAAGGGGAAGATCACAAACATTCTGATGGATATAACAACAACGATAGGAAGTATTACGAGAAGATGAATAAGAAGAGAATCTGCAAAGAAACACAACACCTGATGAGGAAAAGAATTGAAATAATGGATGATAGTGACGATGAGTCATCTAAAATAGAATATATGGAACTTTTCAAAGCAATAGGGAAATGCATTACAAAATATATAAGATATTTTAACAACAATCTCGTAAGAAAAATGACTGAATACAACATGGATCTTAAGAAGGTTAAGCATAGTCTAAGCAATGGTCTGAAATAGATCGAAGAACTGAAAGAGAATATGGCACAACCGCTATTAAAAAAAAAATAAATAAAAAAAAAAAATAAAAAAAAAACTGTGAAGAAGTACTGAAGGAGATTTAACTACTCAACAACAAATTATATTCAAACGATGAACCGAAAATGAAAGAAGGCGAAGACAAAGAAAAGAGACCCCCTAAACCTGTAAAAGGAAGTTGAATTCGATATAAGGAACATGAAACGATGAAAGGTATCAAGAGATTGAGTTATTAGATGCGGTAAAGTAAACTGACAAGGAACCGGAAAAATCGTAACATAACTTTTTTTAACATAAAAAAACATAGCATTTTCCCCAATTTAAGCTTAAATGATCTTAATAAATATTTCTGCAATATTGCTAATTTAGACTTGAACGTAAAAAGAAATATATATTTTATTAAATCGAATAAATAGTCACTACACCATCATTTAATTTCCTTTATGTTTCTGTAAGTCAAGTTGACTCAACAATCTAAAAAAAGAATCAAATGCTAGAGAACCCGATGAAATATGAATTCTTACGGTAAAAAATATTTTGCAGTATGATACATGCCATATGTGATACACGTAACAAGTATTAGAACAGATGCATTTCCTGATCAATGAAAACTACTTTTGTAAAGCCCATAGCGAAATTCTCCTTTCCCGCATTGCACTCAGGTTATAGACCAGTGAACATAACATCAGAAGTATCAAAAATTTTAAAATATCCTATCCATGAGAAGATAATAAGTTTCTTACAAGAAAATAAACTAATGAATTATTTCCAGTCTGTCTTCAGAAAACATCATAGTACTGCAGCAGCTCAAATCAAAGTATTCGATGGCATAAGAGATGCATTCAAAGAAAGGAAAATAATAACTATGGTAGTGTTAGATTTTTCAAAAGCCTTCCAGCGACTCGACTTCGATATTTTATTAGCTAAGCTTAGTTCTTATTTCAACTTATCCTCCTAGTTGTTACTGAGATACGCTCGTATTAATTCAACCGTAAATAAGTAGTAATGACAGATGAAGTTTGATCTGAATGGATATATTTACAGAAAGGGGATGCCACAAGGCACAGTACTTGGTCCTATCTTTTACTTATTATATGCTCATGACCTTCCAAAAATAATAAGCTATGCAAAATATCATCTATGTGCGGATGATATCTAACATTATGTCTCACCAAATTCATCAAATATTTGAGAATCAATAACAAAATTAAATTACGATATGTAGAATATTGAGATGTGGTCAAAAGAAACACACTCGAAATCAACCCGAATAAGTCTTACGTTATTTTCATTGAATTCAAGAGAATTAGAGATTGGTGTGCAAAACTTAAGGGGGAGATAATTAAAGTAACTTAAAGTAATGCATGTAGTCAAAGAAATGAATGAAAACCCAGCAGCATGTTGCCAGAGGTCTTCCACATGTGCACAGGAAGAAGAGGTTACATTACGTGACCATAGTGCTAAATGGGTCTACTTCCCTCTATGAAGCAGTTGAATGAAAGGAAAGAGGCAGTGTGTGCCAGTCAGAGCTGTTAAGGTGCGTTGTGGTGGTGTTAGTTCCAACAACATGGAGACATTTTTGTGACCGCACACAAGGAAGAATTATCGGGAAACTGGAAGGACGACGAGGTGTGACTACAATGGAGGACAACCGCTACATTGTGAAAGAGGCAAGAAGGGACCGACGTCAAACTGTGGGTAGGGGACTGCAAGGCGGTCAATCTCACGTTCCACAGTAGTACATCAATCGTTTACAGGTGGTCTCTTTTGGCCGATGGCCATGATGTATTCCGTAGACACCCGCCGTTTGTGGTGGTACCAAGAACATCAGGAGTGCACCAAGGAGTGGGGTCGCGTTCTCTTCTCCAATGAAAGCAAATTCAATCTAAGTAGTGAATCTGGGCATATACTCATCTGGCGAGAGTTGAAAACACACAAACGTTGTCGAACATTATATATACTTATGAGAGGCTCGGGGAAACAATGGTATTTCACGTTTTCAAACTTTCGAATAAACTGGAAAAGAAGGTTAACCATTCCCATGCAATTCAATGCAATGACACATACCAAACAAGCTTCCCCTGTCATCTGATGGTACATTTACAAAATTAAAGTACCTACATGTTGTTCTAGCCCAAGCAATTTCACCTAATAACTCAATTTAACCGGCAGTGGCGTTTGCTATTATGTTCGGCTGAGCCGCTCATATATACTGCGTCCGTACTTCGCATCAAATTGTCCGATGTAATTTCTGCGCACATCGTTTTAATCTTATCTCAAAGTGTGTCCAGGTTACGTAGTTTAGCACGGTATGTATAATCTTTTATTGTGTTCCATAAGAAAAAAATCGACTGGAGTAAGGTTTGGAGAGAGTGCAGGAAACTCGATTAGTCTTCTGCGTCCTATCCACAAGCCTGGCACATTTTGATCTAGTTGTGCTCGTACACCCCTATGGTAGTGGGGCGGGACGCCATTGTTGGTAATAAAACCTATCAGTACTGTACATTGCACGAATGGTAGGGAAGATAGAATCAGCAAGCATTATTAGGTACTTTTTCTCCAACACCACGACACATATTTACAAGGCAAATTCACATTTTTTTTTTTTAACTTACCACCTCCCATGTGACTCTTGCCTTGAAGATTTATGTGCTGAGCGCTGAAACGGTTGCACAGCTGAGGATTCGGCACTTGCAGTCAGGCAAGGTCCCTTGATTGACCTTTCTGAACATCAGACACTATTCCATGAACCTCGAATTTGTCTCGTAGACGTGAAATTGTTACCTTGTAGATAGATCAGGCTCATAATCACATCTCCACTATCCCTGAATCGCAGCAACATTCTCAAAGTTCCAGTACTACTTTATAACCTGCTTCCATTTTTCAAAACTCAAACTTCTTCTGTCATGTTGATGTGACTCTTCTGTAACTGAGTTGCGCAGCTAGACCAGCGATTCTACTACTTCCTATTGAGGAAACATAACAATACGTTTTCTCAGAAATTTAAACTTGTGTTGGAAAATACATTTTCTATGAAGTTTCAAGTATGTATCCATTTTTTGACGCATCCGGTATATGTATGCAATGCAATAACACATACCAAACAAACTTTCCTGACATCTCTAGATACATTTCCGAAACTGAACTACCTACATATTATTCTGTGGTCCGATCCCAACTTACTCCAACTAATAACTCGATATCACTGAAAGTGGCGCTTACCATTGTCTTCCCCCGACTTACTTAATTAAAATATGCATCCTATTGTCTCGCTAAGTAATCATTAACAATTTATTGTTTATTCGCAAACTGAAGTGCTAATTATTTTTTTTAAATAAATTTCCATTCCTTCAGGATCATCAGGTAGCATGAAGAAAGATTCTTCTAGGGCTGTACGTGGCCGACCTCCGAATAGGTATGTATCAAGGTTGACTTTCACTTAAACATTTGTTTAAGCATATATTATAGGTATGTAAAAGTACTCTTAAGTAGTAAAATGGTAGCGAATGTGCCTTTACTCTGTGTATTCCTGTGTTTAATTATCGGTGAGGGCATAAAAAACTTTCGTTCGTAAAGATGTAGTAAATATCGATCTAGAAAACCAGTAATAACAGTAATAGGATTCAATGTACTGACATACATTAACCAACAAAAAATATATATGTCGTCTACAGCTTTTCGTGAGTACTAATGCCACGAAACTTATTTTATGTAGTTTAAAGGGTAGTTGCATAGAGAGGGTAAGCTTCATTCTTTTCTGTCAAACTGTTCTCTTAACTTGATTTTTTAAAAATGTTTTGTATTAAAGAGGATTTTCAGCTAATTATGAAAATGGATCATATGTAAAAAACATAATTAAAGTGTTTATTTTTATTATGTGAGAAAAATAAAGTGATCCATGCAGAGGAATTAGAAAACAGACAGCCAAGTGCAAAAATGAATACTAGACATTGATGAAAAGACTATTGAACGAAAAAGAAAAATATGGTAACTTACAAATTACAAATTATAGTCGAAATGATAAGTTATGACTTTAATATGCTCATGAAGCTTCCATAAGTAGGTCTACTTCTGCATGCTTCCTTTCAAGTAAAATTTAATTTTAAAAAAATAGACATACTTGAAAAATGAATACTAGAAATTGATGAAAAGGGTAGATTTTTGTATCCAAGAATTAACTGCGAAAGATGTTGCTACTTGGTTCTTCGAATGTGATGATCGGATTGTTAGTTCTATTTGGTTGAGGTAATAAAAAAGTATTTTTCACGTTTTTAACACTATAAGCGTGAAACAATACATCACAACATGCGTTATTTCAAACGTGAGGAACTATGGAGCTGGTGGTGCCTAACACTTCCGATGGAGGCGGAAATCCGATGGGCCTATTCGTGTCTCCAAAACAGACCACAAATGTTCAATTATGTTCAAGTCCGGGTATTTGGCGGGCCAGGAATAATGTTCAACTTCCTCCCAATGTACTTCAAAACACGACGCAACAGTTCCAGCTGAGTGAATGGGCACATTATTATCCGAAATACGAAATATGATGTCAATGTCTGGAAACAACATCTGAATATGACCCCCTAAAATGGCGACATATCTACGGACAGTGATGTGACCAGAAATCATCAGCACAGGACCCACTGAAAACCAGGATGTTGCGACCCACAGCATCACAGAACCGCCACCGTGTTTCACGGTTGATCGCAAATATTGCGGACCCTACGTTTATTTTAGTGTCTGCCTCACATAAACATGGTCCGTGATTTGAAATAAGAAGTCACCCAACCATATCACATATTTCCAGTCATCAGTGGTCAATGTTGTGTGTTCGCAGCACCATTGGCGTCATGCTAATGCGTTATGGCCCCTTATCAACGGTTTCGCCAGAGCAACCCGACCTAACGTGTTTAGATCATGTAACTTGCGGTTCACTGTAATTGTTGACACAGGCTGTGGAAGGTGCTGCTTATGTTCCTCCATCACTTGCACAGCAGTCGAACAATTCCTTTGAACAACAAACCGCTTTAGTGGTGGCGGCTCTGTCACTGAGTATTATCTTCCAACCACTGTTCCTCTTGGCCAATGTAGTTTTGTAAGCCGTCGTCACCTTGGACATTGTCCATTGTGACACATCCAATATACCTGTCACTTTCGTTACGCTCGAATCACATAAACGAACGCCAACAATTTGTATTTTATGGTAATTATAGAGATATAGTGTTTTACACTCAGATGCTCATTCATCGCGCATTGAAGTCCTGAAGCTCCTCACGTAGTACTAACGTGTTTCTAACTCCATGTGTTTTCATTAAATTAATAAGTATCAATATTTATATTCATATACATAATCTTATGATTTTTATGGTGGACTGTAAGTTTATTTTCCAATCTTAAAACAAATATACATGTATAGTATCAACTGTTCGGTACAAAGATATTACAGTTTATTTAATTACAGTAAAACGTATTGCAATTGCTTGAAATATCTTTTCGATACAGAATGAACTCTTTCTAACAGCCGATACTGCACGTTATGTTGTTTATTCAGAAGATACATATATCATGTCTTTTTAATAGCACCTTAAAGTGTCACCCACTTCATAGCCAGCTAGTGTAACTAGTATATATAGAGTAGCTAGCAAACATTTAGCTTTATTTGGGTTTTGTAAAAAGCTATTTCTTGTTAGAAAATAAATGATACGTGTATTTTGTAAATAAACAACATAACGTACACTACTGGAGGTTAGAAATACTTCATTCTGTAACCAGAAAATTAAAATCTAACCAGAAACCGGTTTTTATTTAATCAAAAATTATATACATATGTTTCTCTTTTGTTTCAGGAACGTATCAAGCGCCAACAATGCCAGTAGATCAGGCGTATTAGCGAGGAAAGGTCAACCCACAAAGATCGGGGTTAGTATGCACTTACATGCGAAGTAACTACAGAAAATAAGTTTCAGTAAGTTAACACTTTCTCTTTGTGTTTCCTCTGTACTTCTAATCTGAGACTACGGTATATAGTTTAAACAAACAAGTTTTGTTTGACAGTGAAGTTACGGAAGACTTCCAAACTATGCGAATCCAATACGCAAACTTGAAGTATTACATCTATAACTCCTAGTTGCAATAGAGTAATAAGATGAAAGATAAATCCTGTTCCTCGGACGCTGGATCCATATCAAAAAACTATTAAGCCCGTCTCACACAGATCTGAACTAAGGCCTCAATCCAGGCTACAACTTAACAGTGTTGCTTATCTCAAACTTCCATACAATTTCTTTTATCCTGAGGCGATGTAGGGGTCTCAGACGATCCTCAAAACTAGGTAGGTTTTACCAGCAGAGCCTCTCGTGGTCGGTGTATTAAACAGACAAAAACACTTGAAGAATGTGTTACGCACAGGGCAATCAACTGTCGTAATTGTAAATATTATTGTTTATCTATTTCAGAATATGAGTTCATCTGAAGATGAAATAGCCGTAGCAGTGATATCTGCTCCGTTGTTGAGACAAAATCCGCCCTCCCCTCCCCCCAAATAACGAAAGAGAAAGAGTAAAGAGGAGCTGCTGGTCAGGGAGTGAATTCTTCGTCCCAATAATGCACAGTAAAGCACCGTATTTTCAATGGTGAATAATGAACAACATACAGAAGATCCTCGTTCCTACAAAAAAAAAAAAAAAAAAAAAAAAAAATCAACAGAGTGAACTATTCAGAATTCCATACGCTCTTGAAATTAGTAACTCCGAAAATTCAGCAGCGAGATACGAACAAGAGGGAGTCTGTATCAGCTGAAAAAAGGTCTAGATCCTTGTATCCACCAGATTGTAGAACTAATAATCAAATGACTTGTCCGCATATGTAAATGAGGACAGTTATCAGGCGCGGAAAGCTAAAATAAAGAAAGAGCAATTTTCTAGTATAGGTACTGAGTGTATCCGCTCAGCTCACTACCCACAAAAAATGCCCACATAACCCATAAAGTAAACTTATACCGCACCGGGAGCTCCTCTCATGCACTACACCTGGACTTTCTGTATTGTGCCAGCATTGTAGAATTGTTCCCTAAAATTGCACGAAGGCCACACAACATTGATGACAATTAACTCTCATTGTCTCTGTTTCTGATGCTGGTTTACTTTACTCGTACCACACCTGAATTTTATGTTTATATGTGTAGAATTACTAGTGTAAAATTATTACAAATGCTTTACGACGGATAAAATAAGTGAGTTCATATGAAAGATGCCTGTATAGAAACTAATTTCCACCGGTGGTGAATTTCTGCACAAGCGTGCAGAAGTTTTATTTTGTTTACAAGGGAAACGTTACTAGTATGAAACTATGACAAAAGCTATTGAAACCCGCATCATTGCCAAAACCCATTCGTTTCCACTACCCTCGCTTATGCGGATACCCTCCTTCACTGACGAACCCCCTCGCTAACATTCGGGCCCTCCAGCTTCGGGCTAGATAGCATTCGTGCTTTTTAGTGGCGACCTAGCGCAGGTTGTTTTGTGTTTTTTGGGCTGTAGTTTTTATGCATGAGACCGGATGCTGTATTTATAGGCAATAGTAAAATAATTATAATTTTTCTTCAATTGCTTATGATACCCCCTTGAATTTTAACTATGCATTGTGGATATTTTATGTCGCCTAGCACAAATCATTTAGAAAACAATAAGAAGGAAATTAGTAAAGGAATTCTAATTTTTAAATAATTATTTCGAGTGGTGCGTCAAAAGTAAACCTGCACGATTTTTAAAACATGTTACAGTTTTTGATATACAAGTTGCACAACATAATTAAATAACCTATTTTTATTCTTTTAAAAGATGTAATTACATTTGTTGACATCTGTTGTGTTCGGGCGGACACTACTTAGGCCTACTTCACTGCATACCTTCTCTAAGGTCTTTATTCTTGAGTTTTTTTTTTTTTTTTTTTTTTTTTAATAATATAAATCGTGCTTCACATTATCTAAAAATTCATATTTTTCATGATTCTATTAATAGTTTCAATGTTTCTCTTGTCCAGGCAGCATTGTTTTGAAATTACAGAGAGAAATAAAGTTCAATGTCGTCAGACGCTACCGGTACTCTTTTCTGCTTGGTAGTTGTATGGAAGTCCAGAAGAAAATAGAAACTGCTTCTATTTCTTCCAAGTTAGGATCCAAATAAAGACAGCAGAAAATTTCAACCTGATCTAAGGGCAAGTTACCTCTCACACGATCGTTAAGTAAGGTCATGAGTTTTAGATCGTGAATCGCAGCCTTACTTCAGTCCCGTCTGAGACAGGCTTTACTCGCTATCTCTTACTGTCAGAGCCTGACCTACTAAAAATAATACAAAATTTATAATTTTTCTTTCGCTTGTTTTTCATAAGTGAAAGGAGATAATGAAATGCAACTTACTACAAGCGCAAATAATGTTATTCTACAATAGAAAATATGAACCTGAAGAATTTTCAGTGTTACCATCCATATAAATTACAGTGTTGCCAAAATAATATTTCTCCAAAAATCTAAGTTAAGGAAGCGACCAGAGGAACAAACTCAACTGCATTTGATTACGTATCATGTTGTTTTGGTATCCTGTGAACTACTTTTTAAATAATAGTTGTATTTAGTTTGTAATAAACAAAATAGTTTTAACATACAGTGATTGAAATTAAATAATAATGTTATTTAAAAAGCGGTTCACAGGATACCAATACAACATGATACGTAATCAAAAGCAGTTGAGTTTGTTTCTCTAGTTCCTACCTTAACTTAGATTTTGGGAGAAATGTTATTCTGGCAACACTGTAATTTCTATGGATTGTAACAGTCAAAATTCTTCAGGTTCGTATTTTCTGTTGTAGAATAACGTTATCTATGATTGTGGTAAGTTGCATTTCATTATCTCCTTTCACTTATGAAAAACAAGCAAAAGGAAAATGGTAAATCTCGTATTATTTTTAATATGTCAGGCTCATAACATTGAAACTGGAAGTGCTAGGCCTAATTGATGCCTACCACTTCCTGTTGCAATAAAGCAATAAAATCAGAGGTGAAACATATATTTGAATCCATATCAAAAAACGGCTTGTCGCTATCTATTTCCATTTTATCTATTAAGCCTATGTGATCAGTGTTGTAACCGAAAAACCTTATACATCCTTCATTTTCATCAACTTCCGGTTTTAAGAAAGAGAGAAAACTATAGACGAAAACTCATTCTTGGGACGCTGAATCTGTCATAAAACCGTTTTGCAAAATCTCTCACAATTTTTACTCCGAAAATTAATATTGAAATTGTGAGTACTACTAAATTTCAGTCACTTCTAGTTTCCGTAGAGTGTTGCGATTGGTAATATGTTCTGAATCGATTGTAAGAAACCGTTTGTCGCTATCTATTACCGTCTTGTTGTATGACGATAAACGTTGAAACCGGAAATAGCCAATTTAAACCACTTCCGGTTCGAATAGAAACTTAACGGTGGAGATGGTACCTATTTTTGTGACGCTGAATCGATTGCAAAAAACGGCTTGTTATCTATTACCGTTTTGTTCTATGGCGATAAACATTGAAACCAGAAATGGTTTATTTAAACCACTTCTGGTTTGAATAAAGAATTTATTGAATAGATGAAACATATTCTTGGAACGTAAAATTAATTGCAAAGAAACCCTTCTTGATATCTTTTATTGCTTTTGCTCTGATACGTATCTTCAGACAAACGGACGAACATAGGCGTTCTATAAGACTTTTAACACGCATAGCATAGTTTGAAAGTCTAAAAGAATGTATACATAGACTGAATAGTAAGCCTCTCTTGTTTGCATTTTTAAACAACATTTTGAAAACGAGTCTTACTTATCACTACAGCTGGAGCTTAATAGTTAATTTTATTATTGTTTAAGTAAATGAACTGCTGCAAGATTAAAATATGTACAATGACTCACCTTAGTATACATTAAGATATTTACTTACTTGACTTTAATTACTTAATTTACATATTTGTACCTTTTATTCCATAAAGAGGTACATCTAACCAGTTGCGAACAACGCATTAAGGGAGGCTCATAAGAATCGAGCACATAACCAATTTGCTGAAATCTTACGCAGTGTGAAATATAGAGCTTCTAGAAAGTAAGCTTTTTGAATGCGATTACAATATTTGTTTCTTTTGTGTGTGTGTGTGTGTGTGTGTGTGTGTGTGTGTGTGTGTGTGTGTGTGTGTGTGTGTGTGTGTGTGTGTGTGTGTGTGCGTGTGTGTGTGTGTGTGTGTGTGTGTGTGTGTGTGTGTGTGTGTGTGTGTGTGTGTGTGTGTGTGTGTGAAAAATTAATTTAAAAAACGTCGTAAGAATGGTACACAAATTAAACGTACTGCATGTAAGCGGAATCATTTCGATATCACTGTGCTAAAGGAGAGGAACAGAATCATTCCCTGGCTACGTTGATGCATCTAATCGTATTTACCTGATTGTAAGCCGACTTTGTTTTCTTTTTTTCTTTACCTGTTTCTTAGCTCAGAATCTGTAATTTTAACACACAGGCAAAGTAAATTACATCCTTTATCGTCACAATAGAAAAAAAAAAGTTTCGAGATGCATTTTCAGAAGCCTCCACAAATAGGTTTTCGCCAATATTTAAACTCAATGTTGCTAATTGGTGGACTTTCTTGTACATAATTGTATTGGATTTTAATTCGTTTTTTTTTTTTTTTAAATTCAAGAAAGCGATGTAAATTTTATTTTGCTCGTATTTGAATTTAACAGATAGTTTAAGTATTCTTAGCGAGAAAAAGAAATTTATAAAAGAAACTGACAATGAATCTGAATCACTTGATGGTTATGACAGACTAAATAATTAAATGGCAGAAAATTTACTTGTTATACTTTATGTGCTTCATTGATAAATTTAAATTTTATTTCGCTTTTGATTTTTGAGTGTAAGTTTATAGTGATGGCTTATAATCGAATAAACTCTGGTATACAGTGAAAAAGGATCACGTAATTTCGTCTGGTAGTTGTCAACCGCTGAAAGACGTTTACCGCCATCTAACGGCGAGATGTGTAATTTCTACTACCCTTAGCAAAATACAAGATTCAGAAAGTTCCCTTTTGTTCAAGAGTTATCGTGTGCACTAACCATGCTCGCCGACTATGTGGGTGCTCCGGCACCCACACAAATAATATTGTGGGTGCGCTGCACCCACAAGATTTTTAGTTTGGACCGGCGTTTGAACCCGTTTCTCTTGCTTTTAAGTCAGTCGTGTTACTGACTGAGCTAGACCAGCCCCAACTTATCCTTATAGTACCTGTATATTTTACTTTATCACAGCAGAGGCCTTTATGAGAGTGTTAATAAAAGATTTTAACTAAAAGTTAAATCAGTCAAACATCGAGATTTTCGTGAAAATATACAGGCTAAGACATCCCACCATTGATATGCACACACATAAATTTTGGAAAGTCGGCGCCGTTGGCACTAACTGACAAACAGAAGTCATCGTTACTCGTTTAGGTGTTAACAGATTGACTCTGTTAACCTTTGGATACCCAAGTGGGATACAAATGTACCCCACGCATGTTTTCCTGTATATTTTGTGTCAGACGCCCGAAGGAGACTAGCGTTCTTTACATTGTGGGCCGGACTGTAAGGAAATGTATTTCCTGGATAACAATTAGATTGTAAGGTAGTTTATGTGGCTAAAACTACACTGGGGTACATTTGTACCCCGTTGGGTATCTATTATGCCATATTTGTTTCAAGTATTTTATTATTTGATTTATGTTCAACGGAATATAGAATAAAGAACGGGTAATATTAGAATCTATTACAATGTATTTTTGCAATATGGCATTCATGTTCCAATATTGCAATCTCTAATGCGACAAAAATATTACGACATATTACAGTTCTATAGCATATAAACAAATTTCAGTTTCGCTAACCTAACTTACATAAAGATAGCTTACACTAACAAAACCAACATAACATTACAAAGCACAAGCACAACCCAACATAAACTAACATGTTGAGTTTATGTTGCCAATATTATCGATGCCACAAATAAGGATGTTTCTAATTGCAAAAATTTATGTTGGGATACACTTGTACCCCTCTTGAGAATCCGGAGTTAAAAAATATCATGGGTATCCGAAGGTTAACCAAGTCGGCCTAGATAATCGCTATTGAAAAAGAAAATCTCTTTTGTTCAAGAGTTACTATAGGCCCTATGCACTAACGGAGAAACGTAAGTTTCCGTTATCCGTTAAGATGCTAACGGATTGATTTCATTAACGAACTCAGTCCAGATAATTGTTCTATGTACACTCATGTTCAAAATGATTGTCGCATAACTATAACTGTCTTCTTGTAAGAGTATAATTTGATAATGGTTTTCCAGAGCACTTTTATTACTGAAACTATGTGTATAATCGAGAAATGTATATTTCTGGTAAATTTCATAGGAAAAGAATTATAAATACGAAAATTATAATGAGTAAAATAAAATGTTGCTAAATGGACGAGAAAATTTTATTTTCGTTTTATTGTTTTTATTTACTACTCTTTGTACATGAAATTTGCCACATACATATCTTTGCCGACTATACACATACTAACATTACAAGAAATACCAGGCGAATTCATTATATTCCTAGAAAAACATATTTATAGACACGCGACAATAAATTTGGACATGAGTGTACATATTTATTGTACCTATACTATTTATGTTGTGTCTATTATTTATGTACTGTATATGAAAATACACTAGCAAATTATATCTGCTGTTGTAAGATTTCTCCTAACTGTGACGGACATATTCCTTACCAACTAAAACGAATAAGATGTTTTTTTTTCTTTCTTTCGTTTTTCCAGTCACGTAACAGAGTTAGCACCCAGAAGTCTCCTACTCATCTCCCGAGAGAAATTACCTTTGTAATAACAACATAGTGTAACGAACATTAAATGCAAATCAAGTGGTGTTTTATGATTTGCACTCAAAAATGTGAGAAAGTAGAGAAAATGTAAGTACTGTTAATTTATTTATTATATTATTTTTTTATTAATGTTTATTTGAAAATACATAGAATTAATTCAACATGCCATCTGCAATTCATAAATAAATTCATTCGTTACTTAAAAATAGATATTGAAAGTGGGCAATTGAAATCTTTAGAACTCCTTCTTTATGTTTCATACAAAAAATAAGAAACTGTGATGAACTTGTATTTCTGCTTATTTAGGAAATATTGTTTTCAGAACCTTTGAATATTAATTTGCATCGTTAACAAACAGTGCTGCTTGCTAATTTGTTCAATTTGCCTCAGTAGGGCTATCGTAAATAATATTCTCGATTAAAAAGTTAACAACTCACGTTCATTAATCCACAATGGCAAGCAACTCATATTAAATGAAAGAAAATCTCAAAAAGTTTTATTTTTTTTAATACATACGTGTTATGTTCTATGTCAAAGATGCTCAATATGAGTACCTTTTGTAATCCGGTACACATCAATCCAATAGTCTAACTCTTGCCACACTCTCTCCAACATCTCAGAGTCAATAGATGCAACTGCTTCTTGAATACGCACTCGAAGTTCAAGTAAATTGTTAGGTAGGAGTGGCTGATACATTTGGTTTTTAACATACCTCCCTTCCCTACCCCCCAAAAAATAAATCGCACAAGGTAGTATCTGGCGACTGGGGAGAGAGTCCAAGGAAGCAGAACCTGATGTTCATGACTAGCTCAACTTATCCATTAATTTGCTAACCTTCTGTTGCGTTCCCTCCTGACATTCTAGCGCCAATGTGGTGGTGTCCCATCTTACTAGAAAATAAAATAAAAGTTTCCATGTTCTCTTCCAGGTGCCGGAAAAGTGGTGTAGGAAAGTCCGTTTATAGTGTCTTCCTTGAGAAACATGGAGCCATACTTTTTTTTCGGGTGGCTGCACAAAACACGTTCGCCTTGGAGGGATCACGAGTATGTTCTTCATAACCATAGGGATTTTCCAAAGCCCGGTTCTAACATTTTGTTCATTTATTTTCCCCCTAAAGGTGAAAGGTAGTTTCATTACTAAACACAATTGACTCAATGAAACCATCTCTTTCCATAAAGTTTTGCATCGCAACGCAGAACTCAAGTTTTTTTATCCCTGTCAGTAGGTTTAAGTGCCTTCAACAATTCCAATCGGTATGGTTGAATTTCAAACGTTTTCGCAGAATCTTTCACATTGTTGCTTGCTTCAAGTTCAATTCGTTGCTTGATCGAACCGTTGATTTTTTGTGGATTTCTAGCGAAAATCGCATAAACACGATCAGCTGTTTCCTCATTAACTCCTGGCCAATCTGTTGATTTTCTCTTGGAGATATACTCATTTTCTTTAAATTGTCTGTGTTACTTCCGAATTGAGTGTCCGCTTGGTGAATCTAACCCGAACTTCGTCTTGAAACTTCACTGAACACTAACTACGGACTGTTTTACATGAAATTCGAGAACACAAAATGCTCTATTGTCTTCGTTTCCTGCCATCTTTATTTACTATTGCACTAGCGACAGAATGAGTAATTAAACATTAGTTTTGACAGCTTTTAATTTAAAAAAAAAAAATTCTTCCATTTAGCATAAGTTGCATGTCATTGTAAATAAAGAAACTTGAGTTATTAAACTTCGAAATCGAGATGATTTACAATAGGCCTATATTTTGAATGGTGTTTCATTTGGGTACGTGCTTTGTGGTGTACAAACACCATGTGTATGGGTTTTCTCAAGATTCTCCTGTTTTCTCCCATTTCCTTCATTTCACTACTTCATTTATTATCATCATCACCGTCTTTCTTAGTCTTGAAGCATAAATATGAAACTAAAGAAAAGATGGAAAGTCTATATCTTTCGACTTCATTACTCACTTTTGTTTATAATGTGTATCAATTAGCGTGCAAGACAGAAACACGAAATGTTACTGTTATTTTTTTTCTTACCATTTCATTTACTGTAGTTACTTTAATGCTTCCATCACATCACTTACATCAATATTAAGCACTCAGAACTCAGATAATGTCTATTAAATAGAAATACTGCATGAATTAAATTCAACTTAATTTAAGTTTGTGCATGACGTTTTCCTGCCTTAAGAAGACAAAATACAAGGTTTTATTGTATAATATATTCTACAATTTTTGAAAATCAACGATAATGGAACAGTAGACTTACCTGTATTCCACGATACTTTCTTTTGTTTATTTGTTAAGTATTCTTAATATTTCGACCTCTCTCGAGGGTCATGATGACGATCATTTCAATTTATGCTTGCTGGAAACTCACTATTTCCAAATGAAGAACTGTTACTAAGAACTACCTCATTCTCTTCAGTTAGTTAGTGAAGAGATACGATATTAGCTAGAGCTCCTCCGTGGCTAAGCGGTTAGCGTACGCGCCTTTGGCGTGGGAGACCCGGGTTCGATTCCCGGCGGGAGCTCATGTGGTTCGGATTCCACGTTAATCAGTAGGTCCACGTCTCATATAGCCTCGCTGCTGAAAGGGACGCTAAACTAAAAGTCAACTCAACTCAACGATATTAGCTATGTAAGCCTTAAAAGGTGATACTTTTTTTAACGCTAGAAGCCATTTTGTTTTACAAGACAAACATCATAGGATGTGAAAATAGTGAGTTTCCAGAAATTAGTGATCATTATCATAAATCCCGAGAAGGTCGAAATATTGAGAATACTTAACATGAATACATGAAAGAAAGTACATCTGTACAAAGGCCATTGTTCTATTTTAAGATCTACTATGTATCGTATATTAGTAGTTACCAATGACAATATTTATTACATAAATGGATACATTTTAACATAAAGTGGACCATTTATCTTGAAACGCTCTGTATTTGAAAAAAGCTCGGGTCGACATCTTCCACAATCTTTCTTCTAAAAAACAATATTTGATAGAAAATACACTCTGAGACCTACGTAAGATTGAAGTCAGATACTTTGGATTAAAATTAATCATCCCAAATACCAAAAGAAGAAATAGATTGTGGAAATGCCAACATTAATCCATTATTAATAAAAACAAACCATTTGAAAACTTCTTGTATGCTCATTTTAAAATTATTGGAGCATAAATTTACGAAATTCGGTTGAAATTATAAACTAAACCTCCGAATGTTTCGAAGTAAATAAGTTGAAAAGAAAGTTAATTAGGTTTTGGAAACTTATGTGGATTGTGACGTAGAGAAATCAGCTGCTTGCAAAGCGTCTTTGCGTTGGTTGAATTGGAATTTAACGGCTCTTTCAGCACCAAGGCTATACGAGACGGAAACCTACAGCATAACATGGAATCCGAAGACATGAGTTTCCACTGGGGATCGAATCCGAGTCTCCCGCACCAAAGGTGCGCGTACGTTAACCATATAGCCATACGGTAGCTATCAAAGCATAGAATAATGTGTGGTAAATGAGAAGGGATTGGCATATATACAGGATAGACCATTTATCTTGAAACGCCCTTGTAACATTTAAGCTAATAAATTAAAAAAAACACTAAAATATTGACAGAGGGATATTGTTTGACGTACTTTGCAATACCTTCAGATTAACAATATTGCCAAGCAAATATAAAGTGTATTTTATCAAATGGCACTAAGTCAGTTTATTACGTATTACAGATTACGTATTAAACAAAAACTTACAAAACCACATTTATTATTCAGTAATACAAACTAAGGATGCTACAATAATAAACATCCAAATTTTTGGGGTCTCTCCATCAGTAATAGAACAAGTTAGACGAGCAGTTCAGTACACATGCAAAGTCTCTTACTATGTCTTTTGGAATGAATAGGTACAAAGTTACAAGGGATTGTAAACTTGACCTTTTTCCAAAGAAATTAATTTAGAAAAAAGAAACGCTTAGATAAGTATCACTATTACGTCACCATTACAATCATGTAGATGATTTACAAAAGGCGTAAAAATCAAATTACTGTTTATAGCAATATGGTTTCTCAAACCGTTCCGGAGACATGAAAATATAAGTACAGATTTCTACACTGGTTAAAATGACATATTCATGAAACTTTTTTGTGGTGGCTGTTGCTTTCCTTCGCTTTTCTATCATATGAGCAACAGTTTTTGGTAGTTGTAATTGCAACAAGTTCTCGCAGTTGTATAATTTTAAGGAACATTGCAGATTTTATTAATTTTTTATCATATCTCCGGAGTGGTTTGAGGTATCAGCTGCTGTAAACGGTATTATTTCCTTTACGTCTATTGAAAACCACCTATGTACGTAAACGTAATACTTATCTCCAAACAGCTTTTCGAAATAAAGATATTTTAGAAACGTTACATTTGAAATATGCAATAATAATCCCGTAATACTATTTGAAATAACAAATCTTCATGTTGAGTTGGCAACACTGTTAATATGGTGGTATTCGGGGTAGTATGTATTATTATTCTCAATGCGTAATTTAAATATTTGCACCACGTCACAACTTAACTATTTATCCAATATTCTTCTTCCTTTTTCAGGGTTAAGCAGACAATAAATCAACAAGTTCATTTTATCTTTGTTGGCCTTTTGTGTAAAATTGTGTGTAATAATTGTGTATCTTTGATATTTCCAATATACTGTTCCCTACATAATTACAGTTGTATTATTATAACTTGAAAACCTAATTTATAAAGTAATTTATTTTGCTGTCTCTCTCATCTGTTGAATGAATTTACCTTTGAGATACATAAAGTACACTCCTTCAAAAGATCCAAAAAGAATGCAAGAATGTTTGCAATGTATCACTGGGTTTTCTTGTATACATCATGACTTAGTTGAAATGTAACAATCTTTAATCGTTCGTCACAAAGTATTCACCACACCAGTATTCAGAAATTTGCTAAATTTCATTTTATCTGAATATTGTTCTTGTTTGAACAATTTTCTGTTATATATTGTTTATTTATTTTTGTCACTGTATAAAAATGTTATAAAAAATCATGATTATATTAAAATTTACTCTTCATTTCAAACCGGACAGAATCTGTAGATTTGTCTACGATTTTCTTGTTTTATATTATTGGGATCAGAAATCTGTACTGAATTGTACTAACATCGAACACATATTGTCAAGATTGATTTGGCTTGTATATCGAGCTTTTATTTTAGCAGAATATTTGTGTTCAAACCGATAATTTAGAACGACAATTTTACAGTTTCTCTTATTCTACCTTTTCGGAAGAAGTAAGATATTTTGCTGCAAGGGGATTAAATACCACAGAATGTTCGAGTAGACAATAAATCTGTCCTTTCTTCTGTTTTACTATGTGCCATTGTTATAATTTGTAAAAATCGAGAAAGTGGAAATTTTGATTTAGTGCTTTATGTGCTATTCGATAATAATCATACAAGTTGAACTTAACTATCGGCTTTGTTATAAGAAGAAGCTTATAATAATGTGAGGATGCAAATATTGCTATTGTTTACATCATGGCGGTACGAAAAGTTTACGTACCTAAAGATGCTTATAATTATATGTAAACCCAGTTGCTTTCATATAATCTCTTTAAATGTGAGAGAATTTAGGATTATTATCGGTATTCAATTTACATAAAGAGCTTTTACGGTGAATTTATCGAATATGTTTCGTGTTCAATGAATCAGTAATAATAATATCTTTATACTGTGTCAACGAATGGTTCAAGTTCTACTAATTTAATAGATAAAAGAACATGAGGCATAATTGAAAGATAGTAAAACAACGCATAACGTATGTAATGTGTACTGTTAGGGGTCTATGTAAAACCACGCTCAGGAATTCTAACTATCATTCTACTTACAAATATCTGTAATTCCTGAATTTTCTTTTAAACTTCCAAGCTTTCGACTCTGTTCTGGGGTCTTGGTCACGGAAGATAAAACAGGAAGGAAAAGAATAAAAATATCAAGGAATAAAAAAGAACGGAATTACCAAGGAAAGAGCTGTGTTGTGTAGAAACACGTTGTCAAGTACGTCAGTAATCTTCAGATGCAAATTAAAAAATGGCGGAGTCAATTTGTGCACTTTTCTTGTTCCTTATTGGAAGGTTGCCAACTCATGTTATTATTTTTATTGTCATGCCAATGCAATGATGTGAAAATTTTGTAATTACAACCTCCCATTCGTCATTCAACCATCCTTTGTCTAAGTTTAATTTCTTTTTTTCTTGTTTCTTTTTTTTTAATGAGCAAATACATTTTCAAAAACTAGTCTTTCTCCTTCATTTCTAGCTCCAAATAAAATTTTTGAATCTTCTACCCTGTGTTGTGTTTCTTTTAAATGTTTTGATAAACCTGACCGGATTTTCCGGTTTTGAATCTCTAATATGTTCCTTTACTCGGATTTTTAGATTTCTCTTCGTTTTGCCTATGTAACTCTCTTGCCAAGTGCATTTTATTTCATAAATACTCGATTTTTCATTGGTATCCGTGTAATAACTCTTAAATTGGGCGGTGTTCTTTTCCAAAGTTTTAGGGGATTTTAAGGCTGTACGAAAACCGTATTGTGTATAAATCCTATTTAATACAGTTGTCAATCTGGGAAAATTACTCGTGTCAATCTTTTTGCGTGCCATACGTCTTACTTGCTTAAAAGCAGATTTACAGAGTTTGAATAACCGATGAAGCTGGGTAATTTGAATGGGTACCCACCTTCATTATTAAATAATTGGTACAATCAAGTTAAAAGGAATTTAAATTCCGATAAACTTGAAACCGAAATGAAAGATAAAAATTGATTGAATTGCATATTTTTCCCAGATTGACAACTGCATTAAATAGGATTGACAACTGCTGTCAAGCTGTTGCCTACACTTGGTATATTAGTAATAAATAGCCTTTTTTAGGATAAACTATAGCATGTAGTATAATTTTTCTCATTTTTCTTAAAACTTGGGTTTTCTGACATGTGTCGTTTTACATACACACATACGCATACACAAAGATTCAATTATGTTATGTAGTCAAATTGAAAGTCAAACTCTGCTGAAACGTCCCCTGCAGCTAGCAGAGACAGTTTTCGCTTGCAATTATGTATATTGTCATTACAAAGGCGAGTGACTGCCCATGGTGGACCTTTTGTATAATATGCACCTGTTTCTTGTGTAGAAAAACCTACTGAACCTAACAAATTTGCATTCAATTTCTTTCTCTTTACTTCTGAGACGATAATGTATCAGAATTTTTTTCTGGACTATTATAACTTTAGAAGTAATAATAGAGCAGTATTTTGAATTATTACAATTATAATCATGCTGAAAAGAAACTGAATATGTTAATTGTTAAAATTTTCGATTTACGAATGTAGTTTTGAGCTTTATAATACTTTCGACATATGAATATAGATTCAGCTTTAATTCTATGAACATTTATAAAGTTTTAAAGTTTAGAAAAGGCTTGGCGTCATTCCATTGCTGTTAAATTGAAAGCTGGCTCATTTTAATATGAAAAGTTAAAAAGTAACGATAATAGAATCAGATGTATAGTATATGACCAGGTACCATGTATCTGTAAGCAATAATTAATAAACTGCATCGCTCTAGCTCGTGGAAGTTGGCTACATGATCTGTAACACACATATGTAATTAAATATTTCGGTTCCAGTTCGTTTAATAATCTCCAAAACTTACCACGATAGTTATTTCAATAAATTAAACTATTTTTTTTTAAATTTTAAACTTTGTATTTCCTTAATACTTATCATTCATTTCGCAGAAATTAAAAATACGCTTCAATCAACTATGGCTTCCTCATTTATTATATCTTTAACAGCATAAAGAAAACAAGTTTAATCATGTCTGGAAATAAGATTTGTTATCATAAGATACCGGACTATTGTCCTAGTTGCCTTAAAACTCAATATATATATAAACGTTATAGTTGCTGATCCAAGATAAAATGAGAGATGAGTGATCAATAGATAAACTTTTTTTTTATTCTTTTTAGTTACAGATCATTGTGTCTTTATTTTAGAAGAGCGAACTGCAGATTTCACATATTTCAACGTATTACAAGCTATAATTAAATGGGGAAATCAGTGGCTATCCTGTCCCTGTTCCATTAATCTAATGATTCTATTTAGCTTCGTTAGACAAATGAGCTAGAACCAGCCTTCTAGCAGAACGTCCTACAAAAGAATGAACTAGCTAAGATGTTCTACTTCAGATGTCATGCTTTCAAACCATTTCCTAGCCATATTAAGATATGAACATTTCAAGGGTCACATACTTTTCAAAGTACTTCTTAGGGATGAACCAATCTTAAAATTTATATAAAGCGCAATATATTTTCAAAATATTTTCTAGGAATACACTATGATATGAATATTTCCTGCATAGAGGCTAAGTTTAGACTGGATTTTTCCTGTTTTCATAAAAGTGATGATGGATTTTTTTTCTTTCTAAAAATAAAGATACCAGTCCACTAATGTTCACTTCTGATATAGTAGACTCCCATACACTGTACTCTGTAAGCATAATCGAATCGATATACCAATTTGTTATTTAAAAGAGGAAAAAAAAATATTTAATATTTTATAGATAAACATCTAGGAGTTGGTAATACGAAGTCAGAGAAAAACACTGGAAAATTTAATTCAGGAGCAACTGTGTAATTAACATTACAATGTCAACATTATACACTTTGTAAAGAAAAAATAGCGACACCTCAATTCTCAAGCAAACTTACACAGAAAAAAAAAGTTGCAGCCCGTTAGAAGAGGAATAGAAGGAAATGAAGAGTGGGATAGTTCATTTGCGTTATTTGTAACACCTGTGCTGTTCGACATGGCTTGCCAATTGTTTGTGTATCAGTAATATTTTCACTAGATGGCACTGAGTGCGTCTCGTAAATTATTGTAGTGAGAATTTTGTATTTCATTTGTGATCTATAGACTGAGGTAAATAGCGTTTTATGATTGTTCTTTGCTTGTCAAGTGACAAAATTGTTGTTGTGCAGCGTTGTTTGTATGTTATATTGTTGCTACATGTGGACTGTAAACAAATAAGATGGGTAAGAAATGTGACTTGTTGCCATGTGAACAAGACATAATTATTGCTTTGCGCAGCTAAGGCAAATCTCTAAGGGAATAGATGGAATACTGAAAATCCATGATTCTACGGCAGGAAGAGTAATCCACAAGTGGAAACAGCATAACAATCGTCCCTTCGTCAATAGTGTGCAAGAAAAATGAAAGCATCACCCAGTGCAGGTTGCTAAATGAAATCAATAGCACTGCCGATTTCAGGAGTGATTTCCCCAAAAATCGCTTCTGTAGTTTGACATGATCTTGGAACTGCAGTTACTCGTACAACTGTATTGTCTTGACTGTATGAAGAGGATATTACAAAGAAGAAACCGCGTAGAAAGTCCAAACTGACAAAACACAGAGGATTTCAACATCTAGTTTTGTGAGTTGATATGCAACTGGAAGCACGTCGTTTTCTTCGTTGAAAAGAAGTTTAGAATAGAGGGAAACGATGGTGGTGTGAAGTTGTGGATACGAACAAGCAAGGAACTTGACAAGGATTTTGTTTAAGAGATGCAATTACTCAGTTACTGAGTGATGGTATGGGCTTGGTTCATCGTTAAAGACGTCAGAACAACGGATATATGTGAAGGATCTTTTGATGCACGAAAATATCTTCAAATTCTGGTACGTAAAGTTCTTACAACAGCTAAAGACGACTTTACTGAAGAAAATTTGGACTACTTCCTTTTCCAGGACGATAATGCTTCATGTCACCGAGCGAAAATCCTTAATACGTGGTTCAAGAATATGACTATTTAGAAACTCATATGGCCTACAAACTCACCTGGCATGAATCCAGTTGAAAATTTGTGGATCAATATGAGTAGAAGATTAAATAGACAACTATCTCAAACAGAATGGAATTCAAGGAACAGATAATCCGGGTGTTATTCCGTGAAATCGAGGTTGCATTTTGCAATAGCCTTGTTACCAAAGGGCTCCGATGATTCGCTGCACTGCAGAAAGCCCATGGTGCATATACAAAATACTAGTTTGGTGTATGGTACTTCCCGATGTTTGCACACAATATGTCTTACCCTAAAGAAATTACATTTCTTGTTTTCTGCTATTGTTGTTGATCTTTTTCAGTTTTATGTATAACTCTTCCTATAAACGATTTTGCTCAAAACACACATAGCTACTTATATATGCATATAAATTCATATCAAAAGCCTGAAACTCTGGCGCAAGTATTAAGAATGAACTGCTCATTAAGAATATGCATTGTAATATTATCAGGAATTCATGTAAAAAATCATATTGATTAAAGTATGTTGCGAAAACCATATCCGAGCAAGTGTCGCTATTTTTTCTTTACAGAGTGTATCTTCTTGATATTGGTGAGATTTGCATTCTTTCATTTTTCTTTCTCTTCTCTTTTGCTTTAAAGTATATGGAATAACAGGAAAAAATATCAGAAATCAGTAGTCTCTCGTTATCTCTGATTGCTTCTAACACTGTATGATAAGCCAACTCAAGTATGCTAAGTCAAAAATCGAATTAACTTGATATACCAAGTTCAAGTTTGGAGACACCGTGGCTCAGTGGTAGAGCGCTTATCTCTGGTGCGTGGGATCTCTAGTTCGATCCCCGGCCAAGTGAGTTTGTGGTGAACAACATCGTGTCCGTGGATTTTTCTCGAAGTACTCCCGTTTCCTGCCACACTCTCACTCCATTGATTCTTCTATCATCATTCACTTATCTTAATCATCCTTTCCCTTAGTCTAAAGGGCGTAATCGTGGGACATTAAAATGAAAGGTTTGATTTCATTTCATTGCAAGTTCAAAGTCGTCTAGAACACTGCATAGAATAAACAGCGTTTGTAAGGTAAAACAACTTTACATACCGTGAAATTTATGCCATTGATAACATTAGTTTTTTTACATATAATGTCGAAAATTAGATTATTTTTGAAGTACTTAATAATTTGCTTTTAGTAAAGATACATATTAAAAAACGCTGTAACATGAGTGAATGATGGGCATCATTATCAATACCGTGAAAATGTTACTAAAAATTAAAATTAGATTATATTTTATTGCATTCTCATGATCAGGTACACGCTTGTATACATCATGGTATAGGATATATCAGTAGCTAGGAAAGAGACAATTAGGAACTATAGTAGCATACATATCATATGGTGTTCGCATACATGTTGTTACAACCTTTTGACGTTCGGCGGACGACAATTGGCCAAGACCAGAAACAGGCTGGCAGGAGGTACTAATTACAGGCTGGTAATTAGTAAACCATTGTGAAGTGCATCATAATATAGAACATTTGATTTAATATACTTTATTCACTTTAGTGTGCATTATATTGTATGGTACCGCATGTCTACACGTCATGCAATAAACACGTGTGAACTACATGTGTTAGTAATAAATAAAAACAAACAGACGACGGTCCCGAAGAGGAGTCGATCATCATCGCCAACAATCGGAAGAACGAGAATCAACGAAGGAAGCCGATAATACAGGATAAAAGGGACCTGCACGCCTCGACCAACATCAATCTTCCCGGATTGATCGAAACACCTAAAACCCCTCTCACGACGCTTGGTCACCGAGAGGTACCCATCCTTATACCCACGACGCTTGGTCACAGGGTTCCTTTCCTCTTTCTCACGACGCACGGTCACCGAGAGTACCTCGCCTCAAAGCTCACGACGCTTGGTCACCGGGCTCCTATCTTAATCTTACCTAAATATTAGAGAAATTACTTATTATAATTTGTGTACATAAGAAGACTTTTTATAATAAAAAGGTGAAGGGAAAGTCCAAATCCCGAGTACATTTTATTGCTCTACCCAAGAAATTTTACATGGTAGATGCGTCGGCGTCTATTTACAGAGATTAAAAGGACTTTCCTACGGGACGCTCTTTTTATTAACGAAAAAACGGAGTTAGAAACTTTTTAACAATACTGTGATAAAGCAGGATCATATAAAAGATAGAATCCGTATTGCCATAAATACTCTCATTACTCTTAACGGTAGATTGATTCGCTTTAGGCTGACAGGTATTTATGCCGACAACTAGATCTGGGAAAAATACATATAAAGAAGGCGATAACAATATGGCAGAATCCCGTATACCTGTTAATATTCCTCATTTAACTAGATATTCCGGTCACAGTACAGACGACCCTAATCGATCTTTCATGCTGTTCGATCATTTGGCTTTACTTCAGGCTTGGACCCCCGAAAAGAAGAAAGAAATTCTCCCAATGTATCTGCAGGACGCAGCTTTCGACTTTGTCTTCCAATTGCAAAATCTGAATCAATTCGACACACTAAATTACGAACAACTGAAAACCAAATTAATTTCTCTGTCCCGCCCAAATTTACCAGCGTATAAGGCGGAATTAGAAATTTTTCAAATTCAACAAAACGAAAATGAGTCGGTCGATTTATATTTCTTAAGGAAATTAAGGGCCATCAGACAGCTAATGCCAGAAGCTTCAGAGGAACAGAAAATTTATTTTCTTTCATTAGGACTACAAAGAAAGTTACTGCAAAAGATAGCATTGGAATCATTTCAAACAATCCAGCGGCTGCAGGATCGATTTACAATATACAATGATTTCATCATACATAAAAAGTACAATAAAAGAATACTCAAAGTATATATGCACAAACTTCATGCTATGGCGCAAATATATTTAGGGTTAGGACGACATCCACTTGAACCTGTCATTTTAAATTTTCACTTTAATATTGAGCAACACTGTAAAATAGATGACAGTGCAAAAATTTTTTGATCTTGTGTTTAAAAGTTTTACTATCCAGTTTCTTATATTGGTATGGTAGGTTGTTGCACAGGTTTATTCTCTCGAATACGATTATGTGATAGAGTTTTGTTAGTCGTATATTGGTAAGTATATATATATATATATATATATATATATATATATATATATATATATATATATATATATATATATATATATATATATGTGTGTGTGTGTGTGTGTGTGTGTACGTGTGTGTGTGTGTGTAAATACTCTAATGAGAATTTACAAAAATAATGTGAGAATGTGTAGACGAAACTGTTTCCAAAATATGTTAAAGCGTAGTAGAGGCACAGAAGACATTTTTCGCAAAAACTTTTTTTCTGAAGAGTGAAAATACTTCTCACTAGAGCAAATTCATCCACAATATGATTTTGTATGGTAGCAGAAAATGAAAGATTGCGTGATGTACTATTCTAAAGTTAATGGTTGATAATATTTGGTTGAATTAACGAAATACAAATATCCTTTCGTATAACTTCTTAGATATTTTAGTAAGCAGTTGGCAAGGAGTGGATTGATTATAACAATAGTATGAATATGTGTTTGAATAGGATCTCGTACTTATTATGTTATTAAAATCTTTAGAAATCCCTGCACTTGAAGTACCAATGACGTAAAACTTCTCCTTCTCATGTAATTGCAACCAGAATATTTAATGTTTTATTGTTTTCAAGCGACAAAGAATAGCGGAACGTAGATAGATATATTAATATCTAAGTCTGGCTAAGTTACCAAACTTACTTTAACAGTTTTGATATTCAAATTCATTACATATGCATTATGGGAAACTTTTTTTTTTTTTTTTTTTACTTCTTTGTTCTAGTTCACTGCTAATGCATATTTAATAACAACTTCAGTGAACTTCCAGAGTAACTGGGTTTGTTTTTGGTGCACGTGTTCACAGATTTAAGTATCTGAAATAGAAACTCGATTGTGGTTCGGATTTCTATTGAATAACAGATCTCATCCTTCTATTGATGTTAGATAAGGAAGGAGAACAAATCTCAAATTCCTTAAGCTTGCTAAGGTCAGTCATAAAATTTGATGACGATCAATATTTATGTTAATAAATAAATAAGGTATTTTCTTAGAAAAAAAGTATATAGACAACATTTCCTATATTTTTCTTGTCTTATCTTGAACCTCTTGCGAGGTATTATTATATTTATAAGCCATAACTCTAATAGACTGGTCGGCTATGTCTCTAAAATTGTCTTAAATAAATATATGTACGAAAATAGCAAGTGCCAAGATGGCCAAAATTGCCTGTTTCAAGTAAAAATGTTTTTCACACTGTCACTGTAAGTAAAAGGAAGAAGCGGCACATGACCTCGTGGAAAATGTAACACAGTGTATGAAAATTGTAACAAACATTAAATTGGTAAAGGTAAAAATTGTAAACAGTAAAATTTTAAGAAAAATAGTGAGAGCAAAGCTTCCCAACACTTATCCTTCACAGCGCCCTTTCTCATGTTGTAGAACAAGAATTAGTTTGTTGCTATTTCATTTCAATAATTAAATCAATATATTGTTAAAAATATTCATCACTAGTCACATAAATTTTTTCAATGTAATTATTGAAATTTTATGTATCAATATATTTATATATTTTATTTATTGTTTATATGGTATTTTTAAATATTTATTTTCAAAATGTTTGGGAAAAGAAGATACAAAGCACGATATACTCCTGAACCTCACTTTATCCCAGGGTATGTAATAACTAGGTATTTTTGTAAATCTAGGTTTAGTATACGAATCATTTATAAGAATCATAATTTCATTATTTTTACTTTCAAAATATATATGTTGGGCGTATGAAAAAAATTGTATAGCTTTGAGTAGATTTGTAGAATTTTATTTAGGAAACTTCATTAACAAGAGTTGTGTATTTGTGGTAACATAGACCTCCTCGATAGTCTAGTGGCTAGCGCGTGTGCCTTTTTTTGTGCACGTAATCCCTGGTTCGATTTCCGGTGGAAGAGAGCACAAAAAAAAATTAATTTCACAATCATTCATCATGAATTAACACAATTTTACAAAGTAGTAGAACAGGGTTTCACACTGACCTTGAAAGTCAGAAAACATCGGAGAAATTATATTGCGTCAGGCAAATGCTTCGAAATATGCTGAAAGTCAAGAAAATCTGCATTATTTTACAAAAAGGTCAATGAATTTTATTCAACTGCTCACAGAAAATACTGTATAAAGAACACCTCAAAGAATCAAGACAGATTCGGAAAGATGATTTGAACGAAATAAAAGAGAGAGAGAGAGAAATATGTTTAATAATAAGGAAACTTAAGGAGCGCCGATAGGTATTAAAACTTCAACCTTTGAATGAAGAACAATAAATTAAATCAAAAACTCTAATGCTAAAGAAGATAAAATCTTAGGATCGTTGGCTCTAGGTAATCAAGGAGATAGACCAAATTGTAATTTATATTTACTTCTTTATGAATATATTCAGAATTTGAGATATTAAAGATATTGTTGTGTATAATTATTGTTTGGTACAAATATTTTATTACATTCTAAATACTTAAAAAATAAAACATTGGGGATGGTGGCAGCCAATTAAAAAACAAAAGTGATTTTTTCGAAACCTAACCATAAATGACAGTGTTCATGCTGGAAATACAAAGAAATCAATATGTTTTTATAGTACTCGCGCCGAGCCGTGAAGCTTGGGTTCTAAACCAATCATAGAAATATTTTGTTTGAGCTCCGATACATCGGAAAACTTCGGTACAATTCGTGGAGCCACTTCCCGAGCGCACACTTGGGAGACGTCAAACAGCTGAAATTCACCAACAATGTTGCCAAACTTTGAAGATAGTAAATGAGTATTTAAAAAATTACCAATAATAAGATTGCACAGCAATAACCGCTGTAATAATTATTCTAAAATGGTAACAATAACACGAATAGTAACAACGAAAATATAACGCAACAGAAAGAAACAATTAACAACACGGAACTTGGAGCCAAACCTACAACACTGTACTCTCGGGAGATGTCTTCCGTGTAGCGCGAGAGACGACACTGACAAAATTTGATGGGTAGGGGTTGACGACCGAAACATACCCTCGCGTTCTATTGGGTGGTGAAATCGGTACATCTAGGTAAAGCTTCACGACTCGGCGCGAATACTATAGTATGAATCCTGTAGGAGCTTATTGCAATCAAGACTGTTCTACGTTATTCTTGTTAGCTTCCCCGATTGTGAGATCCGTTAAATATTCAGCCATGATATTGCTTCTGAGAATCTTAGAGTAAATTTGAAATATCAGTCTTTATATAAGAATCATAAAAACCTGGAATTTCGTCAAACTTTCTATTTGTTTATTATCTAAAGTCGTAAACCCCAATTAGAATCTTATAAATTCTGTTAAAATTTTTCATATACACGTATATTTTGTTTTTAAATGAAAGAAATTAATGAACAATTGACTTATTTCTGTTCATAAGGTGGATGACCACTCGGAAGTCAATGCATATTTTAGCTCATTCACTTAATTACTGCCTAATGAAACATTACATATTATAAATATTGTAATGTAAGATAGAGTTATGTTTCGGCTACAACACAAGATACTGATTTATTTGGTTGTGTCTTCTGATATCGAAAAAGATAATAAATAAAAGAAAATATTTGATTAGTTTTACAATGAGCATATAAGAGGGAACTCGCTGTTAGATCTTACTAGAAGTGCTCAATTTTATGAAATGTTTATTTGTATGTATAAAGTATTTTAAAGTAATGATCTTATTACGAAATAGATATATTGTTTGACCGTTTTTCGTGTTATGTTTCAAAATTTATTTAAATATTAATTTACATTTAAGGAAATAGATTTTGATAAGAAACTAGCACAGAACGCCATAATGCATTGCTGCCAAATTTGAACGTTTACTGTGGTAGTCATAATAAGAAAATTCCTGGATTCTAGCGTTGCAGTTTGAGAAGAGGAACTTTGCTGTGAACTGAGGGAAAGGTCGAAAACTAATTTCTCCAGTAATTATCCAAGCAGAATTCCATCATTACTTCCTTTATTATCTGGCGTCAGTAACACTAGACACTATCTGGCAACGCTGCACTATTCAAGCAGCGTTTAGCATAGCACTGAGAACACCTAGTGATCCACCTTAACGAATATAAATATTTACCTAAATTCATAATATTATTTCTTTTGTTTCTTTCTATATTAGTTAAAAAGTTTAAATTTTCTTCAGGTATACTGGATTTATTCCGACCATGCAATTCAGGTGTGGAGATACATTTGGAAATGCAACTCATAAAATTCTTACTGATACATCTGTCGATCATGGTGGGAAATCAGTCTTAGCTAATGTAAATAGAACGGAAGTAAGTATTGTCTTCCATTCACTGATAAACAATATTTTATACTAGAAACTTCTAACTTGATTATGCCTTCTGTGAGTTATATTTCTTTCTTTACTTTCTTTTATATTGTTTAGTTATGCGCGAAACTCTTTTTTTTTTTCAGCAAAACATATGGCGTTCAGTGTATAAAGGAATCAAGTCTACTTTTTAATAATTTTGGACATATTTCACCTTTAAGATCTCTATCTGAAGCTCCTTCAGCGACTCCAAAAACTATGGATCAGACACAAATATCGGCAATTTTCGATCATTTTTATATCTCCCCTTCCCATCCTCCAAGTTTCGGGGCACGGCATCGGAAGTGTCATCGGTCATCTCAGCGACCCCCATCAGTTTTATGTAGTTCCCTTTCCCCCAATTTACGGGGCAGAATTTGCATCTAAACGTGATCGGAAGTATCACTGTTTATCTCAGCGACTCCGGAAACCATGGATATGATACTGATATTGATCATTTTCGATCATTTTTATATATATCCTTCCTCCCCTCCCCCAAGTTGTGGTGCTGAATTTGGATTTAATCAACATCAGAAGTGTCACTGTGCATCTCAGTAACCTCGAAAACTATAGATTCGACACTAATATCGGTTGTTTCTGATCATTTATAGATGTTCCACTTCTCCTTCCTCCCGTAAGTTGCATATATATATCCATGCTTCCCCTCCCCTATGTAGCACCGTCAAAATGTAAATTGATAAAACAATCACAGACCCGAACCTCATCTATGTTGAAAACTTGATCGAGATCAGTTGTGTGGTTCAAGAGTTATGATGTTTTATTTATTTTCATATATATCACCCCCCTCCCCTAAGCTCCCGCCCCAGGTTCTACCATCAAGATGAAATTATAAAAAAAACTTGCCAGTTCTGAATCTCATCTATGTTGAAAATTTAATCGAGATCGGTAGGGTGGTTCAAGAGTTATCAGTTTTTATTTATTTTTATATATTTCCCCCTCTCTTCCTCCTCCTCTAAGATCTACTGTCAAAATGATATGATAAAAACCACTTCAGGTGTGAAGCTGATCTATGTTGAAATTTTGATTGTGATCGGTCGAGTGGTTCAAAAGTGATAAAGTCACAAAGACAATCACTTGTATTTTCATTTTTTTTTTTACATGTATCTCCCCATCCCCCTCCTCTACGTTGTGCTGTCAAAGTAAAATCACAAAATCGTCACAGGTCCGAACTTCATCTATGTTGAAAATTTGATCAAAATTCGTCTGGTGGTTCAAGAGTTATCAAGTTTTATTTATTTCCATGTATATCTTTCCCTTCCGTAGGTTCTACCATCAAGAGGAAATTATAAAAAACTCTCCAGCCCCAAACCTTATCTATGTTAAAAATTTGATTGAGATCGGTCGTGTGGTTCAAGAGTTATTAAGTCACAAACCCAGTAACTTTTATTTTATTTAATTGATTTTTATATATCTCCTCCTTCTCCCCTTTCCTACGTTGTTCCGTCAAGGTGAAATGATAAAATCCATCCCAGTACCGAAACTCATCTATGTTGAAAATTTGGTCGAGATCGGTCTGATGGTTCAAGAGTTATTAAGTTTTATTTATATTTTTCTCTCTCTCTCCTCTCCCTCCCCTTAGTTCTACCTCCAAAGTGAATAGATAAAAACACTCCCAGGCCAGAAACGCATCTACGTCAAAAATTTTATCGAGATCGATCAAGCGGTTCAAGAGATTAAGAGTAACAAACATAGTCACTTTCAATTTTATAATATACAAGCATCAATTACCCACTTCGCTGGGTTAAATTAAGAAAAAATAGTAATATGTTTCGTTAGCCAGTCACTTTTTACTATTACTAAAACGCTCCTTGATATTGGTCATTTTCGATGATTTTCATATATCCCCTCTCCTCCCCATGTTGCGAGCCACGGCATCGGAAGTGTCATTGTTCATCTCAGCGACCCCGAAAAGTATTAATTCGACACTGATATTGGTCATTTTGATTATATCTATCTATCTATCTATCTATCTATCTATCTATCTATCTATCTATCTATCTATCTATCTATCTATCTATCTATCTATCTATCTATCTATCTATCTATCTACCTATATTAAGTTTTATTTATTTGTATATATATCTCCCCTTCCTACCTCCTTCCCTAAGTTCTATCGTCAAAGTAAATAGATAAATACCATCCCAGGCCCCAAACCCTCATCTATGTTGAAAATTTGATCGAGATCGATCAGGTGGTTCAAGAGTGAAGTCACCTAAACATTCACTTTCATTTTTTTGTTTTTACATGTCTCCACCTGCCCCTCTTCTACGTTGCACCGTCAAAGTTAAATGATAAAAAAATATTCCAAGCGCGAACGTCATCTATGTTGAAAATTTGATCGAGATCGTTGGGTGGTTCAAGAGTTATTAAGTTTTATTTATTTTTATATATCTGTCTTCTCCCCCCCCTAAGGTCTACCGTCAAAGTTATAATGATAAAAACCACCGAACTTCATCTATATTGAAAATTTCTTTAAGATCGGTCGCGTGGTTTAAGCGTGATGAAGTCACAAAGACAGTCACTTTTATTTTTACTTTTTTTTTTTTTTACATATATATCCCCCTCCCCTTTGTAGCACTGTAAAAGTGAAATGAAGAAAACATCCCAGGCCTGAATCTTATTTATGTTGAAAGTTTGATCGAAATCGGTCGGGTGGTTTAAGAGTTATTAAGTTTTATTCATTTTCATAAATTTCCCCTCCTCCCTCCCCTCCCCTCCCCTCCCCTAAGATCTACTGTCAAAATGAAATGATAAAAAACTTCCCAGGTTTGACCTTCATATATGTTGAAAATTTGATTGAGATCGATCGGGTGGTTCAAAAGTAATTAATTCACGAACATAGTGACTTTTATTTTTATATTTATTGATTTTTGTATATCTCCCCCTCCACCCCCTCCCCTACGTTGCTCCGTCGAAGTGAAACAATAAACATCATCCCAGACCCGAACCTCATCTACATTGAAAATTTGATCAAGATCGGTCAGGTGGTTCAATAGTTATTAAGTTTTATTTATTTTTTCTGTCCCCCTCCTCCGCCTACCCCTAATTTATACCGTCAAAGTAAATAGCTAAAACCACTCCCAGGCCAGAACCGCATCTACGTTGAAAATTCGATCGAAATCGGTGGGGCGGTTCAAGAGATTAAGAGTCACAGACATAATCACTTTCAATTTTATAACACACACAAACACACACAAACACACACACACACATATATATATATATATACTTGTACCCTTGCAGCATAACTTGAACTTGAAATTTTTTTGTTTAACGTCCCACGTTATCCCGTTTAGGCTACAGGAGATGGATGATTAATGAAAGTGAATGATTGTAAATTTTTTGTGCTCTTTCACATGAAATCGAAGTCGGGACCTTGTGCACCAAAGATACAAGATCTAGCCATTAAACCAGGAAGGGAATTTGTTGCATAGAGATGCTGTATTATATATTTTTATATGTATTTACAGCGTATTTCAAAACAACACCGACGACGTTTGGGAGGTGATTCCTGACTCTAAGATAAGACAAAAAGTATAGACTATCCGGTGTGCAGAAATTCGTTATTTTGGAGTTATAGGCAGCCGAAAACATGAAAAAATGAACTTTAAAGGTCCATAGCTCCAATACTATGGGATCTACCGTAGTCGGATCAAGACTTCACTTGCAACTGGCATGTGCCCTATCCAAATATCCATGTTTCAGGATCGTGCTGTACTTCCGCAACGATTTTTATACAGGTAGTTGATGAGCACTTCAAATTATATGCCAGTAGCCAAACTCCCTCCGTAAAAGAATGTTATGTGAGTACCGCAGTATTCTGAAACATGGATATTTGGATAGGGCACATACTAATTCCTAAGTGATGTCTTGATTCGAATACATTAGGTCCCATAGTCTTAAGTACATTTTTCCATGTTTTCGGCAACCTGTAACTCCTAAAGGAAGCACTTGTGCACCCAGATTGGTCAATACTTTTTTGTCTTATCTTGGTGTCAGGATTTACCTCCCAAACGTTGTCGGTGTTGTTTTGAAACACCCTGTATATTTATATGAGATGAAAACAAGATGTTGAACTTATATCTTTTGTTCTTCCTCAGCAATATCTCTCTGCCTGTCCAAAGTGCACTAATGGTGATGAATGTGAAAATCCGTGCCTCTGTATATGCCATCGCCCGAATAAATCAGGTATAATACTATAATTTTGACTCGTCCTAATGCAAATAATTAAGCAAAAATAAATTATTATTCATACTTAAGATGTAACAAATCTTAGTTTAATTACGTGATCTTTAAATATTTGTGGGGAACTGTGGTTCTGCTAATGTTAGAAGAATAAACTTAAAAGCTTAGTGTTGAGACTAAGAATGCGAAAACAAAACCAAGGCTAAAATCAAGATAACGATTATGATGTAGTATGGTTACATTGTCTCTTTTGTGAAAAGATGAAAACATATTCTTCATTTTCCTAACACTGCCGTTAGAAAAAGTGAAAGAAGAAAAAACCAACAAGATCATTCTTCTAGAATGCAAACAATTAATTATGTATGAGCAATTTTAAATTAATTGTTTAGTCAGAAATACATAATTAATTGTTTAGTTTACTTTTTAGTTGTGGATATTACAACTTATACAGCAAATCAAAATATTACCGAAGTCTATATTATTATTATTATTATTATTATTATTATTATTATTATTATTATTATTATTATTATTATTATTATTATTATTATTATTATTATTATTATTATTATTATTATTATTATTATTATTATTATTATTATTATTATTAAACTTGAAATAGTCCAAAAGTGTTTTCTTTGGTTAGGATTGTATTATTACTATAGCATGTATGAATACTGGAAAACATATTTTAAATTGCACACGAGTAATTTAATAGACTTTGTATTTGTAGAAAAGATACTTGATAACCGATGTAACTCGAAATATATATATTTTTTTTTAAATGTGGATTTTAAAGTTCAAATATACGGTACAAGGGTAAAAATATTGCAACCACATAATAGGAAACATATTTTAAACTCCAGACTTTTAACAAACTATAATAGACCCATATCTTAAAATGTGACTTTATTTTAGAATTTTTAATACAACTTAGTAGTTGCTTTTATCTTTACTTTTAATTTTTGACGTTTCAGTGTGACATTTGACGTTAGGAAGTGACATAAACTACGCTGTCAGAGATTATCTTATTATCAATTCATGTTAAAAAGTTAATCATTATTTATCTCTTTTACTATGTTATAGTGTTAAAATAATGTAGAATATGACAAAGTGCTGTATTTTTGCTCTATTTCAGTTATTCTCAGCGCGTAAATAAAGTTTATTATTTTTACTTTTGCCCTAAAACTTGTTGCTGGCTGCATAGGAAATGGACACGCATTTGATAAGCATCGAACGAATTAATGAATAGATAATAACTTCAACATCATTTTTGTAGATGTAATGAGAGATATAATGCATTGATAAGTGAAGATGTAAAATTTAAACATCATATGAAAAATCTAAATAATTTAATGACACTATGTCGAGTAGAAGCGCTTTTAGTTAAGGAGTAAACTCACTGGCGTAGTCACGTTGATGATCCGACTCAAGATCACTTTACCAGAAGTGTCTACTTCGACCTAATCTCACTCGACCTAACGCCATCAACCCGACGTCACGCTCACTAGACTCACACTTATAGCATTTTGACTTCATGCTTATATAATCAACCTAACATCACGCTCATATCAATCCAACATCATCACATTCACAATGTAATTTCGACATCACGTTCACATGATCATTTCGACATATTCTCACTCGACTTCAAACTAACATTATTTCGACATCACTCTCATACGAACTTACACACATATCATTTCGACATCACGCTCACATCAGTTAGACCTTACACTCACATCATCAGCTTAACATCACGCTCAGATCAATCAGATATCATCATACTCAGTCAACTTCACATTCATAATGTCAGTTCAACATCACCCTCACCCGACTTCAAACTCACATCATTATTCCGATATTACGCTCACCCGAACTCTGATTCACATCATTTGAGATCACGCTCACTTCGTGCAATTGAGGTCAGGAACCTAAGTTTTCGGCTCGTTAGCTCTAATCTCATGAGTTCGGGCACCTATGCCGCTTACTATAACGATATCAAATATGGATTCTGGTTACATGCATTTGTGATGTACAGTTATTTTTATTTATTTATTTATTTATTTATTTTTGTAATTTATCGAAAAAAAAACAAGTGTTGCCAGTCAAATTATCAAAAAATTGGCTACTTACCAATGATTTCTCTCTTGGAAAGCCTAAATATTTTTCAAATGTTTCCGAACTCAACGCTGATTCCGTCATCAAGGTGAAAAGGATTAAAACGGATACGAGATAAAAGGTGTAAAACAAGGAATACATACCACTAAGTAAATAAATGTAAAGTAAACAATGCATCTTGAAATTCCACGAGCAGAGCGAAGTGCGAAAGGAGTGAACTAAATCGAAGAAAGCGCGGTGTCTATGTTAAGTCACTATTACCAGATTCAAAATATGCATCAAAGGTGGGTAATCAAATTCTATCAATGTTGCCAGTATCCAAATTCAAAGCAGGTTTGTATTCATGAATAAAGAATGATTCTTTAATCTCCCGTTATTTCTTTGTTTTTACTGAACCTATTACATTAACCTGTTTCATATTATGTGTATGTTTTATGTGTGTGTGTATGTTTTAAATGAAGCACCAATCCCGATATGCCCTCTTCTTGTGACTTTTTTTGATTGTCTAATATGTTCCGTAATTCAAGTGTCGAAGTAAAAGTTTAACCTGTCAAGCAATAGGCTTAGTTGGGAAATTTCAAAGAAAAATATGTTTCAATTTTTTTTTATTTAATTGGGTTAATATTACAAATGTTGTCGTGGGACATTTAGCCAACATGACAACATGCAGGCCTATCGATTGACAAAAGCGAATGGAAATGAAACCACAATTATAATATTTATGTTAATTCATTTTGGAACTTCGAATTTCAACGTGTTGTTGAAAGCATAGAAATAATTAAATACTGATATTCTCTATGACTTTTTCGTAAACTGCAATTTAATTTTATTACAGAAGCATTAACATAATTGTTGAAATATTTTCCAGCAAGTATATAAATATACACAATATCTTTACGGTCAGTCCTAAATGTTTTCATAAATGTATCTTTCTCTGTAGCTCTTGGTAAAAATCTTCAGGACGCCCAGAATACCACTAAACCAGGAATGTAAGTATGAAATTTAAATTTACTATTATAGTAGAAAATAATGTTGGTATAATACTCAATTATTTATTAATTATAATCAACGCATTAAATGTAATTATATACAATAATATATGACGAATATGTTTTTTTTCTCTTTGATAATCCTTTTATCATGTACAGCAGTCATTTTCAAATGGTATGCCTTGATAGAACCACTAGTGCACCGGTAGAAAATTAGAACACTGAAACTACAATGCTCACTTATATAAAATTTCGTTATTTATTTTCCCTTCTTTTATTTTCTTATTATTTTTCAAAACGGTAACAATAACTATTTTTCGTTATCGTATGTGATAGGTGGGTAGTCGCAGCTTCATACATAATGCTTCTCCATGATTAAAAATACAAAGTACCTTGTCATTAACTATACAAAAAATTACATTTTTATAGTTGTGCTGTAGAATTGTAACTTACAATTGAGGGGTATAGAAGCAAAACCTACTAAATCCATTTTTCAATTTTTGTCAGGAAACGAAAAAAAAAGTGACTCCCTTATGTTTCTGAATTGTTGAACAATTGTTTTTCGTTAGTGGTAGATTTCACTCATCTGCATTAAGTAGTGACAACTAAACAAAATAGTTGTTCAACAATCCTGAAACATAAGGGAGTCACTTTTGATTCGTCTCATGACAAAATTAAAAAATGGATTTAGCAGGTTTTGCTTCTATATCCCTGAATTATGTGGCCGAAATTGAAAAAGATTGAAAAAAAAAAAAAAAAACTGTTGTACAGTTTTGTCATATTTTTTCTCACTTTAGATGATTGTATTCACATAACCATGTGAAGAGCAATTTAGAGGTTTAGCTTGAAATAAAGATATTAAACACCCAAAAAGATTTTATTTACCCAAAAGCATGCCAAGTTTCTTAAAGAAAAGTAAGTGACAAGGATCTTAAAACAAATGTGTGTAGTCCCATTGGAGAGTGTATTTTCTTTAAATAAAATAACTACCGAATGCGTGGAATATTTTGTATTTAGTGCAGATTCATAAAACAATAGAGAAATTGATATAACGCAAGTTGATGTCAGTTGGTCGATTTATCAGATCTTGTTGATAGAAGATATATTATAACAGGTAATTTAAACATAATTGTTAGAATGTACTTGGACTACATTGATCTAAGTCTAAAATTGAAATTTTTCTGCAGGGAAATTTGAATTTCAATACCTCATAAAAAAATTCATTTATTTCTGTTATGATGGCAACCAATATCATAATTATGTATTAATGACAGAAGGAAACAACCGACTTAAACGTAATTTTGTACATCAAGTTCTCTGTAAGTGTGAATTCAATAATATACAAAGAGTGAAAAAGTGCATACATGACGCAGAACCTTTAGCGCACCGCAGCATCGCGCAAACCACACTCCACCCATCCGCTCTCAGAACAGCCTTACACTCTCCCACAGTCCGGTGCTCTTCCACTCAGTCAGATCACGTGGCTTGTATCACAACTTAGCTATTTGCTTGGACAAATCCAGTGTCTATGTTCAGAACACCGCTAACGGTTGTGTTATCATTATGTTAAAGAAAGAAGAACACAATCGATTTAAACTTATTTTTACACACCAAATCCTCTGTAGGCATTTCTGCACTCTCCGTGTGTTATTTAATTTGGTGTGTCTTTATTATAAAAATGCTAGAACAATAATTACTAGAAGTGAGATAAAAATAATAAAATAGGAAAGTGGTACTTCAATTTAAATTTAAAGATAAGGATAGATTCACATATAGGTATTACAACTAAAATTGATTTAAATAATGGAAGCAAAAAGTTTTCTCAAAGAAGACTCCGCTGTTTTTCTTTATAATACAAATAATTATATATTTTCGAGAAAGTTTGAAGTTTATTTTGACTGTATCGACATTTCATTTATTTCATTCAATGACCAATGTATCCTTGTTATCAATGGTAAGATTTAAAAAAAAAAAATCACTTCAAACATTATATTTTACAACATTTATGAACCTATTTTTCAGGAAGTTGACTCGTAGAAGAGACATAGATATTCTTCCATTTGACCCGAAACACTGTTTCAGAAATGAAACAAACAAACTACCAGATAAAAAATTTACAGTAGATTGTCCGGTAAGAATTCTCTATTATATGCTTTGTATTGATGTAAGATCAGACCAGTGTGAACTTCAATCTGTTTTATATAGTGGCGTTATTCAAATTATTTAACAACCGATTCTATGACTAGTAAAGTAAGTTGACTTAGTATTAATATTACTATTATACAGAGTGTATTGTAAAGTACTTTATAACTTTGAAAACTCATATTGATTTATTTATTTATCTTACAGACATGGTTTTGGTGTCATTTTGTAGCAAAATAGATCAAGTTTTGACTCACGTAATACATTAGTTCAGAAACAAGCCACCGCAAGCGCTAGCGGCAGTTGCAGTAAAGATGGCTGCCTTTACTGGCCCCGAGCGTGCTAGCTATGTGTTTTGGTTTGAAGAATCCAAGTCTGTGCCAACTGTGCAACGTAATTTTCGTACAAAGTATGGTAAAGATCCTCCCAGTAGGCCTACTATTTATCAGTGGCGTAAGTGTTTTTATTGAAACTGGATGTTCGGTAAGACACAACAAATCTTCAGGTCGTCCCCGTAAAATTAGTGAGACTTCAGATAGTATGTGTGCCACATCATCTATGGAAGCCACATTAAATATCTTTAGGTATAAGGTTTAAAAAAAAAAAGTGATGTATTTTGCTACAAAATGACACCAAAACCATGTCTGTCAGATAAATAAATAAATCAATATAAGTTTTCAAAGTTGTAAACTTCTTTTTGATACACTCTGTACAGTATGATTATATTATGTATTTGTGTGTTATTATTTATTTCAATTATGCTAGTAACAGTGGCTAAGATTAAGTCAAACAACATGTTTATTTCGACACTTCGTTGATAAATCTCACAAAGTGTTGAAAAAGGCCTAGAATTAAAGAAGAAACCACAAGGCTTGTTGATAATTAGCATACTCGGGGGTTGGTTTCTTACATGGATGTAATGGGGGCATATACGTGAGTATACGGCGTATATCTACCTTATATTTTTTATAGCCTAGCATATATTCTCTTAAATTTACGAAACAATGAGCTTATATGGGGGCAGTGTTGCCAGATTGGGCTACATGTAGCGGATTGGGCAATGTTTTAAGTACCCTCGCTACCAAAATTTCAAATTGAACGACACGCTACTTTTGGGCTACTTTTAATTATCTGTAGGCTATAACTCTTAAGAATGCGCTTCTTTCTTATTTTCATATATGAAATCACAAATTATGAGTTGTATACAATACAATCAAGTTTTGATTGCTAAATATTCTATTTAAAACGAAATAGTTTTAGCAAAAGTAACATGTTCGATATTGTAAAACTTTGTCTCATATAGGATCTTTGGGTAGAGCAGTTAATAAAAAGAGCGTCCGGAATCGACTCCCACTACCAGTTTTTATTATAAAAAGTTCCTCTATAAAAGTATTTTTACAAAATACTATACAAATTGATCTCTCAAGAATCAAGGTGAGTTATAGGTGGTCTTTGACCGTAAGGTCGCAGACAGGATCTCCAACAGAGCCCCGTAGCAGGCTAAGAGGAGTGGAATTAAGGAATCAATGCTCCGTAGCAAGCAGAGGCGGGTTAAGTCGCCAACAGAGCCCCGTAGCAGGCTAAGCGGATGAGATTAGGATTCCCAGACAGAGCCCCGTAGCAGGCTAAGCCAGGAGATAGGATAGGCGTAGTCCCGTAGCAGACTAGAGGCCTGGGGTTAGGTTACTCCAAGAGTCCCGTAGCAGACTAAAGGAGGGTCACCAGAAAACTGGTGTCGAGTTGCCTTCGTCCATCCAATTTATAGGGTCTTTTTGGGTGGCGATGGCGCTGCTGCTCCGATGTCGTCTTCTGCTCCATGGGAGGGGCCAGAAGCCGTCGTCTGCATGTGATTATAGGTCCCTCTGGTGGGAGATCCTCTTGCCGAACCATGTGGTGGTGTTTGTAAACATTGATGCGTGGAATTGCTTGTGTACGACATCACATAGGATATTACAATATTAATTTAATTCTTATTTTAGTATTTTTTAACCTCTGCTCTCAGGTAGAGAATTTAGTAAATAAATTAAAAAAGTGAGGAATTTCCGTGAAAAAACATATTGTAAACGTTGTAAAGTATATTTAAAAACCTACAAAACTGACAAGCAAACATGTCTTCTTGAAAATCAAAAACGTCCCCTTACTATCACCACCTACCCAGTTCATTCTACTCTGCAGTTCTACTGCTTTTGCTGTAGTATGGAGTTTGCCCTAACATACCACCGTCAACAGTCCGAAACTGCAGTCGCTACCTGACCGTTGCCAATACAGACATCTGACGTGTTTTCAGTTGCAGGTTTTTCTATTAAATCAATAAGGATATGTATACATGATTAGTAAAAGTGTATAACTGGAAAAAAATCATTTTTAAGTTTAGGCTACAAATAGTTCAAATTCGCTATTTTTAGAACACAACCTCCCTACTTTTTGATCTCCGAATCTGGCAACATTGCAAGGGGGTGGATATATAGATATTTTAAAAAATGGTCGAACGTATATCTACCATCTACCAAAACTTCTAGCATTACATAACTTTTTTTGTTGCTGTTGTTAACTTGACAGTCGGCAGCAGTATAATGTGCTTGGCGTAAATATGATTTCATAAATGAGTTGCAGCCCATTCTTCTCAAGACTTTCACATAAGATTTACTATCACGAGATGAGATATAATTTCAACGAGAAGGAAATTTCTTTTATCTACCTAGGTATAGCTACATTGTTTATTAACCCACAAACGCTCCTTGTGACACCAGTGACCCACTTTATTTTTCACTACGTTACATGGGCTATATAATTCATTTAGCCAAACCCCCGTTGTTCCACTTCAGGCACACTACCCGTTCTCTTGTTGTACGAATTTCGTTCAGTTTTCTTCTCAGGTTTTCGATGTAACACGGTATTGTTCAGGCAGTTGCTAACGAATAAAACTGGTCTTGGACGTTTGTGGGTTAAACTAAATACCTTCTCGACCTGTGGAATTTATAAACTTATTATTATTATTATTATTATTATTATTATTATTATTATTATTATTATTATTATTATTATTATTATTATTATTATTATTATATTATTATTATTATTATTATTATTATTATTATTATTATTATTATTATTATTATTATTATTATTATTATTATTATTATTATGATACACCACTTCATTATCACACTCATCACTGTCTTTAGCCTAGAAACATAATCGTAGAACGTTACACTAAAATAAATGTAGGTATTAGTAATTCAAATTACAGTATTCGAATGTATATTCGCATACTCGTAAAGTCATGTTCAAAACCCTATACCTTTGGGAGAATGTCATTTACTCTGGTTGGTCAATTCATTTAATCATTGTTGGTAAAAGGGTTTACGAAGAAATCAATTTTTTAACACGATGATTAATATTAAAACACTCACTCAGGGTGCGAATTGCCGGGGGGGATGAGGGGGATTTTCCCCCTCAATCACATTTTGTTCCCCCTCAAAGAAGTCAGCTGAAGTATCCCCACCGGGGATGCTCGCTTTCCCCCTCAAACTATGCTTAGTATAACTCCAAATTTCACTGATTTTTGTTATTTCTTGTAAATTTAATCTTCTAGCTGTATTTCGAAATGATCGATGTAAACTGTTCAGTTTTGGTCATTTCTACTTACCACCTATTTACCCACTATTTTCAACGTTGTTTAGTAGAACTATATTATTATGACTACGGTTGTTACTTGCAACTGTACCTTCGTACCCTTCAGTTCGTCATCGTTTGTGAATTTGAATGTACTAATTGCGTATAACAAAGCCACATATAGATTTATAAATGTTCTTAGCGGTTGGCCAAGAAGAAGTAAACAAATAGCTTCTTCTACCATACTTGGCGAAGTTCGGATATGTCATATTCATCCTCTATATTTGTATCGATTATCATCTTATTTTAATTTTTGTTATAACATGTTATTTCATTTTCCATGTGTACTCTTTGTTAGCACATGGTCTTCATTCCCTAGTAGGTTGTGTGTATGCAACTCAAAAGTTGCATTTAATTTGTGATAATTAGCATAGTAATCACTGCTTTTACAGTTTACAGAAATGAACATTTGAAACTGTACTCAAAATCTGAGATATAGGTATTCTCTCGTAAGTATATGTTAACGTACACGCTGGGGGATACGCTCCTAGTGAGCAGACATGTTAATGAAGGTGATTTTTAAGTGAATAAGCGAATAATTCAAGATTTGTTTCAGCATTTGTTAATACGACTGGTTCTCCGTGTCATTGTCCGTGTCTTTTTTTTTTTTTTTTTTTTTTTAAGTTAACCCTTCATTTTTCCATCTTTTCGCTGTACAGTTTGCTGTCCACGCAATTAATGTTGTCTGAAAAACTTCAGTGTAATGTTTTACTTGATTTGAATAACGTAGCCCATAGTGAATCAACTCATCTTCAACCTAACAGTAAAGTAATTTTTAAGTGTTGACTTTCCGTGCGCATCACGGAATGGATATTTGGAGAAAAAAAGTCGTGATGAGCACAGCTTCAGCGGGAAGTAGAAGCACAAGCTCGAAATTTGAATTGAGAGATTTTAAATATTTGGCCTTCGATTTGACCTTGATGTGAGAAATCGGAACAAGCAACAATCCATTTCTTATTTGATAGGCTAATATCTAGATTTTCTTTAAAAAAAAAAAAAAAAAAAAAAAGTCCGGTTTAACTGATAATTTTAGTGGTTTTCACAAGACTGAAGTAGGTTTCTTTTCGCAACCTGTATGTAGTAAGGCAAAGTGGAAGCTTTCAATATGAGTAGAAAAATTAACATATGCTTGTGATCATGGCTATCGCTCGAGCCGAATTATTAACTAAATGAACCTTAGAGAGCTACGGGGACAAGAGTGAGTACAACATTAAAACACGTTCAGAAAGGTTTAGTGGGGTGTGTGTATGTCAGACAATATATATGTGCATAGTTATTGTCGGTAGATTTATTAAATTAATAAATATCTTATTTATTACAGATGTCACACACACACACACACATATATATATATATATATATATATATATATATATATATATAAAGGGGGGTAAGGCATTTATTGTCTCATTTTGAAATTTGAACCTTCAGACTATGTCCTTTGGCCTAATTTTATCCCCCCCAATATAGATTATCTAATTCGCACACTGCACTCACTCCTGAAATTAAGTAAAACTTTTCATGTACACTCTCTTAACATTTTATGAAATTGGAGACAGAAAATATATATTATTACAGCTTGCTACACAACTGATACTATTAGAAGAGGAAAAAAATCTATAAACTAAAATTCATTCAGTAAGTTTGAAAATTAATGACGTGTAATTTCGTAATAAGATACTATATAATGATATGTAGGAAATTAAAAAGAGAACAACTACCAGGAGCTCATTTTTCAAAACAACTAGTGTAAAACTTTTCACTAGTATCATTTTGAAAAGTAATACTAGTGTAAAATTTTTCACTAATATCATTTTGAAAAGTAATACCAGTGTAAAACTTTTCACTAGTAATATTTTGAAAAGTAATACTAGTGGAAAACTTTTCACTGGTAATATTTTGAAAAGTAATATTAGTGGAAAACTTTTCACTAGTAATATTTTGAAAAGTAATACTAATGTAGCATTTTCCACTAGTAATATTTCGAAAAGTAATACTAGTGTAAAACTTTTCACTAGCAATATTTTGAAAAATAATACTAGTGTAAAACTTTTCAAAATAAAATATTTTACAGTTGCATACACTATAAAATTATGAGAAATTAGAGGTACTAGCATTACTGTCATTCTTCTGTTATTCTAATGATTTAATTTCACGATATTTTAGGACTTGTGAAGAAACGTATTACAAGGCTAGTAGTTTTGAGAAATAGGTCCCAAAGGAGTTCTTACAGTAATATAAACAGATATTAATTGTATAACTTATTTTTATAGTAGTCTGATTCAAAGGACTGGATAAAGTCATTTGATATGAAACCATTAATTTTTAAAAAAAAATAAAACAATAATTAGTTCACGGTACGTCATTGCTTTATTTGTTTAACTTCTATCTTTGAGTGGGTTTCTGTGACCTGTTCAAAACATTTCATACCTTGTTTTTATGTACCTTATTTGTATTCTAATGTATTTTGTTACTCTTTTTTATTTATTTACTTTGTCTGTCCGTATATATATATATATATATATATATATATATATATATATATATATATATATATATATATATATATATATATATATATATATATGTGTGTGTGTGTGTGTGTGTGCCCCTTCCGGTAAACAAAATGTCTCAAGAACTATTTGATGGAACACCATCAATTTTGGCCACGATTTAGAGGGTAAGAAGTTAGGAATCGAGTTTGTTTACGAAGGTAATATTCAAACCGGAAGTGGTAGAAATAAATCACTTATGGTTTCAACGTTGACCCATATACATGCAAAAAATAGTAATAAATATTGATAATCGGTTTCCTGCAATCGATTAAGCGTCTCAAGAATACATACATTTCATCTCCATCCTTCGCTCTCTACTAAAACTGGAAGTAATAGAAATCCAGTAGAACTTCCGGTTTCAATATTGATCTATGTGGCGCAAAAACGATAAGAGATAGCGAGAAGCATTTTTTTTTTTTGGAATGCATTCAGCGTTCTACAAATAAGTATAATCGTCCAAACCGGAAGTGGCTGAGATCTACCTTTTCCGTTTTTAACATTAATCGCTACAGAATAAAAAACAGTAATAGATATCGAGAAGCGGTTTTCTGCAATCAATTAGACGTCTTAAGAATATATTCCATCTCAATTCTAATCTCTCTCTACTAAAACCGGAAGTGGTAGAAATCTACTGTCACTTCCGGTTTTAATATTAATTTAAAAATATCACGTCATACAAACCAAACTTCTGTACGTGTTGTACATATGACACTACTGCTTGTTATACATATTCGAATTTATTTTATTTTAATCAGTTAAAAGTAGTCGTTTCGTACAAAGATACGAGATTACTAGCTCGAATCAAAAAAGAGGCCAAGGAAAAATTTTTATTCATTACATTGTTCGTTCATTTTCCTTATACGGTAGAAGTCAGTCAGCCGAGGACATTAATCGTGTATTGGAAATCTTTCATCGATATCTAGAATTCATTTTTCATGTAGCCTAAAACATCTATGCAATGCAGCATCCCAACTAAAAATATTTAGTAAATGAGAACATCAGCTACTATGTTACACCTTTTCACTTATATTTTCTTGTTCTTGTATCATCATCTTTTCTGTTACCCTACATAATTATTCCTTCTATCTATTTTCCAAACGCTAAGAGGTCCTGTAAGCTATTAACATCGAGATTTCTTATCAAAGCTTTCTTACGTCAATGCACCAAGAACAGCGCCCCTGCTACTTGATGACCGCCACCAAGCTGTCAATTTGAGTGCACTTCCACTCAGCCTGTAATTGTTTGGTCACCTGAGTTGAGTTTGGAATATTTGGTAAGCACTACGTCATGTGACATCATGAGACGTTGATGCTTCCGTCTACTACGAGCTGTATGTCCAAAAAGATATGATTTCCACCCATGCGCCAAGGATAATAGCAGAAGCACCAACGAAAAAATAGAAGTCAATAAAAACTTTGATTTTATCTTGTTTTTGATCAGAGGAGTAGAGATTGTGTTCCAAATCTGCAAATAGCTGCCTCTCTCTCTCTTAGTGATTTACGAGAAGTGTCTGGAGTACATAAAAGATGTTCCCTAAGATCTGATTAAAGGACCTAATGCTGTATGAGTCTTATTGTCTTAAAGTACTATCTTCATATTAGCTTATTCTATCAAGCTAACAATTTACCTTTCTTATTTTTCTAAATTGTTGTTTTTATTCCGTAACTCTTGAATTATACTAAGTTGTTTATTATGGTACAAGATACATGAGTAAAATATTCTAATTCTATTTAAGTGGCTTTAGTTCAACTTTCAACACTAAAGTGTAGATATAAGGTCAAGTTTGCCAAAGAACCTTTTCTTTTTGTTTCTGTACGTTATGAAATGGCACCATATCATCTTCTAGTCTCCCACCCTCAACCCACCTCAAGTTATCGTGCCTGTATAATATTCAACTTTGAAATGTGTCAATTGGCCCCGCGTCACTCTGTATAGACGAGTATATATAGAAAATACAGTTAACAAGCTATATTTTCTACCCACGACAATAAAAGATTTTTTAATTTAAAAAAAAAAATACATTTAAATATAACGATTTCTTTTTGTTTCAGTTTAATGCGTTGAACAACAGTTACCATCCAAAGAGGACTTCAGTTTATCGATGTCCTCCAAAGAACATCACGCCGTCATTTTTTAGCCCTCCAAAGAGAGAATCTGCGTGTTTGTGTTCTCCGAAGAAAATTTCGATGCGGCGCCATTTCCCCACAAATACTTCCGCTCCACATTTTTCTCCTCCAATGAAAAGATCTGTGTGTTTCTATCCAGTCAACAAAGCATCTGTGTGTTCTCCTAATCTAAAGAAAGCACGTTCATCATGCCCTTCACCCAAAATGGAAAACACACCTATAAAAGAGATTAAATATTGTACTTGTTCAATCAATGGGAATGGTACTGGAAACAAGGGTTCACGGTGTGAAAGTCATATCTTATACGTAAAGGCAAAATAGAAAGCAAATAAATTTTCTCTTTGCTATAAAGCTTAATTAACACTTAAAAACCGATGGACGATCCTGAGCGTCCATCCCTTTACTAACGTTGAATCCGCTGGACGCTCACGAGCGTCCAGGCATTTAAACATAAAAAAAGAGTATATAAACTTAATTTCAGACTTTTTAAAGAATAGTCAATTTCCTACTCCTTTGTATAATGCAGGAAAATCTTCATTTTGATATATTTTCATACTTTTTGGGGCAAAACTTTTTGGCAAATGAAAGGGTACTTTGCAAAATTGAGGCAATAGGTACAGGGAGCAACAAATTAACAAGGAAAAAAGAAGGGACCCTTGAACAATCTTATCTTGATGTATCAGTATATTAGCATACATTTCACAAAATTTCTTTGACTAACTACAAAAAAGAAGCATGATATGATATTTTAAAATAACCCTTGATTTCTGCCGGACAGGGCGGTTTCGAAATTTAAATCCCCATCGGCCTTTAAGTGTTAATAGTGAAAAAAAATATTAGTATGCAAACCGTTTGCGTTCTGTTATTGTTTACAAAATTACCTTTATATTTGTGATAATTTGTAAACTTTACGTAAATTTTCCTCTTCAGATATTTCAAAACTGTGTATTATGCGTATTGTAATATTACCATCAGATTTTGTGGTGTTTTTTGATCTTATTGTATCTTTATAATTGTATTATATTTCTTAAATATATATTACCGCTATTTTTTTATACTTTGTCAAAAGCAAATGTTGTTTTCATTTTGTTTTATACTTTTTGTAGTGCCTTTTTTTTTTTGGCAAGATGGAGTACTGGCGTACTTTCTTGAAGGTTTATATTATTATTATTATTATTATTATTATTATTATTATTATTATTATTATTATTATTATTATTATTATTATTATTATTAATAATAATAATAATAATAAAAATAATAATAATAATAATATTTAGTTACAATTTCTCTAGCCAATTTTAAGGGATTTGGTTTACTAAACTCCTTTATACAGGGTGAACCTGAAAGATGTGCACAAACTCCGGGAGGGGATTCGTGACATCAAAAGAAGAAAAAAAAAGTCCTCTTGCATATTGTCGAATTTTGAGTCGTGTAAGAGTGACAGAGGTGCCAACTTGGAATTGAAAATCGAATCGTGACAATTGGAACGGAACAGAAAGATGTGCACATACTTCGGGAGGTGATTCATAGCATCAAAAGAAGACAAAGGAGTCCTCTTGCATGTTGTCGAATTCCACGTCGTGTACGAGTGACAGGAATGCCAATTTGGTATCGAAACTCGAATCTTGACAATTGGAACTGAATAGAAAGATGTGCACAGCGTACACGACGCGGCATTCGACAACATGCAAGATTACTTTTTATCTTCCTTTGATATTACAAATTACCTCCTGAAGTATATGCATATCTTAAAGCTTCACTCTGTATAGTCACTCTGTCGTCTTTCTGGAAGACAAAAAAATCTCGAGAAATAATTGATGGATCAGAGTAAATTTTGGTCAGGATGTAGAAAGTCCAAGGTTAGGAATCAACTTCGATAACTGCTTCCCGGATTAACCAGAATATTTACGTTTAGCGATAATGTGTAAAACTGGATTAACCCGAGTTATTACAGTCATTATATTTTTTTTACGTTCTTGTTTGGAATAGCCCGAAATATTGCGTCATGATAAAGAAAAGTGCACGGAACAAATATTTACACGTGATTCAACCGTCTTTTGTTTTGGTTTCTTGATTTAACACCACTGGTCAGCGTACTACTCCCATAATAGTCTCGTGTTTTCTTAGTATTATCGCTACAAGGGAGCTGTTTGCTAGTTTCTTTTCTATCCCTTTGAAGAAGTTGTGTGTTTATATTACAACTGCATTGTTTTGAGTGCATTTTGCAAACAATGATTACTGATGAAGAAGAAAATTTCAGTGTTTTTAGTGTAGATAGTAGTAGTGACAGTGAATTCGCTACAGACGATTCTTTTTGTATTTTAACATTTCCAATTTGTATAAGGGTAAATAAAAATGTAAACCTAATTTATAAATTACGCTGTGGACAAAACACAGAGGAGCTGGCACAATGAAAGTCAACATGAGGTAGTATTAACAGTTCTCTGGTGTGATTACAGCGTAATTTATAAATTGCCTTTACTTTTTTGTTTGAATTCGTATTACTACTAACTTTTACATTGGATTTGCTTCTATTATATGAAAATAGCATATATTATGACAATATAGCCATTATATTATGACATATGGAACAGTATATGAATATATATAGCATATTTTCAGCATATATTTTATTTCATTCTAACATTTTTTTCTATTTTTCAGTGCCCGAAATAATTCGGGATAATCCAGAAGAAATGTAACTTTTTTCAGATAGCTCCATATTATTATTACGCGGAATTTTTGCGTTTTTTTCTGTTCAGTAACAAGTAGATAAAGATGTTTCTGAATAGAGCATATTTTTTTTAGAGCACAAATTCATTCTATTCTTACATTTCTTGTATTTTTGAACTGTGCCCGAAATAACTCGGGAAAATCCAGAAGGAGTTTTTTGAGGAGCTATAACTTTCGAAATTTAGTGCTGAATGACAATTAACATAGATCATGAGAGGTTGCATTTATGATTTAAAATATGAAATTTTTAAAAAAATATGACTTTTTGGGGACATTTTTCTGCAAAACTATAGACCGGGAAGCGGTTAAAGAATGTGATATCAAAACCGGATGTGATTGGAATTAACCATTTCTGGTTTCAACATTGATCACTGTAGTCCAAAAACGGTTAGAGACAAGCAGTTTTATGCAATCGATTAAGCATCAAAAGAGTACATTTCATTTCAGTCCTTAACTCTACTAAAACTGGAAGTGATATAAATCGACTATAACTTCCAGTTAAGTTGAGTTGATTTTGAGTTTAACGTCCCGTTCAGCAGCGAAGGTATATGAGACGTGGACCTATCCGAATCACATGAGCTCCCACCGGGAGACTATAATTTCCAGTTTCAATATTGATCTATAGTCTATAGAATAAAAATAATAAGAGATAGCCGGAAGCAATTTTCTGGAGTCGATTTAGCGTTCTAAGAATAGATACAGTAAAACCTATCAACTTGGCCACTTCTCTAAGTTGGCCACCTGCTTATCTTGGCCTGGTTCGTCTTGAACCTGCATTTTCCCATAAGACATTCGTTACTTATTACTCTGTAAGTTGGCCACCTGTCTATCTTGGAAGTTGGCCGCATTGAAGCAATGTTTATCCTATGTTGATAATGATAAATTTGCCTGCGTATCTTGGCCACGCGAATACGTTTTGTTATTTTTCTTAATTCTTTCATATTCCCGTATGAGAGTCAAATGTTCTGTATTTATTACTGGAAACAGAGAAGCATAGATTCCCACGATTTGTTCTTGGAGGTCAATGGCCAGAATACTACCCTGACAAAGGGGTGGTGAAGGAAGATGCAAATGAGAAGAAGCACGTACAGGAATTTAGGAAATGGTTGTACGTATTTGTTTACCCTGTCTGTTTTGGTAAAACCATTAGCTATATCGGCTTCTTTCATCAATGGGGAGCTTCAGTAATTCAGGAGGATTCTCAAGGTTAAAGCTCAACATCTCAATTGCCATTTATTGGCACGTGACTGCTTGTCGAAAAGTAGCGTTTTTGAGATATGAATTCCCTTAAGATTTTCTCAAAACGTCTTTCTCTCCAAGGGAAATACTTGTAGTTTATTAAGAAGAGGAAGTTACTACAAAATTAAAATGTTTATATGTGGAAAAAAAAAACATACGTCTAGAATGAACCACAATGAATAAATTTGTTATTAATAACTGATTTGCTACTTTTTGAAAGGTATCTACAGAAAATATTTGTCACTGCCGAAATAATCATATAAACTGCATTGAATTTATAATTTTGCTTTTCTTGTTTTCAATCTGAACAACTCAGTATGCTACAAGATCAATTTCAATAAACTGCGTACATATGTTTCGATTTTATAGTTGTTTGTGTGATTGTGTTTTCCATCCGAATAATTCAGTGTACCAGACTAGTTTTCAGGAAGAAAAAAGTACATATATTAAATATACTGTAGTATTTTTTCCAGTACTGTATATTGTTATGATTACTCAATATACATTATTTAAAAGTAGATGTCGTGGTATTGCTTATTAAAGTTTTACAATCAAGTAATACTAGAAATTATATTCTAAAAATGCATCAATCAAACTTATTTTGTGTAAGTTGGCCACCTGTGTAAGTTGGCCACTTTTCAATGGAACAGATGGTGGCCAACATAGACAGGTTTCACTGTACCATCTTATCTCTTAACCCACTACTCAAACCAAAAATGTCAGAAATCAACTACGACCGGTTTTAACATTGACCGCAATAGGCTAAAAGCAGTAATAGACAGGGAGAAGAGGTTTTTCGGAATCGATTTAGCACTTTAAGAATAGTTACCATCTTCTCTCTTAACAGTCTATTAAAACCGAAAGTGGCTATTTGTTGTGTATGCAGTGGCGGCGATTGGACGTTAAAAGTGCGGAGGCAAAACATGATCTGAATATTTGTATATCAATGTTAGTTTCCACGGTTGATGCTAACACTTTGTTTGACGAAAGATTGTATAACTAATAGGATACTATCTTTTTCACTTAAAATACCATATATTGTATTTCATATTTTATTAAGTAAATTGACAAGAGCAACACAAGTAGGTACTAGCCATTTGTATTCTTAAACGAAGGTGTAAGCAGAGATTTGATTTCTTGCTCATGAACATCTTAAAATTCTGTCTGGAAAATTGTGTGATCAGATTATTTAATAACAAATTTGCAAAATAAATAAATAGAAAGGATAATATTAATCATAATAATGAATAATGAGGATTGTTTTGTAGAAGTTACATTGAAACTGGGGATTAATGAACAACTCACATTTTTAATTCCACACATGATATTAAATGTGTGTTATTACTCTTAGAAAATGAAATACAGTAAATTCAAGCACTATTATACAAGCATATGCTACGACATTTAAAGAAATACTTACTTTTGCAGCTTCCCGAAACATGTTCGTTGCCATTAGGTGCAGTTTTCACTTTCTTGGAATACGGTACATCAAAACTCAACAATACTTACTGGTTAGAATCACTCCGCACTCCAGTTATATAAAATAATCCTAAAAACTAGAATTATGTTGAAGTCACTAAATTTAATTGTATATACATTCATTCACCCCTAAACACACCACTTCACTCGAATATTACACTGCAAAACAATGGAAAAGCTAAAGTTTTTCTTATTATTCTCTTTTTAATGAATATTCCTTACAATTAGAAAGAAGAAAAGACATTTTAAGAACTGTCGATTTTTGTGCAAATTAAAGAATAACTTGTGAAAGACTTTTCCCCCCAAAATGTTATCTCAATTAGTTTCAAAGCGGCTGACTAACATATTCAAGCCCTTGTAAGAAGAAATTAAAGCACGCTGGAATTGTTGCGCTCAAATAGATTGATTTTGAGGCTATTTTCTGTGGCAATTAAAACGCGATTCCTGCAGATTTCTTAACTCCACGGGAAGACAACCAATACGTATTCACGCAATGGCAAATATGTTATATGGCATCATTTTTTTTCTATGAACCAGTCATACATACAATAACGTTACATTTCCAAATGAAACTATATACATTAATGGGTCACTTCAAAAAAGTGGGGATGACAACTACCCCCTTTGCCCTCCGTAATTGCCGCCCATGTGTGTGTATGGATAGGTTTATCTCATACATTTTTCGTAAGAAATTGATAGTTAAAATTGTGTAGTACCATATACAGAACTTTGATAGATGACCTCCTTAAATAAACCTCAGAATTAAATAGAAGCCACACAGCTTTTAAATTTTTAAATTCTCTTCAAACAGCTGAAAGCCCATTTAACACAGCTGGTTACGGGACCCGGACAAATCCGCCAATTACCAAATGCGCCAAACGCGAAAATGACCAAATGTGCCAATTGTGAAAATGGACAAATCAGCCAATGGACAAATCTGCCAATGGACAAATCTGCCAATTGACAAATCTGCCAATTGACAAATCTGCCAATTACCAAATCTGCCAATTACCAAATCTGCCAATTACCAAATGCGCCAAACGCGAAAATGACCAAATGCGCCAATCGCGAGAATGGACAAATCTGCCAATTGACAAATCCGCCAAATACCAAACCTGCCAATTACCAAATCTGCCAATTACCAAATCTGCCAAACGCGAAAATGACCAAATGCGCCAATCGTGAGAATGGACAAATAAGCCAATTACCAAATCTGCCAATGGACAAATCTGCCAATTGACAAATCCGCCAATTACCAAACCTGCCAATTACCAAATCTGCCAATTACCAAATCTGCCAATTACCAAATGCGCCAATCGTGAAAATGGACAAATCTTCCAATTGACAATTCTGCCAAACGGAAAACACCCAACTCTGTTTGTATTATTATCAAATAACTGGATAATCTAGTAAAAACATAAAGAAAGAAAGTATTTATGAGTAACAAGCAAGAAACTAAGAGCAATTAAGAGAAAGTAATCAAATCATCGCCCAAATATTTGAGGATTTGAACGAGGTAACCATTTACAATAGCATTAACATTTACTTATTGGGGGAGATCGGGGCTGGTTGACGAACTGCATATAACTCCTTCATTAATTAACATAATGAGCTGTTGCTACTGTCATAAAAGAGCGACCTATAGATGCAGCTGCCACCTTTATATGGAATTTGTAACTTGCGGATTATGGTGTCTATTAGATAAAGAGTGTTTTTGCCAGTCTGAAGTATTTTTTTCAGTTCTCTGTTACATCACAGAATCGTCACTACTTGGGGTACAGAGGTAAGTAATATAGCATTAGTTAGATCTGAACTTTGTTTTTATGGATATTCAAACAATAAAACGTAAATGCCAAACAATTGCTGAGTAATTACGACTTTGTTGCACAAAATGGGCTTGGGGTTAGTTGGCGTTGTAACGTATATTAGCGTTTCCGTCGAAGAAAAAAAAATTTTGGATGGATTAAAATATTGTATATTGAATGTAAAGGTAGGAGTTAAGTAATACGGCTTCTACTCACTAGATGCCCTTCCACTTCAGTTATAAGTGCTAGTTACGAGGAGTTCCCTCGAATCTCAAGAGATGGCAGCACTTGTAGGCTGCAGCTGCTGGGTGGGATCGCTCGGTAGCTCGGCCACTTGAAGATTGGAAAGGTGAGAGTTAGGTTTAAAAGTTTAGTGGAATTAACTTAAATTCAATTTGGCATGGGATAACATTAAAATTCCCTTTCGGGTAACCTGGTTTGGAATTACGTTATGGTTGGCTTAATACTACATGAATAATATTGCTTCAACTAGTGTTTTTAAAGAATGTCTAAATATTAGTATATGTATAGAATTTCTTGCTGTTTTGGTAAGTGGAGTGCTATTTTTTTTCGAAATTGAAGAATTGGGCTTGAACTTAGTACTGTCCTGGGGAATGAAGCGAGGACGAATTATTTAACCTCTTTTGGCAGTGGAAGGAGATTCGAAATTTATTCGTCCTCTCATTATTTTCCAGAGCAGTGCATGGGATTCCCAATTCTTGGGTTTGGATCCCATTATATTTGGTTCGGATCGCGCATGCTGGGTTCGGATCCTAATAATCATATATTATGCCAACTCAAAAACTATTACAAGGAGGAATTTCAAGTAGAATTTTCATAGATGAATAAACGAGTTAAGACCGGAGTGGACGTATTACTGGTAATTCCTAACCTAACGAAGAATTATTGTAAGTTTTGGGGAAAGAAAATCAAAACATTTAACACTTGGATCCGGATTGTCAAAGAGTACCGAAATGGAATTTAACTTCAGTTTGTGGGAACAGTAAATGTGTATACGGGAAATATTGTATCTTTTGAAATTAATAATATTTTTCGGGTTAATTAATGTTCAAGGAATTGGATATTTTCGAAAAACTTTGGAAATTTAATGTTAACCTTTAGTGTTATTATTTGTTGGGAAGTTTTGAAGAAGTTGAAGTATTTAAACGATTTTCTTTGGGGTTTGGACATTTATTGTTATTGTTATATATATATTTTGTTTGTAATAAATTGTTCCAGTTGAATTTTGAGAGTTTACCTATATCTCCTAGTCTAAATAAGCTTGATTGCTACCAAAAAAAAAATAATATATTATTTTTCAGTGTTTTTACTCTGCATTGCCAAAACAAGAATCGGGGAAATCTATCTCGACTAGTGTGCTTGTGATTGATTTGTATGCAGGTAGAGGAAGGAATTGTGTCTGGTTATTGGACAAGGTTTGACTTTTACCTGTGGACAAGTTAATCACGGGACCACGGTTGTATGTGTGAGCATGCAACGTTACAACTTTCCAATATTCAAGTGCTACTTGTTTTGGCCATATACTTGTTTAAAATTAGAATGTAATGTTAGAAATAAAAGCGCAGAGTAATAAACAGGAGATATATGGGAAGAAAAGAAATTTGTGTGAGGAGAAATTTTGAGAGTGCACCTAGCACAAGTTGGCACGAGTTGTTGCGCATTTATTTGTTGTTTGTAAAAGGAGAAGAATTTACGGATAAATTTGAATTCTGGCTACAGGAAAGATGGATAATAGGCAGAATTATGAAAATATCGATAATTTTGATCGTAGTAGTTCAAGTAGTGAAGAAGGATTTGTAGGTTATGTGGCTTTTGAAAATCCTTGTTTTCGAAATGTTGAATCGAATTTTGATAGTAACTTTGTCGAACCTAATCGTGGGAGGCCACGGATACGTTCTTCCTCTGTTCCAGGCTTAGATAGACGAAATGTATACAGACATAATATGCGTTCTGAACATTTAAATTTTGATTTTAATAAATTAGCAACCGAAGGGGTGTATAAAATGTTATTGGCCGAGACTAATCAATTACCTTTGGTAGACGGTACAAATACAGAATTATCATTCCAATTCATTTTGAAACTTGACAAAATTGTGCGTAGTAAAGATTTACCGTGTGATGTAATTTTAATAGCTAGTTTAGCGCGTACAAAAGGGGAATTTAATTACCTTTTACAGTCAATGATTGGTACAGGTTCAGTTTGGGGAGACATTTGTAGACAACTTGTCATTAAATTCATCTCACCTTTGGCTAGAACACAGTTTATGCGCTTAGAGTTTTACCGAGTTATGAGGGAAAATCAAACCTTGTATGAATTTGTGGAAGAGAAATTATCTTTGATACATGTTTTGGATATGAATTTCGAAGAACCAGTTATTTGTAATTTGATTTGTAATATGGTTAGTCCAATGGTTCATAAATTTTTCAACTGTAGGGGGGTACCGATGACTTTTGAACAACTTGAGGACGCAGCTTTACATTTTGATAATATGTATAGATACAGTTCTGATTATTACAAACTGCGGAATGCTGTCGGACCAGTAATGGGTAGTGTGAATAAAAATCCCCATAAGGGAATAACGAATAAAACGGCTATTTGTAATGTAATTAGTCAACCGGGTATAAATTGTAAAACGGTAGATTTAGTAGAAGGTAGATGTTTGGATGGAAATCTTGAACAAAATCAAAATGTAATAGTTTCTAGTAGCAATACTCATACGTCATCAGGTAATGAACAATTTCAAGGTAAAACAGGTGACATTCGGAATAATATTGTGACTAGTTCTTCGGGTTCAAACAAACATTTTCGAAAAAAGAACAGTGCTGTTAGTAGAAATTCGGAACATGGGTCATTGGTGAATAAATTTGGTTCCCAAACTGTAAATTCTTCACAATATAATAAAAATAATAGAGATCTTCTGGTCGTGCCTGCTTATATAAAAGGGAAATTAGTCAATACTATCCTAGATACGGGGAGTGAGTCCTGCTTTGTGAGTGAAACATTCTTTAGAAATCTGCAAAAACAGTGTAAAATCAGAGAAGTAGACGTTAGTTTACAAGTTGTAGGTCTTGGAGAACAACAAGTGACAGTTAAATCACGAGTTCGCTTATATTTTCGGATGGGTTTTCAACAGTTTTCTGAAAACTTTTATATAGTTCCATCTTCAGAGTTTGATCTCTTATTGGGAAATAGTTTCCATCGAAAATATCAAGCAGTGATAGATGTGTCAAACAGACTTTACAAAATTCAAGCTAGGAAGTTAATAATTCCTATAAATCCCCCATCTAACCTGCAACAGTCTACTCCTCGGACAAACTTTTTATCTTCTAGGGATAGCATAGTCCATCCCACTCCAGCATGCTCGAATGGGGCTGAGGAGGCTGCTCGATTCCCTAGAACCCTACAAAATCAGACACGCAGATCAGAACAGCAGGCGCTTGGAGAACAACAATTGGCTGCTGAATTGGAAACCTATGTGGATCATGAGGTGCTTCAGGTTACTGATTCCGGGCAGAATGCAGCACCTTCAAAAGGTAATTATAAAGTTTCTTCGGAACTTTTAGTTAAAGATCCTGAATTACAAAATTATGTAAATAATCTAGTTACTTCCTTTTCAGATGTTATTAATAATCGCTTAGGATGTGTGAAAGATTTCCATTATCAAATTGAATTGGTTGATAAAACTCCAGTTAAGTTACAACCGTATAGTGTACCAAACTATAAACAAAAGGAATTAGATAATTTTATTCAAGATTTGGTGAAAGAGGGGGTGGTAGAAGAGATAAATGCTTCTCCATTTTCCAGTCCGTGCTTTTTGGTCCAGAATAGAGACCACAGTAAGAGATTAGTCGTGGCTTATGGATCTGTGAATAAGAAAATAATTACACGGAATTTTCCGTCACCCAATCTTGAAAATGTTATCTCTAGCATATCAAATAACCATATATTTTCAAAAATTGACCTCAAGAAAAGTTTTTATCAGTGCTTGCTCACTGAGGATAGTAAACAGGTAACAGCTTTTGTAACTAAAAATAAGATGTATCAATTTCGACATCTGCCAATGGGGTTATCAACTTCACCGCATGTTTTGAGTTATTTGATGTCAAAAATATTAGACGGCTTAATTGGGGATAACTTAGAGATATTTTATGATGACGTGTTAATATTTACACCTGATTTGGAATCACATAAAAAACTGGTTGAGGAAGTTCTAAGTAGGTTCAGGGAAGCTGGATTAACTGTATCACCTTCCAAAACTCTTTTGTTTCAAACTAGAATAAAATATCTAGGGTTTCAATTTGAACGTGGAACGATGACCATAGATGAGGACCGACTTGAAACTATTAAAAATCTACCAAAGCCTAAGAATAGGAAGGGCTTGAATAGGGTGTGTGCATTTTTTCAATTTTTTTCTAAATTTGTACATAACTTTGCTGAACTCATTGCACCTTTACAGGAGATGCGTTCCGCAAAGGTTCCATTTAAATGGACTAAGGAACACGATGATGCTTTTCAAAAACTTAAAGATGCATTTTGTGACGAGGTAATCCTTAAGGTCCCGGATATGAATTCAAGTTTTGTTATTCATTGTGATTCTTCTTTGAAAAACTACAGTGCTATATTATCTCAGTATAATAAAGACGGCGAATTAATGCCGGTACATATGTTTTCAAAGGCCATACCACCATCAGATTGGAGCAAGAATATATACGAGTTGGAGGCGAAGGCTTTATCTTTGGCGTTAGAACGTTTTGAATATTATTTGCATAATTTCTTTGTAGTTTACACTGATTCGAAGGCTTTATCTTAGTTATTACATAATCATAAACGGCAAAGGAAGTATGGTACCTTAATGGAAAAAATTTCCCAGTTTAAATTCAAAATTCTCCATATTAGGACGAGTTCTAACATAGCAGCAGATTTTCTGTCACGAATAGGAAATCATGTAGAATTTTATACTAATGAACCTAATACAGCTGAGGTTATAAAGGATAATGGTAAAAATGTCAACTTAAGTTTTGTAAGTTTTTGGAAATTGCCGTTGTTAAACGAACCCTTAAAAACACATCAACAATCAGATAAAGATCTTCAAGAAATCATAGGTAAATTAAAAAAGAAAGAAAGTGTAGACTCATATATTTTAAGAGATGGTATCTTGTTAAAGAAAACGAAGAGCCAGATTGGGGATGGTTATAGAGTAGTAGTTCCACAAAGTTTAGTACCAACTATACTAGACTATTTCCATTCTCAATTGATAAGTGGTGCTCATAGAGGGGTAAGAAAGACAACTGCCGCCATTGCTAGACGTATGACATGGCCGAATATGTTTAAGGATATCAATGAATTCGTAAGATCGTGCCCAAAATGCCAAAAGATTCGCGATAGGAACACCTTGCCTCAGGGGAATTATTATACGAGACAAGTAAAAGCTCCAAATAACACGTTTTTATTGATATTGCCGGGAAATGGCCTAGTAGTCAGGGATATGAATATGTATTAGTTGTAGTCGATGCCTGTAGTAAATTTGTATTTCTTGAACCTTTAAGGAAACTATCGAGTCAAGCTATATGTAAGAAATTGATGGATATATTTTTACGATCTGGGTTTGTCTCTAAAGTGGTTCATGATTGTGCGACATATTTCGTATCAGGGTATTTTACACATTTCCTGTATAGCCTAGGGATACAGGACATAAAAACCTCGCCGTATAACCCATCACCGAACATTTGTGAGAGAACTATACGTAGTTTGAAAGGGATTTTGAAGGCATACATTGATAAGAATCAAAGAAATTGGGCCCAACTATTATCTAAAATTGCTTTATCTATCAATGTGAATCTTAATGAAACTACGGGTCTCTCTCCATGTGATATCTACTATGGAAGAACCATGTATAGCCCGCTTGATGTCAAGTGGCTAGTAGATTTGGGTATATTAGACGACGAAGTAGACAAGAATACGAAGTATGAAATTATAAAAAGAAATTTAGAGAACGCCTGGAAAAGATGTGAAAAAACCTACTCTAAGAGGCATTTGCCAGTTAACTTTAAGGTTGGTGATCAAGTTTTGACCAAAAGATTCATGAAAGCATCATTGGAGAAACACTTTAACCCTAAACTTGCTGAAATTTGGGAGGGTCCTTATTTTGTAGTTGGTCAACCGACTATGAATACCTTGTGGTTGGAGAAGGTGGACAACCCTCAGGTCAAAATAAAAAGACATGTTCTGCATTGTAAGCGATATATTCTGCCAAGAAATGCGCAACCCGTGAACCAAGTTAGAGATCAGTAGGTTAAGGTGTAAGGTAACAGAAAAAAATAGTTAAATATTTGTAAGAAAGATTATTTTATTTTGTTTATCTATATATGTGATATGTTTGTGTGAATTGTTTGTGTCGCTTAATTTTTGTATCCTGCAGGAGCTGTCCGTGGTCTTGGTCCTAATGTTTTTTGTGGTTATGTCCGAATGAATGAGGGAAGACGATCTTCCAACATTTACCCGAATTTGGATACAGATATGTACGCGGATCTGTCGCATCCTTGTAATAAAGCACGTCCTCAAGGTATAGAGGGATGGAGACTGGAAGTTGTAAAATTTTTGTATAAGCATGCAATGCATGGAAATTGTAATTTTAATTAAGATCATGATTCTTCTCCTTAAACGCATATACTTTTGAAGGATGTAATTAAATTTTTGGGCAGACGGATCTATATGTAACGTATATTAGCGTTTCCGTCGAAGAAAAAAAAATTTGGATGGATTAAAATATTGTATATTGAATGTAAAGGTAGGAGTTAAGTAATACGGCTTCTACTCACTAAATGCCCTTCCACTTCAGTTATAAGTGCTAGTTACGAGGAGTTCCCTCGAATCTCAAGAGATGGCAGCACTTGTAGGCTGCAGCTGCTGGGTGGGATCGCTCGGTAGCTCGGCCACTTGAAGATTGGAAAGGTGAGAGTTAGGTTTAAAAGTTTAGTGGAATTAACTTAAATTCAATTTGGCATGGAATAACATTAAAATTCCCTTTCGGGTAACCTGGTTTGGAATTACGTTATGGTTGGCTTAATACTACATGAATAATATTGCTTCAACTAGTGTTTTTAAAGAATGTCTAAATATTAGTATATGTATAGAATTTCTTGCTGTTTTGGTAAGTGGAGTGCTATTTTTTTTCGAAATTGAAGAATTGGGCTTGAACTTAGTACTGTCCTGGGGAATGAAGTGAGGACGAATTATTTAACCTCTTTTGGCAGTGGAAGGAGATTCGAAATTTATTCGTCCTCTCATTATTTTCCAGAGCAGTGCATGGGATTCCCAATTCTTGGGTTTGGATCCCATTATATTTGGTTCGGATCGCGCATGCTGGGTTCGGATCCTAATAATCATATATTATGCCAACTCAAAAACTATTACAAGGAGGAATTTCAAGTAGAATTTTCATAGATGAATAAACGAGTTAAGACCGGAGTGGACGTATTACTGGTAATTCCTAACCTAACGAAGAATTATTGTAAGTTTTGGGGAAAGAAAATCAAAACATTTAACACTTGGATCCGGATTGTCAAAGAGTACCGAAATGGAATTTAACTTCAGTTTGTGGGAACAGTAAATGTGTATACGGGAAATATTGTATCTTTTGAAATTAATAATATTTTTCGGGTTAATTAATGTTCAAGGAATTGGATATTTTCGAAAAACTTTGGAAATTTAATGTTAACCTTTAGTGTTATTATTTGTTGGGAAGTTTTGAAGAAGTTGAAGTATTTAAACGATTTTCTTTGGGGTTTGGACATTTATTGTTATTGTTATATATATATATATTTTGTTTGTAATAAATTGTTCCAGTTGAATTTTGAGAGTTTACCTATATCTCCTAGTCTAAATAAGCTTGATTGCTACCAAAAAAAAATAATATATTATTTTTCAGTGTTTTTACTCTGCATTGCCAAAACAAGAATCGGGGAAATCTATCTCGACTAGTGTGCTTGTGATTGATTTGTATGCAGGTAGAGGAAGGAATTGTGTCTGGTTATTGGACAAGGTTTGACTTTTACCTGTGGACAAGTTAATCACGGGACCACGGTTGTATGTGTGAGCATACAACGTTACAGCGTATAGTATTTGGGGTTGGTTGGCAAGTGCGCCAAACAACCTCATGTGAAATTTTATTTCATTTTATTTTTATTGTTACATTGTTTGTTTTATTGTTATATAGTTTACAGTTCTACCAATCTTTTACTTCAATGTTATAGAATAGCATGCAGATATTGGATTGCTGTCAAAATTTAGAAATCGAGAAAAGACTGTATGCCGGACTCTGAATTTTCTGAATAGGCCTAATTCTCTGGATCAAGAATATTTTGCATGTGCTCTTTTGTTACAAAAATAAAGGTCTAGCTATTGCTTTTTCTTTCTTTGTGGAAAGTAGGAAATAAATTGCATTTCTCGATAATTCAGCTAAAACATATCTTAGTTTCTCTTAGCTACTTTGTGAACAGCGGGAAATAAACTACCTTTCTTGATAGTTCAGTTATTTTAATTACATTTTGAAATAATATGAAGAATTAACCTACACCAAATCATATTAAAACTGATATGGTTTGATAATCTTGTAGCTTTCAATGTCATGACAACCAAGCTAGAATAAAAGAAAGAAGTTTTCATATTTCATAATGCTAATTCTTTTAAATGTTGTGAATAAAAGTAATTTCAAACTTCAAATAGCCTACTTCATTGCAATATATATAATAGAATTCAGAAAAATAACGTATATTCCTAATAAATCCAGTTTTTTGTGTGCTTTGCTATATTTAAAAAGAATGCCAACTAGCCCCCGGAGAACGGGCATTTCAGCTAGTTTAACCAATAAAATACAAACCAGGGACATACACAAGCGATAGGTTCTGGTGGTCCGGACTCAGCTCCCCCCCCCAAAGCTGCTTTTCTGTGAATTTAGTCTAATTTTAGGAGCGATTTTACAAATTTTAAAATTCTTTATTCTCAAATTGAAATTGGACCCCCCTCTAGAAAGAAATTGCTGTGTATGCGCCTGATAAAAACAGTAGAGGGAAAGTGGGTTGTATTGATTGTAACTACCGTTTTAAGAGTGATTCGTGCAATTAAATAGGGATATTCATTGGTGCATCGATCGGCATCAGAGTGATAAATTTCGGAATAAATTCCAGCGGAAAATTCTACGGGTGCTGAACGCTTATCAAAAATCCTCTATAAATGTTTGATCCTAGAAGCACCCATCTAATTAGTTAATTATTAGTGTTTAGCGTTTCTTTCCAGCACCGAGGCTATATATAACTTGGACCTACAGTTTGAGATGGGATCCGAACCACCGCAATGCGCTTAAAATTAAAATCTCTCGCACTGGGAATCGAACCCAGGACTTCCTGTGTGGCAGATATATCCTAGGCACTAGACCTGTCTCAAATCCAGTATCATGTGTAATTATAATATGCGCTTATCCTAGACACTTTTGTCTGATCATCAAATGAAAACCACCGGTTAAGTTGAAAATACGTATGTGTATACAGTTACTGTAAGCAGTAATGAAAGTGATGTTTAATTTTGTATAGGTGAAAATTCTTTGTATCTCCTTAACATGCACAACGATATGTTCAAAAAATATTTCTAACGTTAAATAAACCACCTGTAGACCTTGTAAACATATTTTATATTTAACTCAATAGTCGTAACAAGGTACAACACTTTTTAGTAAAAACACTGTATAAGATGTGAAGTTTCAATACTATAACAGTATCTTCATCAGAATTAAACAAAGTTATCTAGTGTTTTTTTTTAGAGGGGGGGAAAACCCTGCTATGATCCAAGCTTCCACCAAGTGCGCCTTGTGGACAAACATCGTGTAGTTTTCTCTAGTTATTTCCGGCTCCTCTCACTTTCTTCATTTCACTATTATCGTCTTTTTTCTTAAATTTGTTACATAATCACTGGAAAAAAATCAAAATGTTGTTTCTACTCTTTCTACATCCCGTGGTGTAGGCCAATGTTGTGGTTGCAATGAGGTACCTAAAAGAACACCAAAAGCGATTCTACTAATGTAATGTCGTATAATGCATTGCCCTTCTTCCTAAGATGCCTCTATTGGCATGCAATAGGTTGTAATAACTTTATGAAGAACGTGGTATGTATAAGCTTTAATGTATGACATTTTAACGAACATACGTAAGACACTATAATATTTATACATGCCATTAAATTGTGTAATTGTGACTCTATATTATGTTTGCAATTGTAAAAAAAAAAGTACATTATATATCTAAAACAAGGTGACTGAATGAGAAATGGAAGAAGAATACATGTTGATTTCGAAGTTACGACTACTTACTTTATAAATTTATAGTTTATATCTATTCTCAGGTTATCGAAATGACTAATGAAAAATATATAACTACAGTAGTTATGCAAATCAAAGAAATATGAGTCGAAATGTTAAGTTTTGTGTAAATAAGTTTATAGTTATAAATAAATTTATAAGTACAGAAAAAGGAACATGTCATACGAATCGTTATTTTAGAGAACCTAACCTATTCATTGAAAACCATAAAGTAAAAATTGTAAGAGAATAACACTTACCCGAATAATAAGAAAATATATATATACTTTATATATACTTTATTATAAGTAGGCAACTTGTGATACTTTTATTGAAGTTATAGCATTTGTTCCAAAGGACGAAACTGAACATGCCCATGAATATATTATAATGAAAGAAATACAAGAGAGTATGAAGATAAATATGTGAGTAATGTTCGTCGGCCACATGGCAGAGGGGCGTAATTTGCATTTTTAATTTTTTACAGGAAAGAAGAAAAAAGATTTTGCTTGATTTGAATCTCTCGGTACTCTCTCAGATTAGAAGCAAACACAAATCTTTTTTGTTATTTTGATATTTGAGGTCAAAATTTATTTATTATGCCTTTTATCATGTGCATTTTCATACATAACATTTTTATTGAATTTCTACATGTTAGTGTCGTACATACGCCCTTATGTCATAAACAATTTATTTCCAACAAAGTACTTAAATGAATTTCTACATACCGCTGTTGTTTACTTACGCAATAATAAAACAGTATACACAATGAATTAAAACACAATTATAACAGTAGTCCTTTCCGTCAGTACTTTTTTCTATCAGAGGAATAGTAATTTTTCTAGATTGGACTTTCCCACGTTCTGTTTATACAACCAAGATAACGAAAGAGAATATTCAATACTTTTTTTTTCATACATAGAGATGCAATAGTGAGATTCAATAATGCTGATTAATTTTTACCCATAACAAGATTAATTCCAATCTTCATTAGCTATTTCAGATTATGCACAAGTACTTTTACTGAGTGCCCGAGTAGGAAATCTCTAAGTAGTCCTTAGCGTGATCGAATGTAACAGGATTTATGGAAAAGCTGTGATACTCTTACAGGATTACTTTAGTGTTACAGAGTTTCATTAAATCATTCCTCATTTCCTTGGAAATTGGTAGCAGTCCTGAGTACAGATGAAAAGGATTGTATTTCTTTCTAGGTGTTCGAAAGGATCTTGAATGTGAGGATTCTCTGAAAGGCTCGGTCATCCTTTCCTTGAAGAGAATCTTATTTTTGTATTTTGTGAATCTCAGCCATCTTAACTTTTGCCATGGAAAAGTAACACCGTTCTGATCTTTGAATGTAGCTAACTTATAATAGCCTTTTGCTGCATCAAAATTATAGAAATATTCTGTTGTCATCGAATGTTCCGTGAATGGCTACAGCTTTCGTCTTGCCATCTTAGCAACTATACACCAATCAGAAGGTGTATAATTATCTATGTTCTTCTTTGCGCGTTCTATGACTCTATGCATGGAATCAGCTTCCATCTGAGTGTGTTCTGGTTCAAGAAACTTGTGGTCAATACAGGTTACACTTGTATTATGGCTGCATACATACATTGCTGCATTTTCCTTGTTCAAATTCTGTCCACTACAACAGTCTGAATACATCGTCACTTGTTTACTCCAGGAGGTAAATTTCGCAAGTAGAGTAGAATGCAGGAGGCAATTTCATCAGGGCCTCTCTTACCTCTTGTTTCATCCCATATGTAACAAACCCCTTCGCGCGTGGCTAGATTGTAGATGGTGAGGTTGTAAACATTAAGTTTACGAACATAATACATAACACCCGTTTTACGTGAAGGCGTTGTCAAGACTTGTTTGAGATCAAAACAGATAGCTATATGAGTATCGTCCTTTGTTGCTTTTTCTTTGTCTTTTTGCTCTTCTTACCTTGCTTCTTTTCTTTTCAAATGTTATTCATAAACCAATTTCTCTCTTTCTTTTTCCTAAGAAGACAAATTTTTAAAACTGACTAGTTTTATATTGATCTTTCTTCGGCTTGTGTATCTTGATATTCATTTCTTTCAGAATTTTCCAGTATGAAGTAAGCCCCATCACATTTCCAGGTGGGACTTTCTTCTCCTTGCAGTATTCCTTATAAAGGTTGTAAAGCTTCACATTCGACAGTCCTGCCTCAACATAATAATAGCAGGTTGAAGATCGACAATAATGAGAGTCAACTCGGGATATCGATAGCACATGCTCTTTTACAATATTTTTGACTGCTGATGTTAAACTGTGTTTCGGTTTGTATTTCCCTCGAAGCTCGTGACCTGTACTTCCCGAAGAAAGCCCTTTCTGCAAAACGAAACGACACACTTTATCAGTAACGTCAAGAGTACAAAGAAAAAACTGCTTGCAAACTTGTATCATTTTCCCATCGATAGTTAAATAATAGTCAACTGTGTATTGCCTTCTGGAAGTGGTGTTATATTTTCCGCGTAACTTTAACCTTCGCTTCATGTGACGCAGAAGATAATCTCTCTGTCTATGTATGTCTCCTAGTTTCCAGTATAAACGATGCAAAAATTTCCAGGTATTATTCTTTCATAATTTGTTACCAACTGTACACGCATCTACATGAAAAATTGGGTACTCTGCGCGAATCACGAATTTTGCCAGCACTGGTAACATATTTCTTACACAAATTACGATTAAGTTTGGCTTTCTTCTTCTTCCAGTTCATGGGATTCGTATGTCCCTTGCTTTGGATGCATGTGATGATTTTGTGGCCACATTTATTTCTATTAGCATTTCATCATTTGAAGTACTTTCACCTTTGTCCACCTCAAAATCCAAGTCGGCATCGCTATCGTACGATAGTCTAATATCAGTAACGGAGTGTCCAGAGTCGTCTGTCTCCAAAAGCCTGGATATTTCCTAATCCGATAGCGAAACACCGTCCATCCTGATCACTCTCTCCATCTCGACTACAAGATCCATACACACTGTAAAACTTAAGAAAGGCCAATAATGCCATAAACTGCAACATTATTTAGTTTACTTATTCACCGCCTACAATAAAGCATTGGAGAAAAAATATATAACCTAATGTGGCTTATTTTGAAGTCGCAATTGCTTTAATACGGATCTGAATTCAACTTACGCCCATCCATTGTACTTACGCTCAGATATACGTTTTCTGCAATGTGAATATTATATTTCTGACAAATTCGTAAGTGAACATAAACTTTCCTGTCATGAACAACTTTGTGAAACATGTCTCCCAAACTTTGAACTGAAAATCCGTTTTTATTGGGAATTAACTTACATCAATTTGCCAGGGGCAAGAATGTAACTTAAGTGATTCAATGAGCGAAAAAAATGCATTTGTAAAAAATGTCACGGTAGAGGCATTATTTAATCTTAAAAAGAATGTAAATGTATGTCGAGGAAATATTATCTTGTAAAGGACAAACTGCGTTTCTTTACTAATATGACCACAAAGGGTGTAACCGTAGCAAATATTGTTGGACAAGTCTTTTGGGAGCCAGTTTATTTCTTTTCTTTATTTTGTTTATTCAGTTATGAGTATTTCAAGTTTGAAGTTACCGACGAAGTGCCTGTGGTGCACCATCATGTGAGTAGCCCACTATGAGAGGGATACACTTTACACAAAAGCTCTTTCAATTTTCAAAGGGCCTGTGACACTTCCATAATGTGTCTGGGTCACAACAACCTATTTTGATGAATCTTGGTAGACTAATAGAACACTTTGCAAAACTACTGTAACTAGCAGGAATTTGTCGAAAAAACTGTTGTTTCTGAGATACAGTCGATTCATTAAAAACCAAATTTGTCGTGATATCTCGAGAACGAATCCACAGAAAACAAGAAAACTTTGCAAGCCATAGTAGATACATGATAGCTTTAAAAAAAATATAACGAATTGTTTGCACCTGCGCAAAACTGCGCATAATGCGAAAATAATTGTGCGCATTCGCATATCTCGAAAACGTGAAGACTGCGATATATTTTTCTCTTGCTTAGTTTGAACTACATGACAAGTATAACATAATGCAAGAAAAAAAAACTAGACTGAAAGGTGAGCGTTTTCAACCAATTCAGGTGAGAAGAAGTTAGGGTGGTCTGGTCCCGGACACCCGTGTCTACTTACGCACTTTGTCTGGCTTCTCAGTCATACATTTCCATTACACCTGTGTAGAAGTCATATAGTTAACATTATTAGTCGCCATATTCGGGTGTAGTGATATCAAGTACTGTAAGTCTTCAATGTTACACAACAGTAACACAGTATTAAGAGAGCGTAAGGAAACACTATCAGGCCTATAGACGCAGTCTATTCGAACACATCAGTGTGATGCAGGCATCTATGCTTCAAAGAAAAGTGTCAAAATCATAGGTCATAGGGTTTACTTATATATAGTTTCATGTCTCGTCTTGCAAATAATAGACAGATTTCGTCTCGAAGTAATTGCTCGTTGTCGAGACGAGACGAGACATGAAAAAGGTTTCGTTTCGTGGCAACACTAAATATATATAGGTAACCCTATGGGCTATGATTTTGGCATGTTTCTTTGATGCATAGATGTCTGCATCACCCTGATGTGTTCCAATAGACTGCGATCATAGGCCTGAAAGTGTATCCTTACGCTCTGCGTAGGTGCAGACAATTCGTTTTAATTTCGTTTCAAAGGTATCATGTATCTACTATGGCTTGCAAAGTTTGCTTGTTCTCGGTGGAACCGTTCCCGAGATATCACGACAAATGTCATTTTTAATGAGTCGACTGGCTCTGAATCGAATCTCAGAAACTACAGCTTTTTCGACAAATTCCTGCTAGTTACATTAGTTTTGCAAAGTGTCCTATTAATCTACCAAGTTTCACCAAAATCGAGGGTTGTGGCCCAGACACCTTATGGATGTGTCATAGGCCCTTTAAAAGTAGTGGAAGAAATAATAAAAAAGGACTTGAACCATATAAATATTGTTACTTTACTATTTCAACATAAACAAAGTTACAACTGTGCTGACGACCTTTACGGGGATGAAGATTTCACAAGTTTGGTTGGACCTCTCATAGAATTTGTGTAAAAGACCATAAAATCTACGAGCAGCCCTGTCTATGGCTGACCTAATTCATTAAGCGGATGTCAGCTTCTTTTTTATATTTTCGAAATAAACCAATATATGTATTCCTTATTATAATAGAAGAATGCAGCTGGTAATCAGTTAATAATAAAAAGTCTTCAATAAGAAGCTATAATCTTTAACAGAAAATGGATAAGGAAAGTAAGAAGAAATGTAATTATTATAGCAATAATAACATCGTTAATAAGTAAGCAGTAGTTAGTATAATCATGACTTGTTTACAAACACGTATCTTGAAATCTTTTTTGAGTACTATATTTAGAAAGTTTAGAATATTTAGTTATTTTTCATATACACTGTAAAAATTTAGCCTTAAATTTACTGACCGATTACCGTCAACTCTCGCTGCCATCCGATTACCCTAAATTTTACGGACCACCGTTTTTTCATAAAAACGGCAGACCGTATATTTAGAAGCAAAATAATATTGACCGTGTTTAGAAACAAATTTGGTACCGTATATTTTACGGTAATTTACCGTAAAATTTAGGGATCGTTTTTTTTTTAAAAAAAAGCACAGGTGTGTTATTACCGTACAAGATTTACGGTAATTGTCACACCGATTCCCTATCTAGAGGTCCTTGCCGGTCCAGCGTGCCCTCTTGCTAGATCCAGTAAGAATTCTTGCTGGGCAATATATATTGACCCAAGTTTCATCGAATTGCTGGAAACTGTATCAGTACACACACTAGTTAGCAATAATTTTTCCTTGATGGATGCAACTAGAGTGCACGCTGGTCCACTGGTGTTAAAGACTACTTAACTAAAGAAAACACAAAAGTGAATGAAAGAAGCTTTGCACCTACGACGTGCATAATATCCATAAGAATAAAATTGAAATTAATTCTTAGTTTGTAATATCGAACCCTTGTTCTGATATCATCTTGAACATACATTGCTTTTTCTTTTCAAAATTATCAATTTTGTCATGTATTGAACAAAACACCAGAAGAGGATTCGATATTACATACCAAAAAAAAAAAAAATACTTCTTGAATTTTATAGCTGAGTTTTCGCACGCTTTGAAAATGTAGTTGGAACAAACATCCATGTCCTTTTAAGATATTCATAAATCGATATTCTGTTGCAGTGTTAAGACTAGCTTTATCGCATGTATTTTCGCTATGAGTACCAGTAGACTAATAGACCTCAAATATTCTAATCAGCGATTCATTCGATTAGTCGCATTATTACGGTTTCAGATAACCAAGCAGGCACCCGACAACATAGCTTAGAATGGCCAGAACCATGACTAAACAAGTGTAAAACCATATGACTTCTCACAACATTGCCTACAGTATCAAGTATCCGCTATCCCAAATTAATAAATACCTGTTTGCATAATTATGTAACAGTGGCATCAATGCTAAAAAAAAAAAAGTCACCAAACTTCCACAGTATCGAACTTTTGCATGTTTATTAAACGCTCAAATGTATTAACAAGACACCAGATCAGATTATAGGTACTCAGAACAAAATTAAAGATAAAAATATTTACAGAAATATTTTTCAAATCTAACAATTCATTTATCCAGAAAAAATAATGACAGCATGGGCGACCGATGAAAATTTTCTAGGGAACTCATCTCCCTGGTTACTATATACCCTATTACATTTGATATTTTTTATTTGTATTAAGAAATTTAATACGTTTTCGTTAACTAGGGGAGCGACCCCCTGCCCCTCCTTCGGGCACACATGAGTGACAGTATACTTTTATTTCTGTAACATGAAAAATTCCAGTTGATGTTACACAATTTATGTAATGCTGTACTAAGTACGGTAAACTACGAAGCACTTTTCCTAATTTTTTCTTTTTTTAAAAAAAAAGAAGAAGAAAGAATTTCAACATTGTGATTCTAATTCTAGCTTCACCACCACTCGTAGTTGGCTACATTATCATAAGACGTTAGTTTATACATCCAGCAGCTTCTATAGTTCACTGAGAGTCAGCTTTGCTGGGTTCTTAGACTGTAGGAACTTTGCCCATGTTACAAGTAACTGTTGTCCTCTTGACCTGATTTACAGTCGTGAAATTTAAAACCGAAAGTTATAATAGAAGAAATTGTTTTACAACTATAAATTTTGGTATTTATTTTTTGTACGACCTTGTACTTAGTGAGAAATTCTAATTGTAATTGTGAAAGTTGTGAATATTTGAAAGAATGTGAATAAATATTTTTATAGCCTTGTAAATAATAAATAAAGTAAATATTTTAAGTAAACACTTTTGTAATTTTCTTCAAAAAGATTCTAAAGTGACGGCTTATATTTTGATGTCCCTATTCAAATTAACCGTCCCGAAAACAGGTTCGGATTCATTTTAACCAATTTGAAAATACTTATTACCAAGACTTCTTAATTAACTTGATTGTTATTACCTACGATTACAACTAGCATGTTCGAAAACGTATATGTGTGTCACCTTACGAAAAGACAAGCAAGCTGCTAGTTCGCTACTGAAAGGACAAGATTCAGTTGTTAGTGCAGCATATTTTTTTAAAAAAATAAACTAAACATGTAAACGTGTACTCGAGCATCTCATTTTAATTGGTTCGATGTGATTTATTGATTTATACATATATAATGTGTTTGACATATATATATATATATATATATATATATATATATATATATATATATATATATATATATATATATATATATATATATATATATATATAATTTTTAAAGGAAGAAAATCAATCAACATTCTGGACTATATTTCATTAACTGAGTAATGTAGTCTTAGAATTTGTGTAATAAAGATCTTAATGACAGAGACGACGACTTCTATATAACTTTGGGGAGGCATTGAAATATGTGTAGTTCCTTGTCACAAATTCGAATAAAGATATCTACATCCAGGGAGGCCGATCCCCAAGATCAGCGCGCATGGTTAATGACGATATAATTCAGTTTCACTTTTATATCAGTAAGTAGCTGTAACAAAGCATCAATTTTCATATCTACGAATAGGATGTTTTAGTACATGTTCTAGAAAAGTTTACACGGGTTTTTACCTGGCATTTTGTTTACCTCAATATTATCAATGGAATGATATATGTCTCGTCATTGGAAGACTGTTAGGACTACGCGTATCATTCTTGGAAATATGTGTGTCAGTGTTAAGAGAAATCAAGCAACAAAAGGTACAATCCGATTGTTAACAGTTAATATTTTTCACTTTAGGAATCTGTTATCAAGATCACAAAATTATTTTATGCACTAAGCATACAAGTTACAAAACACTAGTTGCTAATGTGGATTTACTAATAGATGAAAAGTTAACTCAGTTATACTAATTTTCCTTTTATATCAACTAATCTTGGATCATATTTAATCCACATTAAACGTATTAACTACATAAAGAGAAACTTGCTCTGAAAACACTGGTCAACAGTGAAAATGCTTCGGAGATAAAACGAATCAATTTTCACTAATTTTAGGGTGCTGATAACGAATATGAAATTCGTTTTTGAAGATTGGTTCGGGTTTTAAAGAAATACGTTATCATCCGATGTGCTCTGCTGGGCAAATTAAGGGTTCATAGCAACAGAAGCTGTCTACTTATTTCAATAAACTTCCATTGTTTGACGGTTAGTTTCATTGCTACCCTCAGGGACATACGCAGGGGTGGGTCCTGTGGGTCTTGACACCCCCACTTGTTTGTAAATTTAGTCTAATTTGAGGTTAAATTTTACAAATTTTAATATAATTTAGCTTCAAATTGTGTTTGGACCCCCGAAAAGCTTAGGGCCCCTTCCGAAATAAATTCCTGTGTAGTCTCTGCCTATTCATATTGCTCGCACTTCATCGCTGACAAAGAAATATCAACCACTTCACGGTTTAGTTTGTATTGAAGAGTTTGACAGAGAAAACATGTTGTGTAACGTTATTTTGTAGTTACAATTTGCCATCTCGGACGTAGTGGTGGTGGTATATTGGGCGGGTGGGTGGGTGTTGCTATTATTATTATTATTATTATTATTATTATTATTATTATTATTATTATTATTATTATTATTATTATTATTATTATTATTATTATTATTATTATTATTGTTGTTATTATTATTATTATTTATCTTTCTATGACTATACTAAGCAGAAATATGTTGCGTAAATGTGTTTGCAGTGAAGAGCAAATTGTTGTTTTTAACGAAGTGAAGCGAAAAGTGGTATTTCGCTCCTATCATAAAGAAAGCCTATCACTTGTACTTTGGCTGTAAAGTGGGAGATGTGGACAAGAACTGAGCACCACATATATGTTGTAATACTTGTTCTACAAATTTGCGGGACTGGCTACACGGAAAAAGGCCATGCGTGCCATTTGCAGTTCCAATGATATGGAGAGAACAGACAGATCATACTTCAAACTGCTATTTTTGCATAGTTCTTCCAATTAAAGGTATATCCAAAAAAGAAAAAAGTGGACTGCTACTTATTCAATTCAAATATTCCTTAAAATGTTCATCACTGAGCTACACTCTGAAGAACTAAAGGTTCCACAACTTCTCGTACCTTACTCCAGTGTTTTACCCGATGAAGAACAAAAGGTGAACAATGTCGACCCACATTGTCAAATTCTGCTGCAGATTCATCGTCTTCCAACGATTCTAACCTCACAAAGCCAAAATATCATTATCTATTCACCATATGATACTCAACCTGAATTAAATTACCTGGGGTTTTCAAAAAGTGGCGCAGAACTGCTGGCATCCAAACTCAAGAAGTGGGGAGCTTGTTCTGAAGATCTAAAAGTGTTCGTGTTTTGAACAGGTCAGAATCTCCAAACAGTATTTTCAGTGGAAAGTGACATATTACGTTGTAACTATGTAGGCCTAACTGGTCTTATGAGTAAACTTAACATAGACGATAATCTCAATGAATGGCGGCTATTCATAGACGCATCAAAACATTCTTCAAATATATTCTGCGTAAACTTCCACAAATTGCTGAAACTAAAATCAGGTATGAATCCTTATAGGCACTCAAATTCGCCTCCTCAATTCAACTCCTCAATGATCCTGAATTTGATGCAGTGTTGGAAAATGAAGAGAGGATTGCATGAGATTCTTTCCGAAAAGTGGTGACGAATGTTTTGGAAAACGAGCGGTCTCAGAACTATAAGAAAGTAGAGTTGTACCTAATATCTTCTACCAAGCAATAGGGTGTAATGTATCACTAAAAATACATATGTTGCACTCCCATATAGATTTCTTCCCAGAAAATTGCGGAGCAGTCATTGATGAACATGGGAAACATTTCTACCAAGTTATATATATGATGGAGAAACGATATCAGGGCTACTGGAGCAACTCTGCTCTTGCCGATTGTTGTTGGACGGAAAATTCCCAATTTTACCCTAATTTCCCCTTTTCTCGTACAACACACACACACACATATTATCATGATATCATTTGAAAGCCTGTTTTATTCTGAAGAGAATGACGTATAAGTCATGATACTCAAATAAATAATAGGGCCGCGGTGGCTCAGTGGTGGAGCGTTCACCTCTGGTGCTTGGGGTCCCGGGTTCGATCCCAGTCCCCGCCAAGTGAACTTTGTGGTGGACAAACACCGTATGCGTGAGTTTCCTCGGGTTTCTCCCGTTTCCTCCCACTTTCTTCATTCTACCATTTTTTTCATTACTCATCATCACCGTCTCCTTTAGCCTTACCGCCATAACCGTTGGACGTAAAACTCAGATTTCATTTCATTTCAAATAAATAATACTGTTCGGACTAATTTGATTTTATAGTTATCTCACTTTCTTTCTATATGAAATTTGGTATTGTCTAGCAGAACTGAGAAATATTTTTTCCGTCACAACTATTGTAGGTATTACAATGAAACCTGGCACATATATTATTTATAAACTACAGTAGTTTTAAAGATATATTATATTTGGGTGCCTTTAGTTGGGGCCGTACCAGGGGGTGCTACATTTGAACAAAGGGACTTTTGGACGGGAAATTCCCAATTTTACCTTGAATTTCCTTCTTCTTATACATCATGTACACATGCGCATAGTACCATTTGCAAGCTTGGTTTATTCTGAAGTGAATGGCATATGAACCAAGATAATCGGATGAACAGAATTGAAGCAATAGCTACTTAAGTGAAAGACCAAATAGGCTTGTTGGCTATCCAATAATTACAACAAACATTAATCTTTTCGGGTTCGATTCCCAGTGAGAGGGCATTAAAATTCAAACGTGTTACGTCACGTCTCATATAACCTAAGTACAGCAATGGGATACTAAACTCCAAAAACCAACATCAGTAAACATTCATTTTGAAACATAATTGCGAATTTATAAAAGTAACACACATTAAAATTAAAATACCCTTTTCCGCTCTTTCATAAATTCTCCTTCCTCTTCTTCTTTGTAATACTGTGGGACGATGATTGAAGAATACATCTAAAGTAAAATGATAGTTCGGTGACTTATCCATTGGCAGATTTGGTAATTGGCGGATTTGTCAATTGGCAGATTTGTCCATTTTCACAATTGGCGCATTTGGTAATTGGCAGATTTGGTAATTGGCGGATTTGTCAATTGGCAGATTTGTCCATTCTCACGATTGGCGCATTTGGTGATTTTCGCGTTTGGCGCATTTGGTAATTGGCAGATTTGTCAATTGGCTGATTTGTCCATTTTCGCAATTGGCGCATTTGGTCATTTTTGCGTTTGGCGCATTTGGTAAATGGCAGATTTGGTAATTGGCAGATTTGTCCATTTTCACAATTGGCGCATTTTGTTATTTTCGCGTTTGGCGCATTTGGTAATTGGCAGATTTGTCCATTGGCGGATTTGTCAATTGGCAGATTTGTCCATTTTCACGATTGGCGCATTTGGTCATTGGCAGATTTGTCCTAGGCCCCTGGTTACCACTGATAGAAAAAAAAAAACACACAATTATCAAAAGAATTTGAGTAGTAGAAAGAGTTGATAAAAATAGATAGGTATGCATTGCGTTACGTTACTTTGTTTTTTCTTTTTCTTTATTCATTCAGAATGTATTTACAATTTTATTTCTTCCTTGACTACCTCTAGGCTGAAAGAATTAACTTTTATCCATGCATAACCTTGATCTATGAGGTAAACCTCGGAATCAATTCTTACCAGGAAGCAATATCACATAAGTTACTCTTAGCTTTGATTTCTGTTCCGCAGGAAAAGAGTCTAGGTAAGATAGAAGCATACTCATTCTAAAGCACTCTTTCAAATTAGTTATTGGAGCATTGTATCTGATAGTCTGACTTGGTGGCACTTTTCAATGTTTTTGCAGTCATCTTTATTTCCTCAAAGAGTCTTCTGAAGTTTCTACTTATCCTTTTCAAAGCTGTAAGGTATTTGAACCAGCTGAAATATGATTTTTTTTTTTTTTGGCCCATACTTCAAGTGCACACTTACACGGTCAAAAGAGAAATATTTATTGACCAAGCGTCCTTCTGCATCCTTTTTAATCTATTAATTAAAAGAAGGCAAAGAAGTTTAACGCTCGTAGTTGAAAACAGAATAACAAGCAGATCACCTCAACAGTCTATATTACGAACCATACTCTACAAATGCTCATGTTCCTCACATCTGGCCATCATATGCACCGTAATCGCTACTGCTCTAACAGGGCACCCTCGTCTTCATTGATGCCTAGCATCGCCCTTAGGAGAGAAGATAATTTATATTTGTCATACTAACAGAACCTATGTGTTGTTATGTGATTTCCACTTCGCTTCATCTGCTTTCATCCAACTTTGATGCTTCTCTTACAAATGTACCTATTGCACCTAAATAATGATTATGGTTATAAAGACCATAATGACCTGTAAATTGATTGTTAATAAAAATGCTTCTCTTAACCATCCATCTAGAATACAATAGTATTTCTGCGTCTCTTCCCCTACAGAGGACGTAATCCTCTTCGGGTAGTAGCTAGCATTAGCTAGCAGCAGCAGCAAAAAAAAAAAAAAAAAAAAAAAAAAGCGACAATAGTAAACTGTGATGATGAAATGGAATCTTTAATTTAAAATCCCATTGTTATGCCCTTTAGCAGGACCGGTGCTAGAAGTTTTGCCGCCCTGGGCGATACTTTCACATGCCCCCCTTTATTATTTTCTTTTTAAAATTTTGTCGCTCCTGAATTCTTTTCTTTTTAAACTTTTGCCGCCCATCAGACTTGCCACCCTGGGCGATGGCACGACCGGACCCCCCTTCGCGCCGGCCCTGCCCTTTACGCTAAAGGAGACGGATGATTAGTGAAAATGATTATTATAAAAGAACTGATAAAATGAAAATGTGGGAGGAAACGAGAGAATCTCGAGTACACACACACACACAGACACGATATTTTTCACCACAAATTTACATGGCTTGAAATCGAACCAGGAAACCTCTTGCACAAGAGCAGAGAGCTGTACCACTGAGCCATCTTTATGTGTCTTCATGTATCATATTGGTGCAGAGAAATAATATATATATAGTTAAAAAACAATTCCAGGCAAGATCATACCGCAAAAGAGTGAAAAGTGAATGAGTGGACCGGGATTCGAACACGGAATCTTCGACATACCGTGGCGATGCGTTAACTCTTAACATATCAAGCAGGGTCCTCTAGGGACCCCAGAGGGTGATATTTGGTGATACTGCTGCAACTATAAGAACCAATTTGTTCTCGATTTTTATTTGTGCCCTGCATCTTTTTGGGATATCTGCTACATTATTAGATCAATGATACGTTCGTTAAAAAAGTGCAAAATAAATAAATAAATAAATAAATAAATAGGTTGAGAAATTAAAATAATGCTTGGGGTCTATAGAAGACCCCAGCTTGATAAACAATGTTGACGATTTAGGCTTGGTGCGTGAAGAATTAAGCATTACACATCGCCAGGCTTCGCCGAAGATCCCTGGTTAGAGTCCCGGTACACTCATTCACTTTTTCACTCTTTGTATTATTGAATTCGTACCTACAGAGCATCTGATGTGTAAAAATTTTGGTTATTTCCTCTTTTCATTAATATGAAAGGAGAAAATAACCAAAATTCCTCATAGCACTTTTTAAGAGATCAATTCTGTCCTGACTATCTCTTTAATAATCATATCTAGTCTGAAGTTAAAAACTTATACATAAGTGTTATGTTTCCCGCAGGCGTGCATCCAGATTTTTTTTTTTTTTTTTTTGCGGGGGAGGTGTCCAAGCTTTAGAAGGAGGGGCCCAATACTACAAGCCACTACGTGTATATAGTATTGAACGGGTGTTATTCTGCACCCGAAAAGACGATAAGTAATTGTAAAAATACTTCTACCTATATTTTCAGGGGAAAAATTATTTATAGAACTAGATTATTTTTCTAAGAAAGAGTACAGATGAAGTGTAAAATGAAATTTGATGCTACAACCAGGGGCGGATCAATTGAAGCAATGCCCCCCCCCCCAAGAAGAGGGAACTTTCTTATTTTATATATAAATAAAACCCATCCCAGAGCTTGGAGCTCTTAAAAGTAGAGATGTTGAGAGGCGATCCGGGCCCGGTGGATAACCCGTGGATGCGCCCCTGGTCTCGCGCTGGAGTATTCTTTATGCGCAGCTGAACATTAGACAACAGAGACCTCTTCTCTAACGAAGTACAAATTTGCCCGATAAAAATTATTATTTTCTGCACCAATTTTATGTATTAGAAACAGAAAGAAAGTAAAAAAAAATACCTGATGAGGGACAAAAAAGAACAGAAAGAGATGTATGAATATTACTACGATTAAAAGTCACATTGTATCCAGGGAGTTATTAATTTTCTGATCATTTGTTGTTTCTCTATATCATTCACCCACCAATTCTTCCATCATCATTCACTTGCCTAAATCATCCGTTTCCCTTAGCCTAAAGGGCATAATCGTGGGACGTTAAACTGAAAGAAAGATTTTTCTATATCATTCACGGAATGTGGAATTTTATTTATGTATTTATTAGAAGAAGAAGAAAAATATACATAATAAAAGTAAATAAGTCCGACATACACTAGTGTATTTATTCTTGTAATTTCAATACTTCATACAATAGTGTATATACGAACCTTGCTTCATACGATGCTGGTATCTTCATCAGAGTGGACGTCATCTTTTGAGAACTAAATACAGTGAATAGTCACTTATTGCTTTATTAGTATCTTCATCATTTTATTTGACTTAACAACTTTTTAAAATCACTGTTAAAACTGATAAACTAACCAGGAATGTTAAAAATATCCTACAACGTATGTATATAATACGTATAATTATAATTCAGAATAGCCAATCATTGTATCAATACATTTATTGCAATTATAAAAAGTTGCTAATAGTCTTCTAGTGCAGTGTGAAAAGTTAAAAAAAAATATTAGAACCAACTGCAGTTAGTGGTGTTTTGTGGTGTTACTTTGCTTAAAAATATAATTCCAATTTTTGTCCAGTGAACCTTAATGGAGTTTAAATTCCAGTTCCCTAATCCTCATAAAGTAGGATTCATAAGTGGAGTTTTCGATTTGTGAGGAGGTTTTACGGAGCAACTGTAACTTATTAATGATGTGTTCGGAGGTAGGCAAATGTTTAGATCATTCTAATACCGCAGAGGTACATGGGATTTATTATTTTTTTTTTTTACTATACATAATTTCGTATTACAGAAGATATAAAAAAAATTAACTTATTAGATATATACATAGTTCCATTCTGTACATTGGAAATTCAAAATGTACAGAATTACATACATACAGAATGAGATACACAGAATGTAGCGAAATTATAAGATAACAATATTATAATACCTTAAAAAAATTGAAATTATTCAATAGAAATTGGCTAAGTCCAATTTTCTCTCAATTTACAACTTCATCCTTATAAGGGAAATCGAAATTCGTGATTCCCAATACCAATAGTGTTTACCATACTCAGTAAGGACCTCGGATTCCAGAAACTTCATCTTTCGGTCCCGGGCACTATAATCCACCATACATTAATTCCAATATTTGGTTTCCTGTATGAGATAGAGACTCGCATAAATATAGGCTTGTGTATAAGCCAGTTTCTTTAAGTCAGCTGATAAATCCATTAATTTAGGATGGACGTTATTTCTGTGATAGTACTTCAACCTAGTGACTTGTATTTATTGTTTGTTTTGAAATTAATTATTTGTAGACTTTCGTATTACTCCTCTTTTGTATCTGAATTGGTAATTTATTATAAATTATTGTTGGCATATACTGTAACGAGTATGATAACAGGTAGAAATTTTCATTTAAGGCACTATATCTATCTACGAAATTTGCTTTTTTGTGTGTCTCATAATTTCTTATTATTAATATTCTCTCTTTGAATGATTTTCGGCAGCCGAACAGAGATATCAAGTCATCTACAAACTATTGAGCTTTTTGCGCACGAGATTGCATTAGTTTTCCAAATTTCAGGGTATATGAGTTGCAACGGATCAGGCCTAACGTCACTTGTCAAGTGTTGTGTGACAAAATTTATTTGTTCAGGAAAAAAATCTTTAGCGTACGTATGCATTTCTGACAGCTCTGTTGTTAGGGGTGGGTACCAGCAAATTACATTGACAGCTGCTGAAGATCTGGATGGTGCTGCCATCTGTGAAGTTTTGTAGGGGTGTGGCAAACTTCCGCTCTTTAGATAGGATGAAAGGTAATTAACGTAGACATCATATTTTCTGTTGTCTTCAATATTCGAAAAGCATGTTAGATCTAAGCAAAATTAAGTTTTTATTTGTGCTTCAAGTGAAATTAACCTATTTAAGAGTGATAATTGAAATTACAGAAAGTTATATTTAAGTGTCGTGATGAAGGAAAGTGAAATACGTAGAAAATTTTTGTATAACCTGTTTGATGCAAAATTAATGGCATTGAATAGGACCATTTATGAGTTAAGCTTTCTGGACAATTGCTTTTTTTTTTTCTTTTCTATGCATGAACCATGGAACTTTAACTATATTTAGGTATTATATTTATCTTCAATGAGAACATGCTCTGCTAAATTCAAAATTACCCGTAAATTATTTGTAGCGGATAGTCACATTTTTGTTGAGTTAGAAAAATTGCTAGTTTGTGCTTTGTTCAAAATGCACCATTACTTGTTTTGCTGTTAAATTTAATTTTCATTCTATTGAATAAAATTTGTTGTAAGTTATTCGTTTAGTTGAAAATCTTAAGATTGAAATTGAATCTAACCTAACTGAGAAAAACAACACTAAAAGGAGCTATCGAGTAATTCTATAAGTATTTCTAAAAGAATCACGTAACACAAGGGAGGCTAGTAGATGTGCAAAAAGTGTTGGAATTCTTATGATCAAACGGAAGATATTGCGCCGTAAATATGAGTGAACTTTCCGCGAAGCTTTGCTACATTTTACAATTTTATTTCGATAAAGGAACAAATCCTGCACAGACGTGTGAAGAAATTTATGTTGTATATGGGCAAGATATCTTATTAAAAGCAGCAGTCAAAAGATAGTTCAGTTATATTGGTTCTAGAAATTTCGATGTCCAAAATACTTCTCGCAGTGGGTTATCAATTACAGCAAAGCTGAGTGATATTGTGGCAAAAGCAAGACTCCCATGTAAGCAGTTATGACCACCAAGTACCGAAACATCCATCAGCAAACAGCGTTAAATCATTTGGAGAAAGCTGACTATAAAAGAAGTCGACGTTTCGATGGTATATGATCTGACTCAAAAACATTTATTTGATCGAATTTCCATCTGTGAATTCTTTCTTAAATGTAACGAATTCGAGCCATTTTTGAAGCGGCTGATCACAAGTAATGAAAAGTGGATAACCTACGGCAAGTCGAAGCGAATGGAAGCTCCACAGTCAGTGGCAAAAGTCCACACAAACGCTGGGACGGTTATGCTGTGCGCTAGGTGGGATTGGAAGGTTATCATGCATCACGAGCTGCTACTGCCAGCAGAACGATAGACTCGAACCTGTATTGTTCACAATTAGCGCGAGTGGACCTAGCATTCCAAAAGAAACGGATAGAACTTTTCAACAGAAAGGATGCCGTATACCATGCTGACAATACCAAACCGCATACTGTTTTAACTACCCGTCCAAAAATGAGAGAATTTGCTGAGAGGTTTTAATAAATCCACCGTATAGTCCAGTCCTGGCAGACTGTACTTTGTTTCGGTGCCTGCAAAAGTTACTAAATGGTATTATGTTAAAGAATAGACCTGTTAAAACCACATGTCATTTTTTATATTTTATTTTATAATATTTATTGATTGATTGATTGATTGATTTTACTAGAAATCACAGATTTTCTATACTGACAGGTTTATGATGTTGCTGGAAAAATGGCAGAAGGTTGTCAAACAAAATGTGCATATGTAGTTTCATAAACAATAACAATAAACATATTCTAAATTTTGATCTCCAAAGAGTCAATTTGTTTTAGCAAACCTGATTTCAGAAGTAGATTTATTCAGATATTTGTAATAATAAGAGTCAAACAGACAGGTCTATACCAGAAATAGATATTGTATGGAGAGAATAAGAAGTCCCAAAGTTGATGTGATACTATTATTATTCAAATGACATCGGCCACAGCTGAATTTCTGCATTTGTGTTTAAATATCTAGCCTGGCCACGGGCATTTCTGGCGAGGAGAGGGGCAGAAAGGACAAGTCCCTCCCAAATATCTGATGTAGGAAATGATATTGATCAAGACTGGAAATACTGATGTGGAAGAAGTAAAGAAATAAGAAGAAAATATGAATGTTGTATCTATTGTGAAATTGTAGTATTCCATTGTGTAGCTACTTTGTATGAAACTCGATATACAGTATTTCAAAGGTAAAAGGAAAATGTATTATGTAATCTCCTTTTGTTTCTTTCATCCTTATTACGTATTTTAATATACATCAACATTGATGTAGCAAACAATATTACATATATTACTATTAATTAAAACTGACACCACATTAATTTATTCTTTCTTTCCATTTATTTATTTATTTATTTATTTATTTATTGTAAGCCTTTTCTTTTTTTATCTCTTGTATCTCCTACATTTTGTAACTAAGGTTAGAACATTATGGAAGAAGAAATTGTGTGCTATGTGCTGTGGTAAAATAGATAGTGGAAATAAAACAAGAAAGATATAAGGAAAGCTACAATTAGAAAATCCTAATGGCAAACGTCTCCGTCTGTGGGTCACTAAATTATAATAATAGTCAGTTGCTAGCTGCGGTTTGCCTGTGTAACGAAGTCCTTGAAAAATTGCACAAATATGGCATGGAATTCGGTGTGGTTGGTGTCAATGGAAAACTAATGAGGAGCATAGGAAGGAAGAAAGAATATAATTGAAGATAAATAGAAGGTTAGGATATCTTTTGCAAAAAAAAAAAAAAAGTTTTCTTTTGAGTTTAACGTTCCATATTTATGAACCGAGGCTAAGGCAGACGTGATGAAGATAGTGAATAAAATAGTGAATAAAATGAAGAAAAAGGGAGAATCCCAAGGAAGCCCACGCACACTATGTTTGTCCAACACAAAACTCATTTGGTTTGAGCTGAAATCGAACTAGGAACAGTACTCAATAAAGGTGAACGCTCTACTGTTGAGCCACCGAAGCTCTACCCCAAGTAAGGTGGAAGACGCTATAATTGAAGGCAAATAAGGAAGAGAAAGACTGCAATTAATGGATAATATTGAAGGGATGATTATTTATCTCAAGACATTAGACGTTTCTAAAGATCATGATATATGGAAACCTTTACATTTGTAGCTACTGGTCTAACAATTATAGAAAATTATGATCAAAATTGTGTTGTAGAAGTAGAAACTAGTACTTTCTAAATCTAATTTAAATAGGTTCCTAATATTTACGATTTTGATGTAAATTTTAGTTGTGGCTGTAAGCATTCTACGTTCTTCTCGCCCCCCTGAATTATAACATGCCAGAAACACCCATGAGGCTGGCACTATTATCAGGGAAAATATATATTTCTCGAAACCAGTTTAACATTACAGACAAAAAATTCTAAAGACAGACGACCGATCCTTTATTATTATCCATACTATTAAATATTTAATGTTTCCAAATTGATTGTTCTCTCATTGTTATTTTTTGAACAATGAATATTTCCTGGTGATAGAATTACCTATCTATTTGTTCACATATTTTTAGATTCTTTTCAAAATTTTTTGTAACAAGATAAATTTGGTTTTAATTTTTTAAATTAATTTTAAAATGTCTCCTTCAGCACTTATAAGCCATACACCTCAACCTCATTATATTCCAGGGTAAGTAAATCAAAATATTTTCTATATAACATTTTTTTAAATAACATTTTAATGAATATGTTTAAATAATAAATTTAGCCTACTACGCGTATAACTGCCTTTAGTTTTAACTTTTTTCAACCAAAATAGTGATGTTTTGATAAGTTTCAACGTAATTAAGTTCAAATATTGAGCTTTAAGTTTGTTTATGGATAGTTTTGTAACTGTCTATAAATAGGGTTGCCAACTTTTGAGAACGGAAATACCAGACACCCTCCTGGAGTACGTATATTCTTAAGAATGTGACATCATCGCTTGTTAAAAACGTGAACAACGTAAAAGTGGTTACTTCACATAAAATTGAGCGATTCGGAGTTCAACTTTAATAACCTTAATTACTTTTGAAAGATTTATTAAACTTACTTAGTTCAGTTTTGGTTGAGTCGGTACATGTAATTTTTGTAGTCTACCATCATAATTAAAACAGAAAAGCAAATAAAATTGATAATATAATTACGGCATGCACAAAATATACTTGATAAATCAGTCTTAACAGCTTCGCTGCGGTTGGTAATGTCTCATAATGCCTATACTTTTACTGGATCTAGGTGCATTATTTAATTGGAAGATGTAGCTAAGGATGAAGTAATGCTAGCTGCGCTCTTGAAAATGTAATTTTGTTGGCCTTCAGCAGTTTTGATAAGTTCAGTAAATTTTCCTGCCTTCTACTCTTTAGCAAATTCCGCACACGACAAGTCGGTATCAAAGCGAATTATAAACGATTCCTATCGTCATTCCAAAATAATCTGAATAGAACAGAGAATAGGACTAGTAAGTGGAAAAAATTACCGGACATTTAACATCAGGTTTTGAGCTCGTACCGGGCACCGGAGAAGGAGTTCAAAAACCGAACTGTCCGGTAAAATTCCGGACGCTTGGCAACTCTATGTATAAATATGAACTAAAAAGAACAAATATAATTTGATTGTAATCTTGATAATTATTTTGAAACGCGATATCCAGTTGAAAAAGAGTCTTCAACTATTGTGCTACAGGAACGACATTTTCTTTTAAGGATAGTAACTGATAATTACGCATGATTTAAAAATATATATAATAGTAATACTCCTGCTTATTACTTAAGGAGCGCCATTGCTACCGATTTCTTTTTCTTCTTTTTCTTGTGATAATTTCTTCTGTTTTCTTTAAATAAATTTAAATAGATGAATATCACACATATTATTACGACTGTCTGAAGTAACTGGGAGAAACAAAAGTTGTAAAATATTTGCTCTCAAGGACTAATGTAAAAATTGCAACTGCTGATGTTTTGTTTGTTACACTTGTAGATAACTCAACAACTTAATTTACAAAACTATTCTTTTGTTCAAAATGCTTTATTTATTTATTTACGAGTAGAAGTCAAAAAGTAAAACGACTTGTGCAATTTCTCACACTAGGGTTTGGTAACACTGCTAGTATCCATCACTGAATTAATGTCGTCTGCACCACTTCTATGCAACATGTCACTCTTATTCCCGCGTTAGTCGTTGGAGTATAGCAGATCATTAAACATGGCAGCTCCATTGTCAATCTGCACCAAGGAGGAAATGAGAGCAGTGATTCGCTTTTTGTTTGCAGAAGGTGTTAAACCTGCGGAAATTATTAGTTGAATGCAAGTACAATATGGTGACAGCTGTTTATCGCGAAGCAAGATCTACGAGTGGATAGAGCGTTTCAAAAAGGGAAGAACTTCTTTATGTGAAGATGAAAGATCGGGCAAGCCATCGACGTCAACGACTGAGGAACTTGGGAACATCTTCACGAACCGGAAAATAAGGCTGCGAACATAGTTTGGAAACACCATCATCAATAAAAGTTAAGAAATGTAAACGTCAACCATTAGCTAGTCATTGATGCGGTGCAAAATTGGTTACAGATACAACCGACAAACTTTTTCTCCGACGGAATAATATTAAAAATTAAAAAAAAAAAAAAAAAAAACCTTGTGAAACATTGGGAAAAGTGGTTGAAGTGCAGGGAGATTATGTAGAAAAATAACGTATGTTTCAGTTTTCTATCATTAGAATAAATGTTTCTTTTCTCATGTCCCTTTAATTTTTGACTTCTTCTCGTATTTATTTCTTTATTTACGATTTGCACTCAGCAACGTAAACCTTCATTACATATAAGAAGTAACTGAATCATTTTGCAATTAAAAAAAAAAATATGCATATGTTAAATACAAAGTACAAAAAAATGTGATAAACAAAGTACCTTAATGACGGAGTAGAAAACAATGTTCTTTCTATAGAGGAAGTACACATTATACTACCTTGTCTATCTATTAGTACTATATAATCTATTGGTTTACTGATACTCAATTTACTAAGTAGAACAAACTTTACTATTCTACATAGTCTTATATTTTACATAAAATTATTTTTCTCAATCTTTTGTAACAAGAACACTAAAAAGATTAATATTTTCAAAAGATACTACAATAGTGAATATTTACTAAAGTAATTATATGATATTCATTAACAATATATGTTGAATAGCATTTACATGCAGCCAGGGTAGATTGATTTAAATCAATCTGATTTAAATCACGATTTAAATCAAGATTTAAATCACTTGATTTTTTAAATAAAAATCGCTGATTTAAATCAAATTCCGAAATAAAATAATTTAAAGTGAAAATAAGTAAAAATCCCGTTTGTGTTGTATTATTTCGGTTATGGAAGTTAATAATTATAATACAATGAGACTCAAATGTACAGTATGTACAGCATAGTATGAAAACGTGTCATGCACAGGATGATTAGGGGAAATTCCGTTTTGAACGGGCAACGGAGCAATACTGCTTTCTTTTCTTCGTAACAATGGGTTTGGGTTTTTAAATCGTTAACTATTCCAACGGGGAAATCACCATCGACATTTGAAACGAAAATTCTTTCGCGTGCGTGTCTGCTTGTTTGTTCCCAGATAATAGGGCGTATATAGAGGGGTCTTATCCCCTCTCCGATTTTCTTTAAAGATTTATAATTTTAGGTGAAATTTATGTATTTCGTGCCTCAAGCTAGTTCCAATTTTTTTAAAAAAATATGCCCCTACCAAATATCAGTAACTTTTATGAAAAAAAGTGACATTTTCATAAATGTTGCTATACTTTTTCCTTAATGCTTAACCTTTTAAATTATATTACCTATTTTTATCCTATTAAAAATCGAATCTTCATTATTCGATTAAAAAAGTACCAATGAACCTTTTTACTTCGTTTTTTTTTTTCAAGACTGAAGGCACTGTAGAATATGTTACATATGCTTTCACGCCTTTCTCCGTCGAGACATAGTGTGTGATGACATAAATTTAAAAAGATATTTTTTTATGCCTTTTATTTTTCGGCAGGCTTACATTTTGCATTCAAAAGACTGAAATTTTGCACACTCGTTCAGTGCACCCCTTAGTATTTTTCAGATGTTTTCAGATCTCTGCGTGAAAACAGGGAGGTCCAGAGGGAAAACGTAAATAATAATAATAATAATAATAAAAAATAAAATAAAATAAAAGCTTTTTCCGCGATTCAGATGGAGACATATGAATGGTACCGTTTGAAACGCTGTTCTATTCTGAAGAGAATGACGTACAAACAATGATCCTAGGATAAATAGGGATGTTTCAGGAAACTGTTGCCTGAGATCCTGTTTTATAAGGGAACCTGGGGATTTGGGGGATATTTTTCGCGGGCTTACATTTGCACCTAGAAGATTGAAATTTTGCACATTTATTCAATGCACCCCTTAGTATTTTTCAGTGTTTCAGATCTCTACCTTAAAACAGGGGGTTGGTCCAGAGGGGTAAAAAGTAAAAAAGGATATTTTTTTAACAGAAAATCTCTTTTTTCTTGATTTTTCCGCCCCAGATACACGATGGAGACATTTGAATGATACGATTGAAAATCTTTTTTATTCTGAAGAGAATAATATACAAATCACGACCCTGGGATAAATAGAGATGTCTGAGAAAATTTCTATATTACATGCGTGTTATCTGGGACATTGTGGGGATGTTCTTAGCTTATTGTTAAATATTTTCCCCGCCCTTACTATTCAAGATAGCTTGAAATTTTATACACACATTTAGTACACCCCTTAGTATTTCCCAGTTCATTTTGAGATATGTGCGTTAACACAAGGGAGTCCAGAGGGGATCAAAATTTAAAAAAAAAAGTCAGAAAAAAACATTTTCTCTCAAAATTTCCCGCTTCAGGGGCATGATAGGGAAATCTGAATGTTACCGTTTCAAAAGCTGTTCTATTCTGAAGAGAATTAGGTATGAACCATGATCCTAGGATAAATAGGGATGATGATGTAGCTGCTTGACTGAAAGTCTATAATTTTCCTTTTAAAAAAGACATAATTTAAAAGGGTTAAGAAACAATGATTGGGATTAACAGAGGTTAACAATTGGGGATAAATTCAAAATTCAATCCTAATACTTTCACTTAAATGGCATAATTAGCATTTAATACTAATTCCTAATGCTTTTTCTTCAGTTCGCGACTTGTAATTTACGAGGAGAAAGATTTGATTTAAATCAAAAAAATCGATTTAAATCAAAAAAATCAACAAAAATGATTTTTTAAAAAAAATCATGATTTTTTTCCACCCTGCATGCAGCTGAATCATAATACAGTATATAGGATACTACACGAGTTTAAAGGAGATTATATATTAGTAAACATAAGTAAAGTTCATTGCTAGGCACCATAACATGCAAAGTACGAGTGTAGTTTGAGAAGTAACATACTGTATTTTTTTAAAAGAAAACAATTTGAGTTTTTTTTAACGTATTTTATTTTTCGAAGTATTCCACATTGATCTTGTCCTGAGTTCGATTCCCGGTGGGAGAGTACAAAAATTTAATTTCACAATCATGTACTTTCATTAATGGTCTGTCTCTTTTAGTCTCGGGACATTAAACTAGAAAAAATCTTTATTATGAGTTTCATCGAGGCTTTCAAAATACTCGTTTACTTCCTATATGATCCCTTCATTTGACTCAAATTGGGGCCGCGGTGGCTCAGCAGTAGAAGGTTTTCTCGTTTCTACCTACCCCTTCATTCCAGCATTATAAGTTAACTCATGTCATCATCACCGTCTCCCAAACCTTGGTGCATAATCGTGGGAGTTAAAAAAAGACTCAAATTTTCGTCGTGCCGGAAAAGTTTTGTTTCGAGGAATAGATGGTAATCTGAGGGAGCTAGATTTGGTGAATAAGTAGGATGCGAGAGTATTCAAATCGCAGCTCAACCAATTTCTGCTCAACGACACGGCTTTTTCTCGGCTCTGGGGTGAGTAAATGTGGCACCCACCTTGTGTGCAATACATTACGGAAAAATGAACCTACTCAGTTGAGATGCTGGTGGGTTTTGCTGACTCGAGTACTTTCACTTATCTGTCGGTTACCCTAATCATAGACGTTATCGATGATTTTAGGTGTCACAGCTGATTTCAGTACTTTAGGGCATCTTTAGTGCTTGTTCTGCCATACTTAAGTTCATTTACCCAAAGTTGAACAGTTTCATAGGAAGGACATGAGTCACCCAATGTAAGTAAAATCCTCTCATGAATTTCCTTTGTTATTTTTCATTCCACACACACACACAAAAAAGAATAAATAATTTTAGAAGAATATCATGAGGAGTATTCTCATGTACAATCATTACAATACATTCTTCAAATTTTCGTGTAAATCAAGTTACTGTGAGAGCACCTCCATGTTTTCCTCTTTAGTCATGCATAAATAGAATTTTCGTAAAAAAGTAATGTTGTTACTATATTTTTGTGGAGGATTTAAAAAAATACAATCAGTAAAAAAATCAATAAATAAATAAAATTGCTAGTATAAGTACTTTTTATTTGTTTTGAATGCAAAGGTGTTTGAGAAAGACTGTAGTTCTTTCACTTTATTGCAAGGAATAAACTATGCATTATTCCAGGGTGCGAAATCCCGGGGGGGACGGGAGGGATTTCCCCCCCACCAAAAATTTTACACTTGCTTTTCCCCCTCACCAAAATCTGTAAGGGGGGACACCTTAATAGGAAAATATAAGTAGGTCTATAAAGAAAATTTTCAGACAAACAATAATTTAAATGCATGCTGTTTTAAAAAACGTAGTTTATTTGTAAAAGGATCAGGTGTTTAACTTTTTCGGTTGCTGACGAGATGAAGACCTTTATTCTCTAGCGTACCAGTTGCATGCAAAATTGGTAAAATTTCTCAAACAAACAGATTGTTCTTCAATTTCAGTGGACGAATCTACAAACAGGTTTGCGGATAAGCACTTGCTGTTATATGAACATATGTGGACGAAGAAAATAAACCTTGTTGTCGTTTTTATAAATTAGTGCCTGTAGAAAATGTCGATGAAAAATCCCTTAAAGAGAAAATTATTCAAGCATTTTCCGAAGATGGCATAGATATTTTTAATCTTAAAGAAAAACTGGTTGGATTTAGTTCGGACGGGGATGCAGTGTTTACTGGGAGAAACGAAGGTGTTGCTGCTCAAATTAGAAGAAATGTCAACCCGTGCCTAATTAGCGTACACTGCATGGCACATCGAATTGATCTTGTTTCTGAAAGAGTTTTTGGTGTTGTGAATGCTGTTCACAACTTTGCATGTTTGTTAGGCGAACTTTACCAGGTGTTCAGTAAGTCATCTACAGCTGCAACACTTAAAAGTATCGCGACAGTCACAGATGCCGCAGGACAAAAATTTGAACGATTACAGTGGTTCGGATTTCACCTTAAACTGTAAGTCCACATTTCATAGCCTCGCTGCTGAAAAGTGTCATTAAACTTAAATCAGCAAATCAATCGTATTATAGTGTTTGTGCTTTTATTTTCTAAAGTTTAACGTCCTATGAATATTCACCACGGCTAAGGAAGACGGTCATGATGAGATGAATTATAATGGTTGATTAGAATAATGGAAGGAAGCGAGAGGACCCCGAGAAAACCCCCACACAATTGTTTGTATACCGCAAGCAGAATTTGGCGCGAGCTAGAATCCAGCCGATGATTCCACGCACCTGAGGAGAGCACTCTACCACTGAGGCAACACGGCTTTTTGTTGTCTATCAAGTATTTGTATTGAAATCATTATTTATAATAATATATTCTTGCTAATAATACAATATAGATACATAGTATTATTTAGACTTACAAAGGTGACCGTATATCTGAACGACCAAACTGAAACACTACGTACGTAGCGAAGAAACGAGAATTTCATAAATAATAATAAAAACTATACTCTGACTCTACAGCTCATGAGGATCTATGGCTTGCCAGGTGGAGCGCTTCAAGTTAGTAGTTCTAATGCTTGGTTAGGACATCGGTTCTCAGGGACTATTATTTCTGACTTATATATCTCTACTACTATTTTCGCGAATGTAATTTTCAATATAATGGTAAACACAAGGGTACTGTGCTCCCACTAGAGTCTAACCCTGGACCATACGCACCGAAGTGTATATTAAATGCAGTAGATAAGTTACCAATTTTGGTTAAATGAATAAATAACATTAAAGTATTTTTAAATAACAATTTAAATAACAATTACCACTAGTTTGAACATTTATTATTATTATTATTATTATTATTATTATTATTATTATTATTATTATTATTATTATTATTATTATTATTATTATTATTATTATTATTATTAATAATAATAATAATAATAATAATAATAATAATAATAATAATAATAATAATAATAATAATAATAATACATTAATATTTCAATTTTTTGGAGGCTCCACGAAGCATTAGTGTGGATCGCTGAACTTCTTCCCCCCCACCATTTTCAAATGATTTCGCACCCTGATTAAAATAAATAAATAAAATAACACTACGAGTACCAATTTTATCAATTTTCCACTGCTACTCGAAACATTTCTGTTTAAGCAAGTGTCAAACAATGAATTACTCTTAGAATTTCTTGAAATCATAGGATATTTATTCATAGAAAGGAAACTTTATAACTACGTATACAGATGATGTTAGAGCTATCTATTAGTATACGAATCAACTTACTTAACAAACCGTCCTCATAATAATGAAACTTATTTTGCTTGTGTTTGTGAGAATAGTCCATTTTATCTTGATTTACTCTCGTTGCGTTAATAGATTTTAAATACAAATTATATCCATAATTATTTAATAAATAACTCTCAAAGATTTTTATAGATATTTAAAAGTATAAAATGTAATATATTATAATATTTATTGTTCAGAAATAAATAGTTGAGAACATTGAAGCTTTTAAAAGGATCTTCTAGTTAATTCAGAATGTCTAAGGTGTAACTATATTAACGAACATGGCTACGTATCAATTAAAATTATTTCAGATATCTATAGAAAATAGAAGTGTAGTGTTTTCTTTCCTGTATACATAAGATAAAATATCTTGCAAGAGATTGATTTGGGGTTTAATTAGAAATTGTCCAGTGAAGGTGTGTTGCGGTGATGTACCAAAAGACAATACTTCGGATAGAACGAGGACTGTTGTGATAGGAAGCGCCACATATTAACCGCCCCTTTTGCAATATCTTTGGAAGTTCCTATCAGGCATTCCGGCAGGTGGTGGCAGGGAATACCGGAAGGTATTTAAGCAAGGAACAAGATGTGGACTTACTCCTTTGGCGATCACATGGAAGAACCAAAAAGGAGAAAGAAGTCTACCATGGGAGCACACTAATTTTTCAGGGTTGGAATGCATCGAGTGTAACTTGAAATAATGTACTATTAAATTATTGAGTGATATGATCAATTGTAAACAGACCATTATATGATATCATTGTGGCTGAAGAGTATATTGGACCATCGTGGGTTAAATCTGTGGGGCTGAAGAACTAAAATAAGTAACAGAAGAATAAATCATATCATTTTATTATACCTGTCTATACAGTCTGTACGACGTTATCCATTCTAATTAATCAATTTTAATATACGTTACAAGCTAACACTTTTGCCTTTTCTTTCTTTTTGAAACCACTTTACTGACACCAGGCGCCACATGTATAACTATGCGAAAATTCACTAAAACTAAGAGCACTCACTCATGTTCGTAACATTTTCAACGTAGGCCTTTTCAGTTGTTTGGCTTGTGTAAAATCAAATGGCCTTCTATGTAGGTTAATAAAAAAAAATAAATCATGAAATATAAGAAGAATAAATATGAATAGGTTTCATTTAATAATCAGAAAAAACACGAATAAAACACCAAAATGGGATAGTTTAATTTTCGCACATGTTACAAACAGACTGTTTTGTCGTTAGAAATAACCCAGCACATTCAGCGTGGCTCTAGAGAAAAGAAATCTGATAACACAATCAACTTTCTCCTGTTTTGGGCATACTGTAAAGTTCATTACAAAAAAAAAAAAATGACACATCATCGTCACCTTGAATGTTTTCTGAAAGCTGAACTAAGGAATTATATTCTTTCTCCTCTTCACTATCAGATTCAAGAAAGATTCTTCGTGTCACGTATCTTCTTGATCTTCTTTGAGTTGTAGACTTAAACTTAGATTTACTCTTTGTCTTCATTTCCATGATATATTGACTACCTATGAGAAGCAGGCTTCCTTTACGCGTAAGCCTATTTTATTTCTGTTCTCCTTTTCTTTTTCTTTTTTTCCTTTTTTTTTATTTTTTCGCAAGCAAGTGGCGAAATATGTTCAATAAGGGTTTTAGGTGACATTGCTTACAGGAACTTCTAAAACTCTACCCTGATCTGATGTAGATGGACCTAATGTTGAAGAAGAAATATCCGCATTGAAAGATTTATTTTTATCTTCTGGTTTGGGACTTTGTCACACAGTCCACTTGAAGTACTGCTTAGTTCACTTTCATCCACTGGCTCAGGGTAATCCGTTGTAGATGCTGGTACATAATACAGTAATGGTCTGGGAAAATTTCTGGATCCAAAGGACTTATTTCACATGCTTTGAATGACATTTTGTTGCACTATTACAGATTTCAAGCAATTCTTTAAAGACATTCGTGACTTTACCAAGAGTTATGGTTCTACCTGGATGCTTTACACACATGTCAAGTGTTTATACATTTGGAAAAAATGCTCCCCGTTTTTTTTTTTTTTTTTTTAAATGGAAAACCAGTAATCCACATCAGTCAAAATAAAATGTCAAATCTTACAATCTTGATAGCAAATGTTTACAACAAATATTGATAACCAATGTTATTAATATTTTAAAATATGAATTTGGAAATTATGTTAGAAATTGTTAGTAATACTTGTTATTAATAATGTTATCCTCGGTGCATAATCATGCGATGTTAAACTTAAAAAAAAAAAAAAAAAAAAGTAGTACAAAACCCACATAATATTAGAGATCAAAGCCAGCTTGTGCTGCACTGTGGAAGTATTTCAGAATCTAATTTTGTTTCCAAATAAGATTATTTATTTGATGATAATATATTTACATATATTATTTATATTTTATGATTTTAACTTTAATTTCAGTCATTATAAATCTAATTACCCATCCTTATTTAATTTCTTCTCTCAAACAGAATTTGTTATATAATTGTTATTTGTAATTGCGGAGATAAAAATTGCAAAGATTTTTTTTAATTGTATACGTTTTTCGTAGCTAACATTTACCAAAGTAAATGCTGTTTTTCTCTGTTATTTTGTATTTTTATTGACAATCTATTAATAAAAACATATTACTGACAGATGGAAGTAGTTGACTTTAAAAGAAATCTCTCATGGTTAACATATTTCTCAATCATACAATACTTGAATAATTAACTTTTAAGCTGTAAATATTATAATTACCGTAAAGATTACAATTATTTATTGTTTTTAGATACACTGGCTTTGTTCCTGATCTAAAAAATAGATGTGGAGATACCTATGGGCACTTGACACACAAAATATTAATAGATCCGATGGTTGAGCATAGCGCGAAATCCTTGCTGACTGGTCTTGACAGATTTGATCAGGTTGGTAACACATTATCCAGAGGTGAAATAGATTGTTCGTTTCATCTGTAAGAAATCTTAGAGGGCCTTGTATTTCATTCAGTTACCTCTTTTTTTTCTTCCATGTAATCTAGTACAATTGCGTAATTAGAGTCCATATTATTGAACATTTAACTTACTGCTTGTACAGTATAATTGAATTAGATTATTTTGCAAATGTTTGTTATTAAGTAATACAGGTGCTGTCATTTGATTTTTATTATCAGCATTAGTGCAGTGGTGTTCTCTATAAATATACTTATTAAATACTGAAACGTCTTGTATATGAAATTGACAAGTATAGTTTGTACAATAAGTTTTACAGTAAGTCAATAGTTTTTTGCTTTTGAGAAAATCACTTGAAAATATACAGCAGGCTGACGTTATTAACCTTTATTATCCCGAATTATTTTTTAATTTTTTTTTCGTGTATTCTGTTTACGTACTTTCCTAACAACATAAAAACAACAGAATAACGTTTTTCATTTGTTACCTTTTTCATTTACTAGTTAAGGAATTAGATTTTACTAGTAAATGAACGAGGCGAATGAGCAGATATTTAGCGTTGGTTTTCTGAACGTTGTTTTCCGTTGCCATATTGTATCACGGCACAGTGGTCCAGAAACCCTCAAAACCTGGCCAAAATTACCTTTTCGTGCGAAAAGTTGAAATCTTGTGTTTTTCGTTGCAGAAATGTTATGTTATGCTAAAAATAAGACCAAATGATGGAAGAACATCTATAATAATGTATTTGCACATATTTGTATAACGAGAATAATATTTTTCCATATAAAATACAGCGTAACATGTTATTAACAACAGCTTATGATTTTTACACATAAAGGCTATTCTGATTCATCCTCAGATGACAGCTGTTAATGAATGCGAAACAAGAAGACAAAATGTTTTACTAACGATTTTAATAATATATTTGCACATATTTGCACAATGAGAATAATATTTTTGCACGTGAAATAATGAATAACTGAAAAGTTTATGATTTTTACACAATAAGCCTATTCTGATTCATCCTCAGATGACAGCTGGTCTGGAGCCTCCATCTCTTGCAAAAGGTTCAGTACGGCTGAAGATAAGTTTCTTTTCTTGTGCTTCTGTGCCATGGGATTCCAAAGCGTGGATATCTTTGGGTTGTTTGTTACTAGGAGCCGCTACAACACATCCATCATTGTTTCTTTGCGTAAGCACTTTCGGGAATGATGCTCCCGATAACGTTTAATATGCTTATGTCGGGCTTCTTGGGCCTCCTCCGTCACCTGCGCAATGGGTAATAGGTCGTGCGAGATTATTGAGGACCCATGAGCGAGAATTTTGTGAATGGAGGCGAGCATGTAGAACCACGAATAATGCTTGGTGTAGAGATCCCTGATATCGTTTGTCCAAGCTTCAAATTTGTTTGGATCGATAGCTAGTCCACAAGACTATGATTGCAGCAAGACATCACACTGCTCAACAAGCTTTTCATTCAGACCTGTTATTGCTGCAACTTGTTGATAGTTTCCAAAAAATCGTCTGGCTGTATTGCCGTCGTTGGAAGTACCACTGCCGTCTTGCCTCGGTTCGTCAATATTGAGGCCTAACTCAGCTTTCATGGCCTCTTGGATCTCTTTTTTTCTTCTTCATCATGGTCGGTTTGTCGCCTTTCCGCACCTGCCATTTCTTAATATCCAAACGGTATGCCACATGCAGCAACCACTCCATAAATCTAATCCAGGCATGTAGCGTGGACAATCCGAATCGGAAAATTTCCGGTTTTTCAGCTCTGTATCCCTTCTGGAAGGAATTTATTTCTTTTGGATTAGCGCCGCATACGTAGCAAGTTTGTACCGATCTTGTTTGTGTCACGGCGTTACATATTTTGCCATCCACCATTGTGAACTGCAGATTGTGTGTAACCTCGAATTCAGTTGTTTCTATACTGTGATCTCCTAACAGCGGAATACTGATGCAACTTGGATTCAGGCACCTAATTTGCTTTTCCATTAGGCTAGCTTCTTGCCTTGCAAGTTCTTCAGTTTCTTTCCTGAATTGTAACTTTATCGTCCGACAATATCTTGTCGATGAGGGACGTTGATTTTGCCACACTACAACTCTAACCATTTCTTTCTCATAATAAAGTTGCAGAGGCACAGCTGACGTGAAAAAATTGTCGCTGTCTTGAAAGCCCACCTCCAGAGCTGTCTGTTTGTATTGGGCTTGACAGGAGGTTCAGTCACATCCCCATTTGGTAATCAGCTGCAGACATTTCTGATACTTTTCTGGGATGGTTTCGAGCACAGGTTCCTGTATTTGCAGAATTCTTGCAGTTGTATGGTCGAGGAGCGCAATGTTCCTGTTTTTCTCCTCTTCGAGCGCTCCCTGCTCACAGAGAAAGCCACCTCTGGTCGTCCTGGTCCAGCTATACCTCTGAAGTCGATGGCCTCCAGTCATCTTCACTGACAGGTTCAATCATCATTAATAACTCACCGTTTAGCCAATCCACATTCTCCTCTTCCAATTTTTGGTAATTACTGTTGCATTTGTCAAGCATGTGAAACAATTTCGAGCAAAACACGTGCACACTCTGCTTGGCTTCCTTTGACAATTCAGCAGATGCTTTATCTTTGAGGTACGTGAACGGGTGCTTCTTTTTCACAGCTCTGTCTCCTTTTGCCCTCCAAAGGACCTCCAATAGCTGTCTTCTTGATGTTCGATAGGACATGGCTGAAAAATAGAAGAAAAAAATACAGTACAAATAATTTTACACTTTGTACAATGAGTCTTATTTACAACAAAAATATTTCACAGACGAGCAAAAATGAGCAAGTTTGGTTTACGGTTTCTGAAAGAGGAAGTGTTGAACTACTTCCAGAGTGCGATAGCAAAGTGGAAGTATGTGGAAGTCAAAGGATACCTCTACGAGAACAAAAAAATACACATAACATTTGTTGCTCCAATTTACTTGCATTTCATCCCCTGTAAATCGATAAATTTAATAGCTACACACTAATCTAAAGTCATCATTATAAATAATAATCTTTATATATGTGACAAAAGTATTTCATTCCACCTGGCTACAGGAAGAGTAGGTAGAAAACATTCTCACACTTTGTTGGCGCTAACTTAAAAATGTTCAGTAATTAATGCACAAGGTCAACCTCTCACTTCGGAAGTAAATTTCTGACTAAGGGGTGACAATTTTTTTTAGACCCAGGTAGGTTTGAATACCCCAGGTCATTGACTTTCAAAAACATTTGGTTGTTTGCTATTTTTAAGGAGTTGGTTTTTGGCCAGGTTTTGGGGGTTTCTGGACCACTGTGCACGGGAATAAAACGAGTTAATTTGTTTAGTTAGCTGCTGGTATAATTTTAGATACAGTATCTTCGCCATTTTGCACTGAATTATATAAAGAAGAAACAATTTTTATGTTACGTAAGAAAAGCTGTACATACATTTATACAAAAAGAAAGCTGTAAGTTACGAAAATAACTACAAGTTCGAAACATATGAAATGAAATATGAGAATGATAAATACGGTGTATTTCAATTTCATTGGTCTTCCTTATTTCTACTCACAAATTGCGGCCCAAAATTTATTAAAATTTCCTGTAAATATCAGAAAACTTACCTTAAATCCTACTTTTTACCTTCAACTACAAAGTAGTCCGCCTCGGGCTTATATATTGTATTCAACTAGTCTAGTGATTTTCCTATTTTTTTCCTATTACGTATTATCTTACGACTTTACGAGCTTGGTATGTTCACAAAACTAGTCGCATATACGTCCCACTCTGTTAAATACTATTTAATACACAATCAGATGTACTGTATATCTACTAACTGTAAATAAAAAAATCGTACTTTGAAATTTAATTTTAAAAAAGTATAAAAGTGTACTGCTTTTAGGCACTCCTGTACTTTTTGAGTGTTTAACTCTTTCATGGGATTCTCACATCATCGGTTTACTAAGTGATTCAAGTTCAAAATGATTAATTATATGTCAGATTAAGTTCATCTTTTTTTGTTCCAATAGGCACAGTGGCTCAGTGATAAAGCGCTAACCTTTTGGCGATATTTTGGTTATCTCACACTGGATGCATTCCGCTATTTTCACTATTAAAATGTAGGCGGGTGGGTGAGTGATAATATAGTGCTTTTGTATTGGTACTTATTTTGACTTAAGTGGTTAGGAACAATACCGCCATAATAGCCCACGAAAGAACACTAATACGCCTTGCACTATTGTTTACCTTGCGGGTACCCCCAGCGAAAGGATTTTCTGCGTCGCAAAGACGCACATATACATATACACTTTTGTCCGTTTGCGAAGAGAAATTTCTCAGAGATGCCTTTGTACGAGGTTTACTTAGTTAAATTTTTCTTAACTAATAATAAATGAGTTATCCTTTAGTGTTATAACCTCTGGGGTCCCTGGTTCAATCTGGAACATCTGAGCTTGTGAAGGACAACATTATGCCCGTAGGTTCTCCCGGTACCTTTCAAATTCTTCTTCCTCCAATTATTTCATTAATCATCCATCTCCCTTAGACTACAGGGCATAATCTTGGGAAATAGTAGAAATATCATTTCTTTCTGCACTGAATATTTTCAGTGTGCCTTTACTTTTGACAACCTCTATTAGTTTTGTGTTTGTCTGAGAATTAACGTTCAATTTTCACGTCCGTAATAACAATAGTACACGTTACGACCATATTAACGTACAGAAAAATCCATATGAAAACTTTGAATAAAATGTGAAAAGTACGGTTATATTTGTAATTCTAGAATTCTTTTTTGCATACATCAAGTTTAAAAATCAAGGACCAGTTCATGTTATTTGTTAAATTTACAAATATTTCTGGTTTTATTTCAGTCATGTTACAAGGCACAATTTGCAGAGTGTGCTTACTGCCATGGTCAACCAAAAACCTCGAACTTAGGTAATTATCAGTTTTAAAATTTGTTTAAAAAAAGAAAAAGAACTCTTAAATAACATATTAAGACATTTATTGATGATCTAGATGACAAAAGTAGATTTCTTTCTACCAATGTCATACCTAGCGGAAAATGACGGTGGTGATACCTCCTCATAATGCTTAAGTTCGTAGAGATATATTTGTATTTTACCTTTCTCTCGTGATTATTGATGTATTTGTTGGTTTCAACTTCGATTGGATTGATAATAATAATTTTTGCACATGTTGGTTTCCTTTTTTAAAATTATTACTGTGTATCATACTGACAAGGGAAGGGCGCGATGTCACGCAGAAATAATTGCAAAAAGTTTGGTGTAGGAGTAGGTAATGGGAATAGAATAGAACGTGTGGAAGCATTCGTTTCGCAGGCGTTCGGAATCAGAAATAATGGGCCCTACAGTTCAGGAGAAGTATGGCCTGTCAACTAGATGTTGATGGGACGGAGCCTTTGTTCGCTGTTGCAATCAATACAGAAGTTAGAAAACAGAAAAGATGAGCTGAACAGAAAATGCGCTAATGTCCGCCCTCAGTCCCACCAGGCGAATGCTAGGATACTAAATCTGTCAACTGAACTGCCCTTGCCGTTACCAATTGGGTATGCATCACTAGCTAGCTTAATGAAATTATATTTAAAAAAAATAAAGAAAATATATACAGAAATTAATCATAGGCGTTGCCCGAAGTTTTCCAGGGAAGGGGTTGAAATGAACTTGCTGTATTTCTTCACACTATAAGATGCTGTCAGTACGCAAGTATTAAATGTTTGAAGACACCAATATTAACTCATTTCATTTGTACGGGTGTTTTATATCTACGACGTGGCACCCACCAAAATTAAAGGATTGTGTGTTTGTGAGGCGAATTTCGGGATTAGTGATGTTTAAAATGGGAACGACTGTGGATGGCCATAACAAAAATAACCGTTTGAATACATACAAGACTGTTCATTAACACAACTGTGTTAACGCAAAGGACAGAGGAAATATTTTAATTTGGTTCTACTCACCACTAGAAAGCGGCAAAATGTATTGGACAGAAACAGCCTCGTAACAATTGCGTTCAAGACTCCAAATATAATTCACGCATATTTCACAAACAGTGCACTTCAACTGTGTGAACACAAAATGAACATGAGCGTTTTATTTCTGTTGCCTAGCACATATGAGACAGAACGTCTTCACTGTTTACACACACGCTATGTTCGTAAAGTTAGCTTCCAAATTGGTCTTAACAAGATAGATCCGTAGTTAACCTTAATATACCTTACAGTGAGTTATATACTTTTTTTCTAACATAATGACTGTATTCAAAAAATAAATATGCTGAAAAAAAAACAACACACGTTCAATCTGAAACAGACGAGACTACTTTTTTTTTTTTTTTTTTTAGAAAAATATCTCAATTCCTCTTTATAAACATAAGGTGAATAATGGTAAGGGTAATTGATGATTTAGTAGTATCCCGGCATTCGCCTGGTGGGACTGAGGGCGGACATTGGTGCATTTTCTGTTCAGCACATCTTTTCTGTTTTCATTCTACTTTATTTAACTTCTCCTGCATTCTCTAACTTTGGTCCCAACAGCGAGTAAAGGCTCCGTCCCATCAATATCTGATTGACAGGCCATACTTCTACTAAACTGTAGAGCCCATTATTTCTGATTCCGGACGCCTGCGAAACAAATGCTTCAACACGTTCTATTCTATTCCCATTACCTACTCCTAAACCAAATTTGGTGCAATTATCTCTGAGTGACATCGCGCCCTTCCCTCGTGAGTAGAAAAACAATTGAAATCTGCTATCATGCCTATAGTTAATATATTGTTAGAAACTATTCTGCTTAAAACTTCGTCGCCTTGATTGTTGTAGCTGTATAGTTGGTGGTGCGAGTTGCCGAACGTCCTGGCCCTTCATGTGTCAGCGTCTTTGGTCACTTTAAAACTTCTCTGTTCATTCGTACATACTTCTACAAAGCAGAGCACTGTCTCTGTGTAGTCTTGAATGTCTCCGATAAATTTTAGTTTCTGATACACATTCAGACTTGACAAATTGGGTTATTGTCTTCTGTTCTTTCTTAGTAGATACAATTAACGGAGCAACCATATTCTTTCTGCATTAAAAGAAAGAAAAAAAGAAGCAATAAGCAATGGCACATTTAGGAGCTCGGCGCCCCTAGGCACTTTTTCTGTCGGCGCCCTCAATAGCTACGTGTTTCTCTACTCTTCATCCCTAACTTAAAAATAAAATTTAACTAAATTATGTTTAATTAGTGAATTAACAATTTATTACAGTTAAATAGCACTCACTAGGTGCTATAGCTACAACTATGTAACAAAAAATAATAAATGGAAAACATGTTCTGAATTATTTTTAGATTTCTTACGCTATTACGTATTTATTACTGCATAGATTCCAAGTGCACGGCGCTTCTATCAAATGTAAAAATTTTCAATTTGTTCTTGATTTTTTTCCTTTTTCACATAAAAAATCTTTTTTTTTTTAAAAAAAATATATTACTTAATTTTTTTAAATTTTGCGCCCTTCAAAAATTTTCCGCTCTAGGCACAGGCCTAGTTGGACTAATGGGAAATGCGGCACCAGTGTTTCTTCCAGACCTATTTTTTTTGGGGCGCTGCCCTCCCCGGAGCTCTAAGAGTGCCCCCCCGGAAGAGTACAAAATAATATGTCTATAATGTAATAATAAATAGAATAGTGTTAGCATTGCCCCCCGGAATACTAAGTGTACCCCCTCCAGCATGGGCGGCGATTAGGGGGGCAAGAGGGGGCAGTTGCCCCCACTTTTTTGAAGTGACGCCCTAATTTATATAGTTTTATTTGGAAATGTAAGCAGAGTGTTCACACAATTTGGAGAAAGAAAAACCTCTGACTTTTCCCAGACTTTCCATGAAAGTTCCAGGTTTCCTCGACACCTGAATAACTTAAAAATATAGAGAAAAGAAAGAAACCCCAGCCTCTAAACTCCCAATAGTTGGCCTTGTTCTCTTCCGCTTCTGTTTCTTTCTTTTTTAAATTTTCTTTCCAAACGAATGTAAATTTATAAACATGTGCATTAGGCCGATATTGATTAGGCCTACATATTACACAAATTGTTACAAACGAAAGTGTGCAGTATACAGAGTACTGAAGATATATAAAAAAAAATACACATTATAATACTAATTACAATATTATAATATTGCCTATAGTAATAAACAGTTCATACATGATTTTACTGATTATTAAAAAAACACATACACACACATTATGTAACACATACTTTTGCTGGTGCAGTTGTTAGATGCAACCCATTTAGAAATTTGTTTTCATCCTTTCTCGCATAGTTTTCTTCTCATTGATCTGAATATCCTTCTTGTTGTCTCCACAGTTTAATTTTCTTTTTTCTTCCTCCAACACCTTTAGTTGTTGCTGAATCTTCCGTTTCTCCCTCCTCTTCTCGTCTCCAACATTTATTTCTCTTTTCTTTTCCAAATACACCTGATATTGTCTCATTCAACTTCTCACTGAATTTGTCATACCTCTTGTAATTATTAATCCTGATGGTCCACCTATTCTCATCACATAATCATATATGATCCGTTGAGCCACCAGAGATTCTTCTTGCAAGTTCTCAACAATGAGAATTTTATTTATTGTGAAACCACTTTCAAAAAATGCGTTTCCATGAAAGAAGATAAAACACAATTTCATAACTGACCATAAGTCAACGAAGCTCTTCCCATTTCCTAAGACTAAGTAAAAAACTCATCAAGTCCAATACCGTCTCTGTCATTGGCTGTGAACTTATTACAGTGTTCCTTAAATTCTTTAGTCTGAGCTTTCACTGTGAGCTGGAGATACTATTTCTTCGCGTTCTCAGCCACTTGTCGAAATATCCTTTGGCACCATGCAATTCTTCTAGAACAGCGTATACCCTTTTGAGCAAATATGCCAGGATGTAGTTAGATGTGTTTCTCGTAGAAAATTAGTTTCAACAACTATATCAGAGAGCTCTGACTCCCTCAATATCTTCATTGAGAACACTACATTTTGCATCCATTAACAGTAAAGAAATCAACCCTATTTCATAAATTCAGTAATTGAACAATGGACCTAAATTGATTTTCCCTGACTTTTCCTGACCAATCTGCCATTTCCCTGACTTCACCTGATACATTTTTACTTCCTGCCCTTTCCCTGACTTTCACTTATTTTCCAGAATGTGGACTCTGGTAAAGGTTTTGTATATACTACTGTTTCATAGAAAAAATGGTGCCATATATTTGCCGTTACGTGAGTACGTATTGATTATGTCTTCGCGTGGAGTTAAGAAAACACAGAAATTGCATTTTAATTACAATTCAAAGCAATTAATATTGCAATTGCATATTTCTTTAAATGTCATAGCATATGCTTGCAGTACTTACTGTATTTCATTTTCTAAGAGTAAAAACATTCATTTAATGGCATTTGTGGAATTAAAAGTATAAGTTGCTCATTAATTCCTAGTTTCAATATAACGTCTGCAAAACAAGCGACATTATTCATTACTATCCCTTCTATTTATTTGTTTTGCAAATTTATTAAATAATCTAATGACACAATTTTCCAGACAGAATTTTAAGATGTTCATGAGCAAGAACTCAAATCTCTTCTTACACTTTCGTTGTTTAAGAGTATAAAGGGTTAATACCTACCTGTATTGCTCTTATGAATTTACTTGATAAAATAGAAATACGATATGCGGTATTTTAAGTGAAAAAAGATAGTATTCTATTAGTTATACAACCTTTCATCAAACAGTGTTAGAAACACTCAGGAAATGTAACATTGATACACAATTGTTCCGATCATGCCTTGCCCCCCCACTTTTAACATCCAACCGCCGCCACTGCCCTCCAGAACATTGTTTCTGAAAGAAACACTGTGCGGCACTAGCAATAACGTTTAAACTCTCAAAGCATTGCCACAACATTTTACCCTTATAACATACGAAGGCAAAAGGCAGTGTGTACAATCCCCAGAGAGATATGACGAATCGTGATAAGTTTTGACTTCCCTCATAAAAATAAGGTACTCTTATATAACATTTGGTTAAATATTAATATTATGTTTCTCAATACAATTATGCAAAACTTCAGAGAAAAAAATGTGTGTAGATTACAGTAGATTTATAAAAATTAATTATTAATAGGTTATGAAAACATTGTTACAACTGATGAGCATATTATGCTTAATTGAAAGATGGGATCAGATAAGAAGCATAACAAATGTAAGGCAATCTTTTTCCATGGATACTCTTAAATTACAATTGTTTACTAAAGTACAGTCATATTCAAAACAACTTGAAAACCCAATAATTATTTTAGAATCACAACATTCTCGTAGGATTCCAGCAAACAAAAGAGAATATTCTGTGTTTCTTTGTATCGAAACGAAACATGGTATCTACAGATGAAGTAGAGATCATTTAATAAAAGAAAAAGAAATCTTTAAGGTTTCTAGTCATGATAGTACTATTTCACAAGTAATAAATTGCATTTATATCATTTTATATTTTAATTGATTGTAGGGAACATACCTGAAGCAATTGGTCCAGGTGGTCAGAACTTGTCACTTCAGCCTATGGTATGTAAGTGTTCATCTACAGATTCAAAATGTACAGAACATCCTAAGTGCAAATGTGAACTTCCTCCCGATTGTACATGCAGGAAAATTAGCGAAAAATCCAAGCATCACAACGAAAGAGGGGAAAATAAAATTATGCCTAATGCTGAAATTGATGAGAATGGTCAACAATTAGTCATGGGGCCTGTTCTCTGTACATGTGGGCCCGGAAAGCAAGAGCATGTTCCTGTTAATTGCGTACCGCACTTGGAGGTAACTACTACTACTACTACTACTACTACTACTACTACTACTACTACTACTACTACTACTACTACTACTACTACTACTACTACTTATTATTATTATTATTATTATTATTATTATTATTATTATTATTATTATTATTATTATTATTATTATAACTGTACTGGGTTCGATCCTGGACGTCCCTATTCGCACGAGTGCTATTGTAGTAAGAGTCCTGGATTCGATCCTAGTAAAGGTTACTTGTTTTATCGCACTTTTAGATTAATTTCAGTGTTGGTTCGAAAATACCAACAAGGCTAACTATATAGCCGCTGGACAATATGGCTCGGAACAGAGTTCGGGTCAGAACATTTGGGAAATCGGCGTCCAAATCCATTCTAATTGTCTCTCTAGTACCGATACAGTTCAATAATATGAACATTATTGTACTGTATAGGTATTGGTTTAACTATGCTGAAAAGGAAAAAAAATAAATGCTTTTATACCTTACAATATACATTTAGACTACTGTAATATGTGTGGTAGTATTACTGTGAAAGGATACGTAAAATTTAGATATTATAACTTTAATTAATGACACTTAAAATTCACTTATACTATTGCTATGCTTCAACCACAAATCCTATTACACATTGACACTTGAATTTAACCAATTTAAATATAATAAAACATTTTTTATATTTGGTCCAATAATTCACACTACGATCTCAGAAGTCGCGGGTGTCGCGGGCTGCCAGTTGGAATTCACTGCTTTATTTGTTACTGTTGTTTCACTTTCACTGGTCGCTCACGTCATTTCTGGATGGAGGAAAAAATTCCTTGGCGTTCCCTTGATAAGTACTTAACTTCAAAAGACTGAATTTCCATGGCTTTCCACTTGAAGTTAAGTTGATTTTTTTTTTTTTTTTTTTAAGATAGACTTACAATTAACTTTTGAAGGTGGTTCTGGGGGCTTCTGGCAGCACTGTTTAACGTTTTCGCTCATTTTAAAATTACATATTGTTCTACGATGTATTTACTGTAGCTATATATACAGTGAAACCTCTACTAACGGACACCTCTATAAAACGGACACCTCCCGTAACGGACATATTTTGTAATCCCCAAACATTGCAATGGGAAAAAACATATTGGCAAACCTCTCTAAAGCGGACACTCTCTAGTACGGACACGGACAGTCTTTTCTGTCTTTTATAGGTATTATTTACCTCCGTATTACGGACACTTTCTCTAGAAACAAGTTAAAAAAGCATAGTAAAAATTCATTTTTTCATATATGTATCACCAAGCTACCTCAACTGTCTGCTCAGCAACCCAGATGAAGCTTCTCTGTTTAGCAACACTCTCATGTCCTTTGCATGCATCCCACTCCCACCCAAGCTATTTTAGACACAAAAGTGATTGACAGTTGCCCAACGTTTGGGATGAGATGTTATTCTACTGTCCCTTTCGAATCTCTGACCAAGCAGAAGACAAGTTTGGTATCTTTTGCCCGCGGGTACGCATATTGTCCCAAAAAAGACACTTCTGGACTGCAATTAACCCACAAATTAAAGCGACATACTAAAAACGTAATAAGTAGTGATAAGTGTAAAGTGCAGAGAACTATAGCATCTTATTTCAATGTGCCTCGAACATAGAGTATTGGATGGCGGAGGATAATACAGGTATCGTAACATTTTGGTAATATTCGTAAATACACGATTCATACAAAAATATTTTTTTTCTAATTACATATTACCTTGATTACTAATTTACGTAAGAAAATATTGAAACCTCTTTAAGGCGGACTTTTTGATTCCCCAGGGCTGTCCGATTTAGAGAGGTTTCACTGTATATATATATATATATATATATATATATATATATATATATATATATATATATATATATATATATATATATATATATATATATATATATATATATATATATATATATATATATATATATTACGTACATAGTACACTTGCTATTTGTTGCACTGCCGACATATTGCACTAGCAATTAAAATATACTACAAACGCTACATGGTTAGTACGTTGTTTCCCGTGTTCGTTTTCAAGTCAGACTAATTCACTATTTCTACCAGTCTCCTTATGCTTCTACTCCAAAGGGAAAATCCCGGTTTTACTCCCAACACAACCAACTGATGCAATAGCTAAAATTAGCCATGAGCCTGCTTATCGGAATGCGCTGTGAGGAGATTTTCTTTCTTTTTCATCATATAAGGAATTTAGGGCGATTTTTATCGCCACTGTTAGCACACACACGAATACATATCTACCTACTATTGTAAAAAGAGAATTCTTAGAAATTTTCCATACGAGGTTTATTTAAGAATTAGCCTAACCGGCATAATCGTGGGACGTAAAAAAATAAAATTTTGCACTGATTTCTTATGACATTGCCAATAGTTTCATATTATTATTACCAAAAGCATGCAAAATGTCTTTCATAATCCCAATACTTAACGGGAGAGAACAGAATAACACTAATAATTATACACTTATTAAAATTTTTAACTCATTTAACAGAATGTTTAAAGCATGAATTCATGAATACGTGGTACTTCAAATGATATCAAAGATAGTTGAAGCTCAATACTCTTTGTTAAGCAAGAGTCAATCATCACAAATCTTGTTGAATTTACAGCATATATCAACTGTGATTTACAAACTAAAAGTGAAATGGATGCAATATAGATTTAAGATTGACATTGATTTAAGTAAAGCTTTCGACACACTAGATCACACATTGTTATTAACTAAACTATCTAATGTCGAGTTTTCTCCTAAATTTATCAGGTGGGTCAGCAGCTTCTTACATTAGCGTTAGACGTGTTTCAATGTGAAAGTAAATCATGTTCTATCAAAGAAAGCTTTCACAGAAAATGGTATTCCACAGGGATCAGGATTAAGCCCATTATTTTTTAAGTTCTTTTAAAATCATATAGTTTATAATTTAAATGACATAGAGATTCTTTTGTATGCTCATGGTATAAAAGTATTCAAAGAAATAAAATGTGATGATAGAAAAGTCTTAGAGAGGGCTGGATAAAATTGCATGTCCAACACATACGCGTAATGGTAATGCGTTCCATTAAAAAAAAAAAATGTGAAAACTTACCTATATACATAATAGAACAATTATTCGATCTAAATTATCAGGTCTAACACGCGTAAAATAAACAAAGAAATAATCAAAGGAGTACAGGAAAAATCTATTAGCTATTTGTGTCATAATCTCAAAGTATTTCATCTTTACTATGATTACAATAGGCTCTTTGGCCATTTTGAACTAGAATCTCTTGTAACAAGAAGACAATACGACAACGCAATCTTCACTGACAAATTAATTGGAAAGAAAATAAAGTCACCTTATTTTGAGCAAAACATTATTCCGAATTACAACTCGTGAGGTATATTCGGTAAACATCCGTATAGCACACGAACGGCTTGGCGTTCACACTTGGTTCATAGTATATGTTGTTCGGATGGGTAATGGACCACATTGCACGACATGGTTGCTATGGCGGCCATCTTGGAAGCTGCTATCTTGGATTAAACTTTGGAATTTTTAAAAATAGGTAGGGTGGCATGTGGGTATCATTTGACACGAGCTCGATCTCAGGGAAACAGTGGTGCAGTCCATTTTCATGTACCGTTATTGCTTCAGAATTATTTAGTCAGAAAGGGTGAAAATTTGGCATTGCAGCACGTGCTCTATGTGCTGTCCTTCTTGAGCATGACACATTTAAGGCTTCTACCAATCCGCATGGACTCGCAACAGCATGTCCGGGTCGACGGTTCCAAGATGGCTGCCATGTCGTTCAATATGGCCCATTACCCACCCGAACAACATATACCATGAACCAAGTGTGAACGCCAAGCTGTTCGTGTGCTACAGGGATGTTAACCGACTTATGTCTCACCCTGTATATCTATAACATATACAATAAAATAAAGCACTTATACAGGATTAAAATAAAAATATATACAGGATGACAAAAAATAACCCGTACTATTGTTTGTTACCACCTTTATTAAACCGAAAGAATTTAGCAAAACAACACGAAATATCAAGATCATGGGTATCTAGGAACAATATGTTTAGCCGGCTTCAAATTGGCCGCCCTTGGCAGCAGTACAGACGTCCAAACGTGCTTAGAAATGTTCGGCAATGGGCCGTCGGGCAACAATCGGTTCCACTCACGAGCAGCGATTGCTTCAGCGACTCCAAACTTTTGTGGCGTGTAGTGCATACCCTGGCCTCCAAAATTGATCATAGACCATGGGGTTGAGATCCAAAGACTAGGGCGGCTATTCCATAGACGAGATGAAGCCCAGAAAATGGGTTCTGCCCCAGTCTTGCGGCCGTTTCGCCCTGTAGGTCGGAGCAGAGTCCGTACATACAAAGTACATTCCGTATCACCAAAGTGCCGCTTGGCCCACGGAAGTACCACGGTCTCGAGAATGTCGCGGCAGTAAACGTCGTGGTTGATCTTCACCCCTTGATCCACGAACACCAGGGCGGTCTTGCAACTTGCGCAAATTCCGCCCCAGATCATGACGACTGCAGATTTTGGTGGTGTTTGACGTTGGCTAGGTGCCAAGAGCCTCTGTGGACCAGGTCCTGTCACGTTGGTGGTTGTGCGCCTACTCCACGGTGAACAGCTTCTCGTCGGTGAAGAGAATGCACTCCCATCACTGACATGCAGCCCGGTGCTTGAGAAGGTGGTATCGTTCGAGTCGCACACACTTGTTTTCGTCAGTGAGCAGCTGATCTTTTTGGAACTTGTACGCCTTGAGGTTGAGCCCCCTTTTAGCCATTTGCCGCACCGATTCGCGGTTTATCCAGATATCACAAGCGATTTTTCTCATGGAGACCCTCGGATTTCGTTGCCCTCGATTTTGATGATCTTGCGGTTCTTGGACGTGTTGGTTGTGCGCTTTCTTCCTCTTCCGGGACGGTCGCCTTCATGGCTGAGGTCCTGGAATTGTCGAACTGCATTTGAGACTGTCGCTTTTGGAACATCAGGCAAACGAATTTCACATTGACGTTTTCCTTGACAAAACAGTTCCAACATTGCCCTGCGTTTGGTTGACATTGTTATGCAAAAAAGAAATTCCTCGTTAGGAAGCCGAAAAAACATGTACAGGTACACAAGTATCCAACAAAGCAACACTTATTTGGCTACAGGACACTACATTCCTACAGGATTCGTGAAACTTTGTACTAGTTATTTCTTGTCGCCCTCTATGTACTATTTAGGTAGCTATGGCAGTATTAGAAACCAAAATATTATTATTTTTATTAAGGAAAAGTTTTTTCGTAATTTTATTAAATGGACCGATGTCCTTTAACAAACCTCGATTCAAATAGTAGTTTTAAAATACTTTTTATATGCATGAATAGCTAATTTTGTCTTTGAAATTTCACTTTTAGAGTGGAGCAGCTGATACAGGAATTGAAATTCCTGTGCATCTTGTGACTTCTCAAACTAAAATACGAAGAGGTATGTTTGCTTAGTTTACCAAGTAAATCTCTAAATCTACATGAATTAAAGTGCCCGAGTAGCTGCGTGATAAATCGCTTCCACTACGAAGTCAACTTCGTACCATATTTGTATTCAATATTCAAGAATTTTGTTATACACAACTACTCTGCAGGTAGTGACATCTATTGCAGGGTTTCTACCGACCTGGAAAAGTCATGAAATTTAGTTTACTCGTAAAAAAAAAGTCCCGGAAAAGTCAGGGAATTTAATGGAAAATCTGGAACAGTCAGAGAATTTTAGGCATGGATTTTTCTTCTCAGAACCCATCTCTCTTTTTGCCTTACCCAAAAGAAATTTTATTTGATATGGGATATTTTATTAAATAGTAAGTCATAGCAAGTAATGGCTTTCTATTATGGATTCAGCGTCCCAGGAACAGGTTCTATCTTTGATCTTGTTAACATATTGCAACTAGTTCTTATAGATACCAAAATTGAAGTTTGAATATTGATTTCACATAGTTAGGAAGTGTACAGTAGTTTCACACCGTGAAACGAAGCAAACTTGTTTTACGTTATATGTAGACCTGGAAATTTGTTAATCGTGACCCGGAAAACCTGAAAAAGTCAGGAAAAAGTCAGGGCGTGGGAACCCTGTATTAATGTCAGGCAGGCAAGTGCTACCCCACGTAGTGACATCTATTAACGTGGCTGTTTACTATTAGGATTAATGTGATGAACTGAGATGTTTACGTTTATTACATTATGCCCTCTGTCCTTTTACAAGCAACATTACACATTTCTTAAACAGGGTTGTATAACATTTCAGGATATTAGCGTTACTTCCAGCCTGAAATGTTTTTGTATTGTAAATAAGATACTGCAAGGAGTGAAAACATTCACTACAAAAAAGATTTTTCCCGAAAAAACAACAATTATTTTTTAACTGATTAAACGCAATTCTACAAGTTAACATCAAACTGGAGATACTTGTATGTTTCTCTGGTACTTTTCCGACACCGAGGCTATATGAGACAAGAATCTACTTTGCATTAGGTACAGAACTACATATGTTTGTAACAGATGGAAATTTTTAAAATTTTATTTTATTTTATTTTTACATAGAAAAAAGTGTATTTTTATTTTTTATTTTTTTAAAATTTATTTATTTACTTATTGGTGGAAGGGAAAGTAGTGTGTGTGTGTGTGTGTGTGATCAAAGTCCACTAATTGTCAATGCATGACCTCATCAGCTCTATTTTCCTCAGGATCTTATTCGTTTAATGTCATTGTTTTACTCATTGTATGCGTGCCAAAACATATGTATGGAGTATATGCATGCTGTAGAAATAGGATATATTGAAAATTAAATGGGTTAATAAAGTATGAAATAAAAGGATGATGGAAATAGCAGGCGCAAAAGAAATGTACTGAAGATTATTAAAAAAAAAAAAAAGAGAGAGAGAGAGAGAGAGAATAATTAGACACATTATAACACTAGAGGTATCACTCTATTAGCTAAGGCAGAAGAGAAACTACCCTGAGAAAGGATGCGATTGAAGTACGTATTACAATCCAGACAGTTACATCTGTTTGCAAAAATTCTTATGGTAGATCCAGGATTTTGAAAAAAAAAAAAAAACTCATGGTGTTACTGGATACAAAATCTTGCAAGTCCTTTGTAAGAATGACATCAGGATCAATTTGGGCATGTTTCAATGCTTCGTCATTGTCTTCATTTTTTAAAGCATACAATATTTTCCTTTTAGTTTCCTGAGGAACATCGTCATAAAAAAAAAAGCAAGCACAACGAGCTCTTCTGATAGATACCACAAATGTCGTAGAAACTTTTTCATTACACACTTTGAAATTTCCTCGTTCACACCTTCATATTCCTCTAAATTTCTCAAAAGTTGCAAGTCATTTCTTGGGGCAATACAAGTAGATGGTGCTTGAAGCCAGCTGTTAAAGTAAACTTTCACAATAAATGAGCAAATGTTACGAATTCCTGTTTTGTTCTTGTTTGGAAAGATCTCTAAATAAGTATATCTTTAGCGAGTAAATTGCCTTTGCCATCCATTGGGGTCGATGCACTCCCCCTGGAGCTCTGAAATTTATACCTCTTTCTGGAAGTTCTTCAAGGAATATGATTGTGAGCTCTAAAAGTTCTTTGTAATCTTCTCGTGGTTGAAACTCCTGAAGTTTATATATATATATCAGTGATATTTGATGCACTGTTGGTAACATTTTTATGAAATAAACCGTTAGATATGGCGGGTTTGAAATTACTGTGGTCAATTGAGTTCCACAAACCCCTAAATCGCTTAAACAGCAAGATGTTAGGCCCTGTTGATGCTCCAATTGACTTACTAACAACTTCTCCAAGCATTTTACTGGGTCGTCTGTTTTCATCATATAGATAGCATTAGCGTGGGCAATATCACAAAGATCTTCCAATCATCATCTTTCTTCTTCAAACTTTCTGAACGCTTGGCTTTGTTTTCTTTGTTCTTTTTCAGCTCTTTCCACTCCTTGAACAGATTTTCAATTTCAAACCACATTAAAAAAAAAAAAAAAATCTTGTAGGAATATTAGCCATTTCCCAAATCTGAATCATATCACTAGCAGCACAGTAAGCGGAGTCCCTTATTATTTAAGTCTTTTTGGTAATGAAAGAAAATACTAAGAACTTGTTTTTTAGATGGTAACATTGTATCATTCAGTGATGTATTATATTGTATTGTATTGTATTTATTTCGTCCTTTTTTCATACATTTAGCACTGCATTACAATGCATATGAAGTGAACACGTCACTTATATATAAATATAAAGGTGAATAATAGTGAAAATTACACACACTAGGTTAATAATTATGCGTTACATCTTAATCTTACTATACAGTACATTTTACATGACATCATTATTAAAAATAAAATTAGAGTAAACAATTATTACTTGCAGTGTATTTAGAAATCCTCAAACAAATATCTAACGCTAAAAGCAAGTAATGACACGATTTACTGTACATCATGTAACATTTTTATTCACTTAGCAATTCATGTGTTCCTCTACCGCGTAAAAGCAGTGTTGTAATAAATATTTCTGGAGTTCTTCTTTTAAATTTAGCAACAGAGTCCTGAGTCTTTATACCTTTGGGAAGTTTATTGTAAAGCATGATACCCACGTATTTACACCCTTTTTCATATAATACTGTTCTGTGTTCTACAATAGAAAAGTTTCGCTTGTTTCTTGTATCATGAACATGTTGCTGTTCTACTCGCGTAAGGACACCTTGTAGGTGTCTCTTTACAAATATCAATAGGTTTAAAATATACAAACAGGGTACTGGAAGTATACGAAGTTTTTTTAAATATTGGTTTGCAGTAATCGTTTGGTTTAGCAGTTGCCATCATTCTTATTATTCGTTTCTGTATTGTAAAAATTACTTTGGCCTTGTGTCTATTTTCCCAAAATATAATACCATATGTTAAATTCGACTGGAATACTCCAAAGTAAATTATTTTAAAAGTAGACTCTCTTAAAACATTTTTAAGTACTTTAATTTCGAAATACATTTGGTTTAATTCTTTACTAAGCTTAGTTATTTGCACATCCCAGGAGAGATTTTTATCTATCCAAATTCCTAAGAACTTAGTTGACTTTACATAGTCTATTTCGTTATTTTGAATCACAATGTTCACAGGCTGTGTATGTTTGTTGCGCATGTGATGAAAATTGCTTGCTTGTGTCTTTTGAATATTCAATTTAAGCTTATTTTCTTTAACCCAGTGAGATAGTTTACAAAGGATTTCGTTTGAACTACCTTCAACATCTGCATTGGTTTTACCTTTTACTATAATATTATCGTCATCTGCATAAAAGAATGCTTCTGCTGGAGCAATATTACTGGTAGATCGTTAAAACATATCAAAAATAATAGCGGCTCTAATACGGATCCTTGTGGCACTCCACATGATATTTCTTGTTTCTCTAATATACAGTATGTAGCTTGGTTTGTATCTCTGTTATTGTATGTAATTTCTACTACTTGCTGCCGATTTTTCAGATTGAAACCATTTGAACGCAATGCCTCTTATTCCATAATTTTGTAGCTTTGAGAGAAGATTTATATGTGACACTAATTCAAATGCTTTGAAAAGATCAAGGAAAACACCCATACATTTCTCCTTACTTTCTAAACTTTTATGTACAATTTCTATGAAGTTATATATTGTGGTTTCCGTTGATTTCCCTTTTAGGAAGCCATGTTGCTCGTGTGTTATTAGATCATGTTTAAGTAAAAAGGGTGCTAGCCGGTCACTCGTTGTGGTTTCTAATATTTTTGAGAAAGTTGAGAGAAGTGAAATAAGACTATAATTTTCAAGCACTGATTTGTCACCTTTTTAATATATTGGTTTTACTTTTGCAATTTTTAATATACTAGGGAATTCTCCACTTAAGAACGACATATTTATGAGGAAACACAGGGGGTTAGCAATATATGAAATGTTTTTCTTTATAATACTTGGTGGTATGCCATCTACGCCAGCTGACCATTTACTTTTCATTTTCTTCGCCACTTTTATTATTTCTGCATTAGTAGCTAGCTGTAGATACATTGTATTGTTTCAAATTTTTGAGAATATTTTCGAAGTGAACAATGCTGGATCATTACTGTACGTTTGTGATAAGTTGGTGTAATAGTTATTAAATAGGTCAGCTATTATACGAGGATCTTTTATTATATTGCCATTTTTAATAAGAACAGTGTCACTTACAGTTTATAAAATATATTACAGAGAGAGTGGTACTAAGTGAGACATTCACTGTTTACATTTTCCTTCTAGGCGATGCGACTTGAATGTGTGACACAAAACGTTAGCGTGTAACGGGACCTTGCGAAGACCTTTAATTTGATACATCATATCATGATGGAAGCTGTTCTTAAGTTCTAATGTCGCCTAGTGAAAATGTCTTAAAATATGCACTGGCCTGTGTGGTCCATGAGTGACTGCTGATTGATTGAGATGAAAATAGAGGGCAATGTACTGTCCTATTTTAGTAATTTCATTGATAATCAATGTCATTTTCATGTTTACCAGTGTGATTAATTTTAATAGAAATTTCATTTTTTTTAAACTCGATTATGTTGAAATTTCAGAACATGGTAGCGACCCTTAAACATTTTCTTTAAAAATCTGAACATTTTATGGAAGTCTTTTTCTAAATAGTAGATCAAAATAAGAGGGTGAACCAGGTAAATTTTAAAAGTTAGTTTTTAAGGACTTGCGTATGTAAGTAGATGTCTTCTTTACGTCATTATTTCAGAGAAGAGTCATTATTTCAAGTTCCTTAAAACATTTCTTTAAGAAAAGTTCCATTCCATTCCTGCTAGTATCCTTACCACTTTCTTCTGTAGCCTAAAGATGACAAGACTTTTAGGTGTATTTCCCCAGAACATCATTCCATATTTTATTATAGAATGGACATTTGAGTAATATATACACTTAGCGGTTTTTACATTAATCTTATCTCTTATACATCTAATTGCATAACACAGTTTGCTTAACTCACTTCTTACATGTTCTATATGTGATTCCCAGTTGAAATTATTAGCTATTTTAACTCCGAGAAAGGTAACAGTTTCTACATATTTAACTGTTTTATTATTTATTCTTATTATTGTATTGGCAAAATTACTTTTAACATTATGAAAATTTAAGGCACATGTTTTACTCGCATTAATAATTAGTTCAATTTTATTCATCTAACTTGAAAGTTCATTCATTGCCGTTCGGCAGTTTTAAGCTAATTCGCTTTCCTCTTTCCCACTAACTATTATATTTATATCGTCCGCATATAAAGTCACACATGAACTATTAATATTTTCAGAAATATCATTTATATAAGGAAGAAAGAAAAGTGGCCCTACAATTGATCCCTGTGGTACTCCAAGATCACCAATTTCTTCACTTGAGACACATTTTTAATTTTTATTATTAATTATTCCTGTACGATCGATAGTCTCGAAGTCAACACTGAAGTTTACATTTTATAATCATTCTCTTTTTTTATTGTTACAGCTGATGACGGAGATGACGATGATGTCATTGAAATAAAATTAATCATCACTCCGGAAATTACATACGTAAATGATGAGTGTAATGAAAACACGCCACAACATGTACAAAATGGAGTAGCAAACTGTTGCATAGATGTTTCCCCAAATAACAACAACGACTCCGCACAAGAAGCAGAAATAAAATTACTTATAAAACCAGATTTTACATGCAAATGTAAAAACAAACTAGCCCACACAACTACGGCTGCTACCTCAACAACTCACCTTAAAGCTAATGGCATTCGAAAGCCATGCAGGATAAAAGGTAGTCCTGAATGTAAAACTTATTGTGTGGGAGACGGGGGACCGTGTGTGGAAAAGGGAAAATCTGAGTCTAGGTCTAGGCATTTATCTATGGATAACCGAAACAGGGTCAGATCTTCACTACAGCATGAGAGACGTCCAATGTCACTTCGAAAGAGATCGATCCAGAAATCTAGTCTTACAATGGAACACTCTGATTCGTGTCTTTGTACTAGTAAATCACCAAACAAATCATCTTTCAAACAAAATAAAGTTGCAGAGAGCTTAGAATGTTGTCCGAACTGTGAAGCATTTATTGTGTCTAAATGTATTGAAGAAGCCGAACGTGCGAGAGTAGAAGCTTTGGAAAGAGCTCGTAAGAAGGAAGAAGAAAGAAAAGAAGCCGAAGAGAAGTCGAAAAAGAAGTCACAAAGGTGCAAACGTGATGCGGGAGGGAAAGGAAAGAAAATGACACCGAAGCTTCCGGGTAAAATTTATGACAGGGTAACGAAGGCAATGCGTATAGCGTCAATGGATTATGTCAAGCGAGGTGTAGGAACTTTGTTTAATAATGAGGATGAACTTATTCGACGACAAGGAGAGCTAGGAAAACCACGGAAATTCTCCTAAAATTAACGTCAAAATATTAATTAATATGTAATGTACACTTCTTTAATATTTGTTATAATAAATAAAATTATTATTACAAAGTACATATTATAATAATTTAAATTATTACAATTTAAATTAAGCATATGAAAAAAGTACAATAAAAATTACCGATCTGGTCACTTTTTAGCCAATTTTTAGTGATTTTTAGAAGTTGGAAAACACTGCTCAGCTCCTGTTCCGATTCCGATTCCTGTTCCAGTTCTGATTCTTATTCCGACTCTGGTTCCAATGCCAGTTCCGGTTCCTATTGAACACAAAGCAGATAATAGGCTACGAACATCTATTGAGTATAGCAGAAATAACAGAGTATAGACTACGAACATGTATTTTAACTTCTATTAAACATAGCAGAAATTCGTAGCCTTTTACGGCCCTGGTAACACTGTATTTTGTTGTTCTGGTTCGAATTACACACACACAACTTCTATTGAGCACAGCAGAAATTTGTAGCCTTTTACGACCCTGGTAACACTGCATATTTTGTTGTTCTCTTTTATAGTACTTTGTTTTAGTGATTTTATATTGGGCTGGCAACACTGTAGATTGGGATCACGTGTGTATGCGCAGTAACAGTTACAGTTCCGGTTCCGATCACACACACATATATAAGCATTGTTTTTTAACCTATATTGAACACAGCAGAAATTTGTAGCTTTTTACAACCCTGGTTACACTGCATATTGTTCTCTTTTATGACTACTTTTTGTTCTGGATCATTTTTATTGAGTTAGTAACACTGCTCAGTTCCGGTTCCATTCACACACAACCTCTATTGAGCAGCAGAAATTACACCCAGTCTAGAAAGGATAAACGAGTATAACATTGACAGCGTTTCTGTACCTGTGGCAACACTGCATATTTTGTTGTTCCGATTACATACAAACATAGGACAATGAACACATACTCCAACTTCTACTGAACATAGCAGAAATTACATAATAAACGAGTATGACATTGCAGATTGGCTGGGTTTCTGGAACGAGATTCTTTATTTGTTCATTTCCTTTTACGATGATTTGTGTTACTTGAGTGTTGTATTACATATATATATAAAAATTTTTGTACCCTTTACCACACTGCATATTTTGTTGTTTTATTAAATATAGCAGACTTGTTTCTTTTGTTCTGAACTAATTTTTAGTGATTTTATATTGAGCTGGCAACACTGTAGAGTGGCGTTACTTGCGCATGCGCAGTAGCATTTACAGCTCCAGTTCCGATTACAGGTATTTTTTTTTAGTGTGACTTGGTGAGTTTTTGATACCCTTTTATGACCACTACTTTTCGACTTTGTATATTTGTAGTGCGACATTTATAAGTTTGAATTTTAACTAGCTTAGAATTTTGTACCATTCAAATGAACAAAGAAAATGTATTTTAAAATTTAAATGCCCTATTTAGTTGCGGTGCAACATTTTCAAATTACTAACCAGAAAAAATGTATTATTTAAATATGCGAAGAAGGGTTGTTTTATCTAGCTTAGAATTTTGTACCTTTTTGTGCCAATAGGAAATTTTGTGCTATTTAAATAAATGAAGGAATAAATTTAGGTGGCCTATTTAGTTAGGGTACGACATTTTTAAATTTAAAATTTAGTATTATTTTGTAACAGCAAGAAAATATTTCTATCATTTAAATAAAGGTTTTGTTTGAGAAACTTAGTAAATTAAAAACATTGCCTACATAATTGCTGGTATTCAATTTTTAAAACACAAAATAACAATTGTTTTGAAAAATAAATAAAATTAGGCGGTTTACTTTAAAGTTAATTAAAGTTATAAGTTTTACTTTTTAAAGTTAAATTCCTTATTTTGGAAAGCAAAAAAATTGATGATAATGTTTTTAGTTTTGCGTTCTCTCTGTCGTGTCTCCTTTTTTCACCGCGCAAAAATCAAGATTTAGGATCAAATATGGTTGAAAAATGAAAATAAGGAAAGTGCACCTTGTTTGACAAGGCTTGCTATAAAACACAAGTAAAAAAAATGTGTGGGTGGATAAGGTTGTCTCACTTCTGACAGCAGCCAGTCTTGCCTTCTGCAACCCTTTTTTCTTCCGCACCATATGACCAGATTGTCAACTAACTCGAAGATATGCATTCTTCACATTATTAGATGAACGATCTTTTCTCATTTCGTAACTTGTTTTCCTCCCCTACCAACGTTTTGAAGATCAGTGAGGAACAATGGTGTGAATGGATCAGAAGAGATAGTATCTGCATCTCCATGAGCAGGAAAAGAAACCCTGCTAATTCTCAAATGCCTGAATTTGTGTATATATTTACATCGTTGTCACATTTCTTTGTAACAAGTAATATTAATGAACTATAAGAGGCAGTTTAAAAATAAAAGAGTGAACATGTAGTATTAGGGCAAGTTAACATCTGGAGAAAGTTTGAACTGCATAAGACAAATAGTTTTCATAATACTTTGGAAAGAAGTTCACCATGTTATTATATAGGGATTGATATTGCAGCTGAAAACGTTAGACACGGCCTTAAGAAAGTAATTGCCATCCCTCTTCTCCCGTCCCGTCGAATTTCCAAAAATCCTCTCCTAGTAGTACCTACTGTATGTTTTGTCCAAATTTCAAGTTTCTAGCTTAAGCTGTTTGGTCTGAACGTTGATCAATCAGTCAGACTCTCACTCAGTCAAGATTTTTTTCAAAGATAGAGATATATGAATACAGGCCGCTACTAAGAGGGAAGGAACGTGCCCCGGGCGTGTGATTGAAGGGGCTCCTCAAAGGGCAATAGATAGATAGATGTACATATAAATTAGGGGGCACCGAATTTCATGTTTGCCTCGGGTGACATAAACCCTGTGTGAATAATGAAAATATAATGTCCGTGAAGTTGACAAGCCACTTACGTCAGACCCCAATTTCGACATTACACGTTGCTAGTACTACGTTAGTGTTCGATAGTGACGTAAATCGTTAGTACTCCACAGATAAGTGTGCTTTTTAAATAATGAGTATGGGTCTTCTAATTGCATGCCAATAGGCCCACGTCTAAGAATCATCTCAAAAATGAGGTTAACCGTTAGAGCAATGTAAGTGCTCATTAGTTGCATTAATATTAATGTTAATGCCTCCATCGTAAAACTCTTGGAGTAATAATATGACTTTAACAACTTTATACACCATTCTCGCCTTATTAAAATTAGTCAAATGAACATAATAACACCACGCTCTTTGTTAGAGTCTAAATACATCCCTATATTCTCGCGAGCATAATGCGCAATGTGGATGTACTGCCTGACGTGCCCAAGTTAGTTACTTTTTTTGCAACTATTGTTTATCTGTTATTTATTGCTAGTCTGTAGAGTATTCCTTACATTAATATACCCTTGTCCTTGATAGTCATTGCGTACTACAAGTAGTACACGCATTACTGTTAGAAGATAAAAAAAAATAATGGATAAAACCTACTACTTAACGGTTCATATTTTTATTTTACAGTACTAACTAACTAACTAACTCTATGGCCTATGGAATCCGGAGGTTCAATGCTGCGTTCACAAAAGCTATCCACTGACTTCTATCCTTAGCTAATTGTATCCAGTTTCTACTTTGTATTCCTATCTCTGCGAGATCCAACTTAATATTGTCCTCCCATCTGCGCCTAGGTCTTCCTAATAGTCGTTTTCCGATGGGTCTTCCAGTCAAGACTTTGAAAGCTTTCTACTTTCTTCCATTCTAGCTACATGGCCTGCCCACCTAAGCCTCCTAGACTTGACGACCCTAACAATGTTGGGTAAACCGTATAAATTATGTAGTTATTCGTTATGAAGTTTCCGCCATACCCCATTCCCGTTCCTCTTGGGTCCGAATATTCTTCTCAGGATCTTGTTCTCAAATACTTTCAGTCTATGTTCTTCCCTCAGAGTAATCGACCATGTTTCGCAACCATACAGAACAACAGGCATGATTATCGTTTTATATATTTTAAGCTTCAAATTCTTCGACAGAATTCACGACGACAAGAGATTTTGAACCGAATAGTAACACGAATTCCCTGCTTTTAGTCGACATTTAATTTCTTCGTGAGTATAATTTTTTCGTGATTTTACAGTACATATACTACTACTACTACTACTACTACTACTACTACTACTACTACTACTACTACCTACTACTACTACTACTACTACTACTACTACTACTACTACTACTACTACTACTACTACTAATAATAATAATAATAATAATAATAATAATAATAATAATAATAATAATAATAACTATTCCAACATAAAAGTTATCAATTGCATCACATTGGCAACAAGCGACGTATATTTTAACTTCATAAAAATTTGTTTCTCACGATTTTCTCGAAAACTGCGCATGAGAATTTATCTTCATAATTTAATTTTGATTATCTCGGTGTGATATATGTCATCTCTGGACAATATCACAGTAAAACAAAAATTAAATATTAGGAGTACATCATACTTTTGGGCAACATTTCATTAACCATGGAAAGATTGAGTAGTGTATACTTTAGGATGTAAGTTTCAGCTTAGCTTACATCATACATTCTTAGGATTACAAAAAGGAAATTTGTTCGTTTGCTTTTGAACAAAATGCTTAGAATTACATAAAGGAAAATATTTTTCCGAAATCTGGAATTGTTCGGAATCCCGGAATTTTTCCGAAATCGGATTTTTTCCGAATTCCGGAATTTTTCCGATTTTACTCTCCGGATTACGGAAAGTTAAAATTCCGGAATTGGGCATCCATAGTTCTAAGTAGTCTAAGGATTGTATCAAACTACTAAAATTGTCTAAAAGTAAAATTATTTAAAAATAAAATTTCGAAAGTAGTGTGACACTCATATACTTGTCTGTCTGGATATCATCTTGATCCGCCCCTTCCGAACATTACACGAACAAAATTTTTTGTGTTCAAAATGTTATATTCAATTTAAGTTTGTTTTCTTCTTGTGAAAAGTTTAAAATCAGCCAATGACCCTGTCACCTGTTGTCGCAAATGGTTATTTGAAATTGCATAAAACATTAAGAAACAGTTAAAATAGAATAAGAAATAGGAAATACAGATAATAAACATTTATAACGGGACACTATAGGGGTCTATCTAGTGACTCTTTACAAAATCAGCCGAAAATATTCGTATATTGATAGCTAGAAGAGATCAATGGAAGTGCGATACTTGCAAAGCAGGAAATAGTGACACGCTACTAAACCAAGAAATAAAACTAATTCAGCAAGTAAGTGAAATATATACAAAACTCCCGGAAATTGAAAAAAAAAAAAACAGAACTAGTAACACTGTTAGTGAATTGAAACGAAGTGTAACATTTATGGCTACGAAATATGATGAATTTCAGAAAGAAATTACGGGTTTGACAAGCACTGTTAGTGGATTAACAAAAAAATCAGGAGCAATGTTGAATTGAGGCATGTTCAACGCCCCCTCCCCTTCCTAGTATATCTATACACTTGCGTTGAAATATTTGCTCTTTTCTGTTTAATTTGTTTTCGGAAATAAAAGTCTTAAAGCTTTTGTTTTCTTAAAAAAAAAAAAAAAATAAGTTTCTTCTTTTGCCCAACCTAATTGTTCTAATTAACAAACCGCGCTCTCGTATGAAGTCGAAGTTAAATAAGAACCTGGAAATAAGATACAGACGCACACAAACGCTTTACAACGATACTTAGGGAAAAATGGCCATATGTTGATTATTGCAACCAACCAGACAATAACAAGTAGCGAGTTTTATTGCGACAGATTCCTGCTGCTCTATTGCAATCTAGAACAGAGCCCCCCTCAAATTTTTATTGCCCCCCTTGTACAAAAGTCTGAATTCAACACTGATCCAGGAGAACTTGAACACGAAGATCGTAACCTAAAACAATTTGTTGAAAAGCTAAAAGGAAAAGTAGGCGAACTAGAACTGATGCAGTTACAGGAAAATTTAGAAATTGCTGCAGGCCCTGAGATGAAGGAAAAAGACATGGAGGAGATCGTGGTGAAAATAGCAAAATCATGTGAAGTGGAAATAACATCTAGAGAGATTTAGAAATCATTTAGGGTTCCCATTTCAAGGAGTTAGGAAACAAGACCAAGTGTTGTAACATTAACATCGAAGACAGTTCAGGATACCTTCTACAAGAACACCGTGAGAACCAAGAATGTTATAAAATAGAGGATCTGCCCTTACAACAAAATCTTGAAGCCATACGTCACAGTTTCGCCACCCCTACTCTGCCCACTCCGCCCAATAAGATCGCAATGTTTTGAGCGATCATGGCGGAAACGAAAGTAGCCAATCAGACGGTGGCTGAAACGAGAGTAGCTAATCAGGCGTGCCGATGCTCAGTTGGTTTTTGGCTTCATTGATTTAATAGGATGAAGATACATACGGGCAGATCCTCTATTTTATAACATCCTCGGTGAGAACACAGTTATTTACATCGGAAAAAAAAGGAAAATCCCCAGATAGTCACGTGTGCATAAACAAGCACCTAACAGCCAATAACAGGAAAGTACGTTTTGAAACGAAATAATTTGCAAGAAATAATGGCTTAGTTTTGTGTGGGTCTGTGATGGTAGAGTATTATTGAAGAAAAGTGAATCATCTAGAGTAATATATGTGAAACGAGTATAAAACGTCCATATTCTTCAAAATTAGGGATTTATACCAACATTAAAGAAACATAGATTTTATGGAACAGGTCATTAATGATATTCTATAGCAGAATTACGTTACATAAAATAAAATAAAACCTAACTCTTGCATCACGTTAAAAAGAAATGAAAATTGCAAATTGGTTATGGTGGGGGGGAAATTTAATTTTCATTAATGAAAAAAATAGCAGTACTGAATTTGAAGAGAAAGGCCCATAAGAGAATTAGGGATAGTGCTCAGCATTGCACGAGAATTTAATCTGGGGTCGAATTAATACCGTTGTTAAATATATAAATAAAATTGGGGAAGACAATAAATGAGACACGCTAAATATATTTATGAGAAAGATTTAAGGGGAAGTACGGCAAAGGAAAAGATTTAATGTACCGTAAGACGGGCTTACTTTGCACAAACTATGAAAAGAGTTTCACATGTCGGCAAAACCATGAATAGAAAAGAGGAAGTTTCAACTGGCACCATAAGATAGAACATCTAACTGTATTTTGGCTATAATGTTGGCGGTTAACATCAGTTCTAATTACCGGGAGGGTTCATTGTTGTAGATGTATGGAAACTAGTCACTGTAAAGTCTGCCAAAATTTGAAAGATATCACGTACAAGATTTTTCGTCAAAGTCAATTTCGTAGAATACTACTGTGTATAATGGGACTTTGATACAATAGTTGAAATTGAAATGTGAAACGTTTTAAAGTCATAAAAAAAGTGAAACTGGGAGAAGGCGGTTTCAGCCTCTACTCGGGGTTAATTTGCACCGAGTCCAAAATATCGCTTAGATAGGAAATTATTTCTACTGGAACCTCCTGCATTCTAAATTTAGATGAATTTCCTATTTAGGAAGATGCCATAACGAATTTATTGTTGGAAAATAAATTATGAACAGTGGTGGATCCAGAAAAGTTTTTTCAGAGGGGCTTTACTTACAGAGACTTCGGTTTTTTCTTTCTTTTTCTTTTCTTTTTTTCTTTTCTTTCTTTTTTTGTTTTACAAATCACTAGACTGGAGGCTTGCAGCTTATACGCATAGGAATGACTAACATTAGATTTTTAAAAAAGAAATCATGCAATTTGGGTGGGCTTCAGCCTGAAAGTCCCAAACCCCGTAAATCTTCCACTGATTACGGTTGGGATGATATTCTAGGACATAAGGAATAATCAAGGCAAATCAGTTCACGGGGATTTTTTTCTGTTCCTGAGTTGGCATTTTTGTGGAACATATGCTAATCTATTAGAATGCGGTTTCTGTGCCGGTACCAGAAAATACATAATTTTCTTTACAAATATCGATAATTCATACTAAGCACTGATACCGTTACCATCATTCTAATAACAATATTTGTAGACTGCATGCAGTTTTGTGTAGAAAGTGAAATGCATAAATACTGAAGGGAAAACATTGCACAGAAACCTTATGTTCGTAGGTTGAACATACTTTTTTGTATGTTGTGCAGCTATGGGGTTACTTTGCACCAAAGTTTATATTTCAATAACTATGGTCATACTGAATGTTTATTAATGAACTTGCACTAATGTTTTCCTTATATATCTAGCTATTATATGTTTAAAAGACAGTGTTCTAAATCATTACGTTTGTAAGTTGCATGTGATTTTATTTAAAATTGCTTAAATCTTGTGCAAAGTACGGTACCTTACTTATAATGTAGCTATAGAATATTTAATCCTTAATTGAGCTGGTAAGATTTGAAACATAATCCTGCAACAATGGCTATAACTTTACGTACTTCAGGTATCCAGTTTCTGCATTGAAAAATAATTGCTACCTAAACAAAGGGATGTACCAAGAAGACATCATGGCTGAATTTCTAAACTAAAAATTTCGAAGAAATTACGAAATTTGACGTTTCTTTATGAAGATTCCGTACATCGAATTTCCCTTGAAAATAGCTCGAAAACCATCGAAAACTACAAAATGCACTCTTATTAACTAAAATAACTCAATATTATTAATTAAATAAGCAAAATTAAAACAATATTACTGCATGCATTTTTATGGAATCCCTTCTTAAATATTATTCTTTTTGACAAAATAATTAAAGTTTTGCAATTAACCCTGAAGTATAACAATAAATTTCTACATATTTTCCCAATTTTCTACTAATCCTAACAATATATATATATATATATATATATATATATATATATATACAAGTTGTCCAAAAAGATCTCAGACCATGATACATTATACTACTGAATAATGTAACAAACTATACCCACGTCTATAAGGACAACGCATTTAGTTGCGTATTCTTTTATCAACGGCAGGAATTATTTTGTTATTAAGAGGCGTTCGTATCCTGAGTCGGTGTTCGAAGTGAAAAAAAAAAAAGCAGAGACGGGGGATATTTGTGGAATAGAAAAATACTATTGAGTCACTGTAATAAATTACTATTCTAGAAATATAAAGCACAAATCTTATAAATATAAACGATATTCAACAAATATATTGTACCAATGTCTTTATGGTTTGTAATATTACACGTACAGGCTTATTTTTCGGTCAGTGTTCAGAAATCTGTGGTGCAAATCACAGTTTTATGCCATGTCTTATTACGATTTTAACTCGACATACCGGCTATCTAAATGTTGAAATACAGAGAAGGTATGTTGTCAAAAAGATTGCATTTCTATTTACATAATGAGTGAAGATCATTGGAGACCTTATCTATAGTTATGGGTGGGGGGAGACATAGAGAGACTTTCATCCCAGCCAACAACTTTCTGAAAAATAAAATCCCCTTATGTTGTATTAGAGAGAATTATGCACGAAAATGTTCAAAAACCGAGTTTTTATCTTAACGATTTCCTGCGGGAAAACCCCCGAGCCTCCACTCGACTGAGAAATATTCCAAATCCCGGAATATCCTCTTCCCACAGCAGACAACCCGTAAATCCGCCCATGCTCAAAACACGATATTTATATGAATTAAGACAAGAAGATACACACATACATAAGGAAGAAACAATTAAGTATGGGACATCAAAATGTAAACACGATGTACATCTTTGAAGACATATAGGGAAAAGATTTATAAAAAATTTTGGATTTGTCAACTTAGAAATTATTTCTACATAAGAATTTTTTTTTTTTTTTTTGCGTGCAAAATTATTCGTCAATTACTGTGTATAAAAATGGATTTCTTAAAGATATTTAGCATCTACTCTCCAGTGACGATATGTCTTGATCACTGAAAAACCAGAGGCGGTATGCCTTCATCATTGATAAACCAGAGGCGGTATGCCATACCACCGCATATTGTCTCACTTCGACCACTGCACTGAGTTATTCAAAGATATAAGTTTATCCATATGTTGTTGCTTCCATGCCGAAATTCAGTTCAAGCGACGACTGTACTCCGAGAGAATCATCAATGGAGGATCGCCGAATGTTCTAGGCAAGTGCTGTGTAGACTTTTACCTCTCCTAAGTTCACCCTTTCTATTTCACCCTCTTGCATCATAATCTGTTTCCAATTAAGGAATATTCAATTTTATTTTTTAAGCAATCCTAGTCACGAACCCATCACATCTGCTCTAAAGATATTAGTTTACAAAATGCTGGGATAAGCTTGTCAGTTCTAAATCCCCAAATTCTTAATTTTACTTTAGTTACGTCGAGCTACAAGAATTCACGAGATCATACTGCACACTACAATGATACCAATGCATCCATACATAGGAATACTGGATAAACTCGCATAATCACATCTCACGCTGTCCAAGTGTAACTGTTTTCCCAAGCCAGTCAAGATACATGATATCTCCCCATGTAATAAGTGTTTGTTTCGGTCAGATTTTTTAAATTTATTACGCGTAGCTCCAAAGCTAGAATGTACAGCAATAAGATAAATTTACTATTAGATAATATTAGTTAACTATTCGATTTTTTGTTAAAAGTTATGACATTAACTTTTTATTTGATTTAAAAAATATTAAATAGTATTTACAAATTTATCTTATACTTTTCATGTAGATTCATTCACGTTTGTAAATCTTAAAAGCCTTAATAAATGCAAACTATTCAAACAAAATGTATTTGTTGACTGTCCAAATGCAATTCTATCTTTCGTGAGTACTATCACTATAAAATGCGTACTATTCATTTTATAATATTTTTCTACGCAAGGTTGCAAAATCAATTTTTATCTCAATTCAAATGATTACAACGTTTCTAAAGTTGAAATACATACAGGGTGTTTCAAAACAACACCGATAACGTTTGGGAGGTAATTCTGACACCAAGATAAGATAAAAGGTATAGATCAACCTAGGTGCACAAATGCTTCCTTTCGGAGTTATAGGCTGCCGAAAACATGAAAAAATTAAATTTAAAGTTCCATAGCTCCAATACTATGGAACCTACCGGAGTCGGGCAAGACTTAACTTAGGAACTAGTATTTGTCCTATTCAAATATCCATGTTTCAGAATCCTGCGGTATTTGCGCAACAATTTTTATGGTTTAGCTACGGGCATATAAGTTGAAGAACTCACTAACTACCTCTATAAAAATTGTTGCGGAAGTAGGACCTACCGCAGGATCCTCAAACATGGATATTTGGATAGGGCACATACTAGTTCCTAAGTGAAGTCTTGACCCGACTACGGTAGATCTCATAGTTTTGGAGCTATGGATGTTTACAGTTCAATTTTTTCATGTTTTCGGCAGCCTATAACTCCGAAAGGAAGCATTTGTGCACCCAAGTTGGTTTATACTTTTTGTCTTATCTTGGTGTCAGCAATCACGTCCCAAACGTTGTCGGTGTTGTCTTGAAACACCCTATAAATATAGTAATGTCCCACGTGGTATTGTGTACAAACAACTCTTATAAACACCACCACATGGTTTTACGAGAGGATACTACACACCACGTGGATCCACTACGATCTGCAGAAGACGGACTTCTGGTTTCTCCCACGAAACAGATGACGACGACGCGGAGTAGCAGCGCCACCGCCGTCTGGGATCTATAAATTTGATGGCCGACAGCGGACCAGTACCAGTTCACTGGTGTCTCTCCTACTGTTTGTTTCGGAACATTAGGAGTAACCTAACCCCAAGCCTCTAGTCTGCTTCGGGAGTCTTGGCTTTTCCTTTCTCCTGGCTTAGCCTTCTTCGGGGCTCTGTTGGGAGTAATAATCTCAGTTGCTTATCCTGTTTCGGGGCTCTGTGACCACCTAACCTCCTCACTGTTTGCCACGGAGCATTGAGTAACGTTATCGCCACTCTGCCTATCCTGCTACGGGACTTTGTGGAGATCCTGTCTGCGACCTCTCGGTCAAAGACTACCTATATCTAACCTTACAAGCATAGAGACATTATCTTTGTAGTATTTTTGCAAAATACTGTTTTCAGTGAATTTTATAATAAAAGCCGGTAGTGGGAGTCGATTCCGGACACTCTTATATATATTAGCAATTGTTATGTATTATTTTAGTTTGCAATCTATATATTTATAAATGACTATGAAAATGACTATGTTTGTGACTTAATAACTCTTGATACACCCGACCGATCTCGATCAAATTTTCAACATAGATTACGTTCAGGCCTGGAATGATTTCTATCATTTCACTTCGACGGTGCAACTTAGGGAACTGGGAGGAGGAGATATATGACCGATATTAGTATTGAATCCGTAGTCTTCGTGTCGCTGAGGTGAACAGTTACATTTCAGATGCCGTTTAAATCCAAATTAAGCCCCCTTTAATACTTCTAAGGGGGGGATGGTGACATGTAAAAATAATTTTAAATGACCGATATTAGTGTTGAATTCATAGTTTTTTTTATCCCTAAGTTGATTGGTGACATTTTTCGTGCCCTTTATGTCCACAATGAAACATATTCTCCCTATGAAGAACGGGCATTCTGCTAGTGATGATATAGGTGTTTATATAAATAGCATCATTACAAAATAAAATTAATACATAATTATTATTGTGTACTTAGTTTACAATGGCAATAATGAAACAAATTTAATCGTTGCTAAGAGAGTATTCTTTTTGAATTATCTAGAGCTGTTTCACGGGCTTTCCCTTTCGGCTTCCAAATTGCAAGTTTTTATTTTTGAAAAATTGTCATAAATTTGGTTTAGAAATTGAAAAAAAAATGTCGATCAAAGAAATAAGTACACCGGAACCTTTCTTCATTCCAGGGTAAGTATAATTATTTGTATATAGCATGTGATTTTATTTCACCTTTCTTTGTCTATATTTTTATTCTCTCTCTATCTCTTTCTCTCTTTGTGTGTTGTCTTCTTTGTAAATTACATACGATATTTAAGTTTACACTTACAAGGTACACTCGTGAAGTATCTCCTTGGGATTCGTCTAAAACTGATTAAAATGCAAATGCAGCCCAATGAGTATTGCACTAATTTTAGAGGCCCATACGGGTAATTTGCAAATTTATGGGCCTTCATATATCCAGAATTCTATCATACACTACTATAACGTTCGGCCACAAAATTGCTTTTCGTTTCTTTAGATGTACTTTTTATATGAATGTGGGCATATGTAAAACAAATTGGATCAAGTACTGCTTCTCTGACACATGTTATCCACCCCGGACGCCATCTTGGATCCGCCATATTGGATTCAACTTTCGTTTTTTCCAAATACGAACAGGTGCATATGATACATCAAATTCATATAAAATTTTCTCGGAAATTTATTGGTGTAGTGACTTTTACCGTAGCTTGTACCGTTTGCAAGGTATTGCATGTCAAATGCACGAATATTGAACCAAGTAGAAAGTTGTGCAGAACCCCGTGTATGTGTGTAATCTTTTGCATGATTTATCGTTAATGAAATATTCTCTGAACGTACATACATACAGACACACAGACGTAAATACGGAAATGGTAGGTGTTCGCACAAACGTGCTCGTATTTGGATTTACATTAGGCATTTTGACCGTAATACAATACTTCCTTTTATAGTATAACATGGAAGTAATAACAATTACTTACAGAAATATAATAAGATTATGATACCAATGTTGTAGAGTTTATACCTACAGTATTTTTCCAGTTACAAATTGTTTAGATTTGTCAACATCAAAAACGTAAGCATAAGTGATATTACACTGCAATGTCTATTCGCGAAGTGCCTGGAGAGATTTAACATGCAATACCTTCCAAATGGTACAAGCTACGGTAAAATTATCTACACCAGTGAATTTCCGAGAAAATTGTATATCAATTTGATATATCACTTGCACCCATACCCATTTGAAAAACTGAAAGTTGAATCCAATATGGCAGATTCAAGATGGCGGCCGGGGAGGATAGCATGTGTCAGAGAAGCAGTACTTAATCCAATTTGTTTTGCATAGGCCCGCACTTATGTCCATTTATATCTAAAGAAACTAAAAGCAATTTGTATCCGAGCGTTTAGTAGTGTATAATTGAATTCCGGATATATATATGAAGGCCCATAAATATGCAAATTACCCATATGGGCCGCTAAAATTAGTTCAATACAGATTGGGCCGCGGAGAACTTTGCATTTGAATCAGTTTTAGACGAATCCCGAGGGGACACTTTGCGACTGTACCTTGTTAAAATTTTTAAAAATATTTTCAAACAAAATACTTATAGTCTAATAAGCTATATCGTTCTGAAAAAAATAAAAATCTCTGTACTCATCATGACTACGTTGTTCTATGCGTTCTTATTGGTTGGGACGGAAAGCGTCACAATATGAACAACTGGAAGAAATTAGCATGTGCTGCCACGCACTGGCGTAGCAGGAGTTTTTCGGAGGAGGTTGGAATTGTAAAGTGCATAGTACCAACTGTAGTTGAACTTAAACAAATTGTTTATCAAAATGTGCTGGAAAATATTTGGATAATTTATTAAATCCATTCTGATAGTATAACTATCAAGAAAAGATAAATATTTCTAGCAATAAACACGTTCCTAGAAATTGAACTTTTCATAAAATAAATCTAAAAATTACAATTGTCATCATATTAAAAAGTTACATGATTTGACTTTAGGCGTTACTTACAGAAGTTTTATCACAACATATAACAAGGACTTTCTTTTACTTTCCTAATCTCTTCTATTTCTACAATGGCAACCAAGAAAATTGCTGAACTTTTCATAACAAATGCATGTAGGAGATACAGTACAATCTGTAAGAAAGAAAAGATAAACATTATGAAAAAAATAACGTTATTTGTATCTAGTTTTTATACAAGTTGATGTTTATACATGTTTTGCGTTCTCGATCCAGCAGCTTGGGGGATCACTTGGTCCTTTGTGAAATCTAAAGACAAGTCTCTTTAAATAAAGTGTAAAACATGTCAATTGAATGTATTTTCCTTTGTGTTTCTCATATATGGGAGAGTAGTACACAGTGAGACAATTTTTTTCTTTTTTTTTTTCGTATAATGAACTAACATTTTGAGATTACCACAAATGCATACCTATTTGATAAGTACACAAACGATATTTATAACGAAGTATATGGTTACCTTACATGAACTACTTTGGCTAAAAAAACAAGAAAACAAAATGGCTGATTATTATCTCACAGTGTAACTCAGTATATTCATTGTACACAGTGAAACACACATAAGACTGTTACATATCCAAACTTCCTGATACAAATTTCACATTTTTAAATATATTTTGATAATAATAGGGAAACGAACCATTTTTCATAATATAAGACAATCACATAAGGAATAAATCCCTTACGAACTGACAAAGGTCAATGAATCCAAACGATATGGGAAATTGGATGTGACTTGCGAGTCTTTTTGTCTTCATTGGAAAGGGTTTGGGCAATATTGTTGCAATGTCTAATGATGGAATTACAGCTGTGTTTGGTAGCTCAGGCCTCATGAAATCACTGGTTTTAGCGCTTTTTCTAAGAAATGACACTTCGTATTATTTTGTGTTGTTTCCTTTGGTTAAGCACACACGTTGAACTTCAGCAACATAAAATACACTTTTAGGAAAACGAATAAGAATAAATTCACCAACAGAAGGCTCCTCTTTTACGTTATCGAGTTCATCGCAATAATAGTGTCCAATTCAATATAATCTTCACTTGATTGATCTCTTACCCCATTCTGAAGCACTTATTAGAAATAACTGTTTCTTTTTCGATTTTCCAGGCTGTTTCTGTTGTTTTTGATTTTTTCTGAAGTTCCTCGATGAGATCTTTTTCCGGTGTCTCTGTTAGAACAATACTTCTGCCCTTTCGGCCAGTTTCAGTTTCATTCTTTCGAACATTAACATTAGGGTGTCCACGAAAATTAGCTGGGGAAACAAACTTTTCAGGCTTTTCTCCTTGACACAGAGTTGAGATACTAGGCGACCTGGTAGAGTCCGCAGCAAAAAACCTGCAACAAGAGCATTTAAGTATATTGTGAAACGACGAAGTCTTTTGCTCCAAAATAAGTGTGCAGAGGAGGACGCCGAGGTTTCTCCTGGCGTGATTCATGCCATTTACGTTAGACGTTATGTTCATTGCCTGGGTTGTTAGGTGTAGTTTCACAATAAACTTACATGCTTATGTTACAGGTTTTTTGCTGCAAACTGTACCTATGTTCTCGTCGTTACTATTTTCTAATCCTGGCGTGAATGACTTAGGTCTATTAACTTCTGTAGTCAACGATTTGCGGATATCATCAGCACACACATTATCAATAATGTTGGTTGCCAATCTGTCCTCGCTTGGAGACGGTACGAAATCTGATACACTAAAGATGTGCTTATTAAAAGGATAAATTCCTATATTTGAGAATCCGGCCATAATGTTTTCCGGAGTAAGTGCTAGCGTGAGTGCTTCTCCTACACTCTGTTACCTGGTAAATTGTCATAGGAATGCCCGAATTTTGCATCATCCAAGATTCCACCCTAGAATTATAATACGCCTTGAAAGGACCATACACAGCCACATCCAGTGGTTATAATTTGTGAGTACTGTAAGGAGGAAGGTAAGTATGATGACACCTGAATTTCTGGCATGATCCAAAACTTCTAGAGAAATATGACTTCTGTAGTTATCATAGGTCAGCTTTTTTTTTTTTTTTTTTTTTTTTTAGCTGTGAGAATGTGTAATGAAGTAGTCAAGTGCTTCAGGGAACATTTCCATTGACATCCAGCCAGAAGGAGTAGCCAGCCCCAAAGTACCCGTGGTGCTCCATTTAACATCAATGTTTTGGAATGTTTACGTGAGAAAATCATGATTGGAGAAAGAAATGTTCCATTTGCTGAGACGATTGCGACTACTGTTACCAGTTCACCCCTTTCTGCACTAGTACATTTATTCATTTGTTTCTCACCTCTTTGCGTAATTATTTGTCGAGACTTCTGGACGGTTGATACAGCCGTTTTATCTAGATTAAACATTTTTTACGCATTCCCTAAATCAGCATAGCGCTCGTAAATTGTTTGCAAATTTTGAAAGAATTCGTTGACGTTCTTCTCTGTAAACGACGTAACCGTTGATAATGTACGGTATTCTGGTTGTCGAATACTTAGCAACGGGTTTCCATACAAGAAACCTCTCATCTATCCCAAGCCAGCACACTTGGATTTCTTCCGCTAGTCAGAAACTGCTATATAATTTCTTACTGCCATTTCGAAAGCCAGTTTCCGCAAATCACGAGTAGTAAGTCCATAACATATTTTACTACATTGTATGGCATATGCAGCAAGAGTGTCTCTTGTTCATTAGAAAGTATTCTTCGTACTTCGTAATTGGGTTCAATCCTGGCATCTGGATTCAGCTTTTTATTCTTCACATAATGAAACAACTTTTAATACACAAGGTTCTTCTCTTTAGCATCTTCTCGGAGAGAATAGTTCTGGTGGACTACCAGAACAACTGTTTCTTCTATGTCTTCTTTGCTGTTTTCCCTATGTTTCTAGGGATTCCATGTGGCCTCACCATGATAAATCTGCAAATATAAGAACAAGAAATAACAATAAGTAAAAATTAAGCTTGTTTAATATTTCAAATATATTTTCACAGCTATAAGATCAAGCGTGCTGTATTAAATGATTACTTTGCTTCATATAAAAGTAACCAAGAGAGTTCTGTCGCTTTTTCACCCACCACCTTCGAACCTCGATATGTCACCTAAGACGTACCTGGAAGATCAAAAATAGTCCCCATGAACATCTACTACCTTCTGCCAACGTTCTGGAAGGCCATGGATACCATCGCGGTAGAACTTGGTTGACCGTGAAGCGACGAAGGTATCAAGTATATTTTGCACCTCTACTTGGAATTTGAACTTGCGTCCTCTAAGGTGATTGTCCAAGGAATGGAACAGGTGATAATCGGACCGTGCAATGTCCGGGGAGTATGGCGGATGCAATAGTGTTTCCCATCCAAGGCGTAGAATGGTGTCCCGTGTCATCCTAACCAAGTGGGGTTAGCGTTGTCCTGTAACAGGAGGACCTCTTTGTGATTCAGAAGTACTGGCTCCAGAGTTTTGAGTTTTTCTTGAACACGGTTCAACTTCCGACAGTACACAGTTACATTGTTGCTCTGACCAGTTGGTAGCAGTTCCCGATGCACGATGCCGCGAGCAGTCTACCAAACACACAGAAAGACCTTCTTCTGGTATAGTGCTGGTTTCGGCTGTTTTGGAACCGGTTCATGGGATGCTAACCAATGATGACGGCACCGTGGAGCTTCGTACACGACCTACTTCTAATCACATGTCAAAACCCTGTCCAGAAATGGCTCCTTCCTCAGACGAGACAGCAAAGAAACACAGGTGTCTGCTCGCGTTACCTCCTGGCCCGGACTCAAATCATATCGGACCCATCGACCCAAATTTTAGTGCTTCCCAAGTTGATGGAGGTGATGCTGAATGAATTATAGCCCCAATTCCTCACATATCTGGCTCTGTTCACCTCAATTACTGCCTAAAGATCTTCACGCTGTACGTGTGTTGGTCTTTTGGCACGTGGTGCATCTTCGAATACCGTATTTAAAATTGTTAAACCATCGCTGTACTCTCCGCATAGTCACGACACGCTTACCAAAAGCCTGGCATATCTTCCGCCCCGCTGCAGCGGCGTTTGACCCCAGTTTGAACTCGTACAGCATACACGCTTATATGACGCTCTGTGGAGGTTCCACATTCACTCTGTCCTTACGCAAGTTCAATGTGTAATTGAACTGCCACAACCAGGTAGTATGTTGGATATACCCACACCAACAATTGACCTTCACCTTATCTCCATTCGCATTCAGCTCACGGTGTGAGGGCCAACTGAACACAAACCACAAAAAGCAACAGAACTTTCTTGGTGATATCTCAATTGTTAAATACCTAGATAGAAACGTCCCAAAATGTGTTTCGTTCATCATACGGTAATCTAAATCATTCATTCCGTGCGTTTGAAGACGTTTTACCTTTATTTATTTCCCTTCCATTTACAGTTACAAGCATTTGTAAACTTCATGGTCTATAGTGAAAGTTTAATTTAGTACTTTTTCATAGACACTTTACAGACTCACTGTATAGCGTTAGATTCAGTCTCAGTGTGCACCACACGATCTGCAATCGAAAAATTGCTTCCACCTCCTTTGCATTTTGATAGAATCCGATTATTACACCATATTTGTCACAAAACTTAATGACGAATAGACAGACTTTGAAATACTGATTGTTAACAATAAATTAATAAACATAATACACTGCCACAATCAGTGGTGTATTTACGATTTTATTTCGGGAGGGGCTTTGCTAACTTTCGGGGTGGGGGACTTTGCCTGAAAATGGGAAAATTCTGCAAGATATTTCATATACTTTACTATAGTAAGATTTCGGGTGGGGGACTTAAGCCCGGAAGCCCCCCTAAATACGCCACTGGCCACAATTATAAAAAACAGTAACTAAGAGCATGCGAAAACAAATAATTACCTGCAACGATTTGTTTGCTAATACAATCTGCCTGCCAACAAATCAACAGAATGGCTCAACGTTTCAGAAATACTATGAGTACCATCTAGCAGGGGGAGAAATATAAATAGTTTCAATATTTCAGTGTGTACTGTCTCACTGTGTAGTAGCCTCCCATACCTTTTAAATAATTTAAAATTTGAGAAGCTTTGTTCAGCCGAAGCTATAAAGACAGGAAATATTTCAAGTATTTTAAACATTGTAAGTAGTGGTTTTATTTTGGAAAAATGTTTGTGAGAACATTCACAGGTTCTTCTTGAGAACCACTAAACTTTCGTCTCCATAATTCCGATTTTCCAGAAAAGACTTAATCGAAAGAGCTAACCACTTCTTGTCTGCAATCTTGGAGTTTTACGTCCCACGGTTATGCCGATTAGGCTAAAGGAGACGGTGATAATGAGAGATGAGTAAAATGGTGGAATGAAGAAGGTGGGAGGAAACGGGAGAACCCCGAGAAAACCCACGAGTACGGTGTTTGTCCACCACAAAGTTCACTTGGCGGGGGCTGGGATCGAACCCGGGACCCCAAGCACCAGAGGTGAACGCTCTACCACTGAGCCACCGCGCCCCCCTTCAAGAGAATGAGATCTCGATAAGTCATTTTTACTGTTTTCTGCTACTGGTGTCAGGCCCGTATTCAGGGGGATCTAAGGAGGGGGGGGGCTAAAATTTTGCCGGCCCCCCAAAATTTTCACAGTAGGCTTGCAAATGAACTATAATATGGTTGGATCGGGCCAGCCTAACTTCAGCCCCCCCCTACTTTTTGGGGCTGGCTACGGGCCTGATTTGTGTATATTTAATACTTAAACACGTTCCATTTCATTCACAGTCTAAGAACAAAAACGCTACCACAATCTTCAGTTCACACGCACTTGCAGTAAAATAGCACAAAACCATATTATGGACAAAACCTCGGACATACACTCTGCACAACACTTCCTCTACCGCATTTATTATTATTATTATTACTATTATTATTATTATTATTATTTTTATTATTATTATTTTGTTTTTGCCAGTGTTTTATTCTTCCAAGCTGCCGTGACTCATGCAACACCTAACGGGTGGTTGATTCAAGACGTCCATTTAGACAGCCCCCCCACCTTGTCAAAATTAAACGAAAATGGTGTCAATCGTTTGTGCATCGTTTGTGCAGAAATGTGCAACACAAATTTTCGTTTGTGCAACAATGAACAATGAGCTAGAGCGAAAACAAAGTGGGGGGGCTGTCTAAACGGTAGCCCCCCCACCTTGTCAAAATTGATCAAAAATGGTGTCAATCGTTTGTGCATCGTTTGTGCAGAAATGTGCAACACAAATTTTCGTTTGTGCAACAATGAACAATGAGCTAGAGCGAAAACAAAGTGGGGGGGCTGTCTAAACGGTAGCCCCCCCACCTTGTCAGATTTAGTCGAAAATGGTGTCAATCGTTTGTGCATCGTTTGTGCAGAAATGTGCAACACAAATTTTCGTTTGTGCAACAATGAACAATGAGCTAGAGCGAAAACAAATTGGGAGGCTGTCTAAACGGTAGCCACCCCAACTTGTCAAAATTAGTCGAAAATGGTGTCAATCGTTTGTGCATGGTTTGTGCAGAAATGTGCAACACAAATTTTCGTTTGTGCAACAATGAACAATGAGCTAGAGCGAAAACAAATTGGGGGGCTGTCTAAACGGTAGCCCCCCCACCTTGTCAAAATTGGTCGAAAATGGTGTCAATCGTTTGTACATCGTTTGTACAGAAATGAGCAACACAAATTTTCGTTTGTGCAACAATGAACAATGAGCTAGAGCGAAAACAAAGTGGGGGGGCTGTCTAAACGGTAGCCCCCCCACCTTGTCAAATTGATCAAAAATGGTGTCAATCGTTTGTGCATCGTTTGTGCAGAAATGTGCAACACAAATTTTCATTTGTGCAACAATGAACAATGAGCTAGAGAGAAAACAAAGTGGGAGCGGTCTAAACGGTAGCCCCCAACCTTGTCAAAATATGTCGAAAGTGGTGTCAATTGTTTGTGCATCATTCGTGCAGAAATGTGCAACACAAATTTTCGTTTATGCAGCAATGAACAATGAGCTAGAGCGAAAACAAAGTGGGGGGCTGTCTAAACGGTAGCCCCCCACCTTGTCAGATTTAGTCGAAAATGGTGTCAATCGTTTGTGCATCGTTTGTGCAGAAATGTGCAACACAAATTTTCGTTTGTGCAACAATGAACAATGAGCTAGAGCGAAAACAAATTGGGGGGCTGTCTAAACGGTAGCCCCCAACCTTGTCAAAATATGTCGAAAGTGGTGTCAATTGTTTGTGCATCATTCGTGCAGAAATGTGCAACACAAATTTTCGTTTATGCAGCAATGAACAATGAGCTAGAGTGAAAACAAAGTAAAGGGATGTCTAAACGGTAGCCCCCTACCTTGTCAAAAATGGTCGAAAATGGTGTCAATCGTTTGTGCATCGTTTGTGCAGAAATGTGCAACACAAATTTTCGTTTGTGCAACAATGAACAATGAGCTAGAGCGAAAACAAAGTGGGGGGGCTGTCTAAACGGTAGCCCCCCAACTTGTCAGATTTAGTCGAAAATGGTGTCAATCGTTTGTGCATCGTTTGTGCAGAAATGTGAACACAAATTTCCGTTTGTGCAACAATGAACAATGAGCTAGAGCGAAAACAAAGTGGGGGCTGTCTAAACGGTAGCCACCCCACCTTGTCAAAATTGGCCGAAAATTGTGTCAAACGTTTGTGCATCGTTTGTGCAGAAATGTGCAACACAAATTTTCATTTGTGCAACAATGAACAATGAGCTAGAGAGAAAACAAAGTGGGAGCGGTCTAAACGGTAGCCCCCAACCTTGTCAAAATATGTCGAAAGTGGTGTCAATTGTTTGTGCATCATTCGTGCAGAAATGTGCAACACAAATTTTCGTTTATGCAGCAATGAACAATGAGCTAGAGTGAAAACAAAGTAAAGGGATGTCTAAACGGTAGCCCCCTACCTTGTCAAAAATGGTCGAAAATGGTGTCAATCGTTTGTGCAGAAATGTGCAACACAAATTTTCGTTTGTGCAACAATGAACAATGAGCTAGAGCGAAAACAAAGTGGGGGGCTGTCTAAACGGTAGCCCCCCACCTTGTCAGATTTAGTCGAAAATGGTGTCAATCGTTTGTGCATCGTTTGTGCAGAAATGTGCAACACAAATTTTCGTTTGTGCAACAATGAACAATGAGCTAGAGCGAAAACAAATTGGGGGGCTGTCTAAACGGTAGCCCTCCCACCTTGTCAAAATTGGTCGAAAATGGTGTCAATCGTTTGTACATCGTTTGTACAGAAATGAGCAACACAAATTTTCGTTTGTGCAACAATGAACAATGAGCTAGAGCGAAAACAAAGTGGGGGCTGTCTAAACGGTAGCCACCCCACCTTGTCAAAATTGGCCGAAAATTGTGTCAAACGTTTGTGCATCGTTTGTGCAGAAATGTGCAACACAAATTTTCATTTGTGCAACAATGAACAATGAGCTAGAGAGAAAACAAAGTGGGAGTGGTCTAAACGGTAGCCCCCAACCTTGTCAAAATATGTCGAAAGTGGTGTCAATTGTTTGTGCATCATTCGTGCAGAAATGTGCAACACAAATTTTCGTTTATGCAGCAATGAACAATGAGCTAGAGAGAAAACAAAGTGGGGGGCTGTCTAAACGGTAGCCCCCCCACCTTGTCAGATTTAGTCGAAAATGGTGTCAATCGTTTGTGCATCGTTTGTGCAGAAATGTGCAACGCAAATTTTAGTTTGTGCAACAATAAACAATGAGCTAGAGCGAAAACAAAGTGGGGGCTGTCTAAACGGTAGCCCCCACCTTGTCAAAATTAGTCTAAAATAGTGTTAATCGTTTGTGCAGAAATGTGCAACACAAATTTTCGTTTGTGCAACAATGAACAATGAGCTAGAGCGAAAACAATGTGGGGGGGCTGTCTAAACGGTAGCCCCCCCACCTTGTCAAATTGATCAAAAATGGTGTCAATCGTTTGTGCATCGTTTGTGCAGAAATGTGCAACACAAATTTTCGTTTGTGCAACAATGAACAATGAGCTAGAGCGAAAACAAAGTGGGGGGGGCTGTCTAAACGGTAGCCCCCCACCTTGTCAGATTTAGTCGAAAATGGTGTCAATCGTTTGTGCATCGTTTGTGCAGAAATGTGCAACACAAATTTTCGTTTGTGCAACAATGAACAATGAGCTAGAGCGAAAACAAATTGGGAGGCTGTCTAAACGGTAGCCACCCCAACTTGTCAAAATTAGTCGAAAATGGTGTCAATCGTTTGTGCATGGTTTGTGCAGAAATGTGCAACACAAATTTTCGTTTGTGCAACAATGAACAATGAGCTAGAGCGAAAACAAATTGGGGGGCTGTCTAAACGGTAGCCCCCCCACCTTGTCAAAATTGGTCGAAAATGGTGTCAATCGTTTGTACATCGTTTGTACAGAAATGAGCAACACAAATTTTCGTTTGTGCAACAATGAACAATGAGCTAGAGCGAAAACAAAGTGGGGGCTGTCTAAACGGTAGCCACCCCACCTTGTCAAAATTGGCCGAAAATTGTGTCAAACGTTTGTGCATCGTTTGTGCAGAAATGTGCAACACAAATTTTCATTTGTGCAACAATGAACAATGAGCTAGAGAGAAAACAAAGTGGGAGCGGTTTAAACGGTAGCCCCCAACCTTGTCAAAATATGTCGAAAGTGGTGTCAATTGTTTGTGCATCATTCGTGCAGAAATGTGCAACACAAATTTTCGTTTATGCAGCAATGAACAATGAGCTAGAGTGAAAACAAAGTAAAGGGATGTCTAAACGGTAGCCCCCTACCTTGTCAAAAATGGTCGAAAATGGTGTCAATCGTTTGTGCATCGTTTGTGCAGAAATGTGCAACACAAATTTTCGTTTGTGCAACAATGAACAATGAGCTAGAGCGAAAACAAAGTGGGGGGGGCTGTCTAAACGGTAGCCCCCCAACTTGTCAGATTTAGTCGAAAATGGTGTCAATCGTTTGTGCATCGTTTGTGCAGAAATGTGAACACAAATTTCCGTTTGTGCAACAATGAACAATGAGCTAGAGCGAAAACAAAGTGGGGGCTGTCTAAACGGTAGCCACCCCACCTTGTCAAAATTGGCCGAAAATTGTGTCAAACGTTTGTGCATCGTTTGTGCAGAAATGTGCAACACAAATTTTCATTTGTGCAACAATGAACAATGAGCTAGAGAGAAAACAAAGTGGGAGCGGTCTAAACGGTAGCCCCCAACCTTGTCAAAATATGTCGAAAGTGGTGTCAATTGTTTGTGCATCATTCGTGCAGAAATGTGCAACACAAATTTTCGTTTATGCAGCAATGAACAATGAGCTAGAGTGAAAACAAAGTAAAGGGATGTCTAAACGGTAGCCCCCTACCTTGTCAAAAATGGTCGAAAATGGTGTCAATCGTTTGTGCAGAAATGTGCAACACAAATTTTCGTTTGTGCAACAATGAACAATGAGCTAGAGCGAAAACAAAGTGGGGGGCTGTCTAAACGGTAGCCCCCCACCTTGTCAGATTTAGTCGAAAATGGTGTCAATCGTTTGTGCATCGTTTGTGCAGAAATGTGCAACACAAATTTTCGTTTGTGCAACAATGAACAATGAGCTAGAGCGAAAACAAATTGGGGGGCTGTCTAAACGGTAGCCCTCCCACCTTGTCAAAATTGGTCGAAAATGGTGTCAATCGTTTGTACATCGTTTGTACAGAAATGAGCAACACAAATTTTCGTTTGTGCAACAATGAACAATGAGCTAGAGCGAAAACAAAGTGGGGGCTGTCTAAACGGTAGCCACCCCACCTTGTCAAAATTGGCCGAAAATTGTGTCAAACGTTTGTGCATCGTTTGTGCAGAAATGTGCAACACAAATTTTCATTTGTGCAACAATGAACAATGAGCTAGAGAGAAAACAAAGTGGGAGTGGTCTAAACGGTAGCCCCCAACCTTGTCAAAATATGTCGAAAGTGGTGTCAATTGTTTGTGCATCATTCGTGCAGAAATGTGCAACACAAATTTTCGTTTATGCAGCAATGAACAATGAGCTAGAGTGAAAACAAAGTGGGGGGCTGTCTAAACGGTAGCCCCCCACCTTGTCAGATTTAGTCGAAAATGGTGTCAATCGTTTGTGCATCGTTTGTGCAGAAATGTGCAACGCAAATTTTAGTTTGTGCAACAATAAACAATGAGCTAGAGCGAAAACAAAGTGGGGGCTGTCTAAACGGTAGCCCCCACCTTGTCAAAATTAGTCTAAAATAGTGTTAATCGTTTGTGCAGAAATGTGCAACACAAATTTTCGTTTGTGCAACAATGAACAATGAGCTAGAGCGAAAACAATGTGGGGCTCTCTAAACGGTAGCCCCACCTTGTCAAAATTGGTCGAAAATGGTGTCAATCGTTTGTGCATTGTTTGTGCAGAAATGTGCAGCACAAATTTTTGTTTGTGCAACAAAGAACATTGATCTACAGCGAAAATAAAGCGGGGGATGTCTAAACGGTAGCACCTCCACCTTCTCGAAATTGGTCGAAAAAGGTTGTGAATCGTTTGTACAAAATTGTGCAAGACGAATTTGCGTTTGCGTAACAGCGAACAATGAGCTAGAACGAAAGCGAAGTGGGGGCTGTCTAAACGGTAGCTCACCACCTTGGAAAATTGGTCGTAAATGGTGTTAAACGTTTGTTCATAGTCTGTCCAAATATGTACAGCACAAAGTATTGTTTGTGCTACAAACGAACAATGAGCTAGAACCAAAACAACGTGGATGGCGGTCTAAAGGTTAGCGTCCCCACTTTCACTACATTGGTCAAAAATGTTGTCAAAAGTTTGTGCATCGTTTGTGCAGAAATGTGCAATACAAATTTTCGTTTGTTCAACAATGAGCAAATAGCTAAGGCGAAAACAAAGTGATGCCTATCTAAACCGTAGCCCCCACCTTCTGAAAATTGGTCGAAAATGGTGCCAGTCGCTTGTGCATCGTTTGTGCAGAAAGGTGCAACACAAATTTTCGTTTCTGCAACAATGAACAATCAGCTATAGCAAAAACCCAGTGAGGGGCCTTCTAAACGGCAGACCCCCACCTTCTCAAGATTCGTCGAAAATCGTGTTAATCGTTTGTAAAGAAGATATTGCGATAGTGTAAAGAGAGAAATTTCCTCTATGCAAATAATTTTCTTTGAATAAGTTAATTTTCTTGGAACAACATTTTTTTTTAGATTACTAAAACACTTTCTGATACGATAACATATTCTTGATAGTTGACGAACGACAGGGTTAGATTTTAACCCACAATCACACACTACGATAAATATTATTTATTCTTAATTCTAATTTCTATTTTACTAAGTTCAATTCTAGACTTCAGTTGTATCACATTTTACCAATGTTGATTGGAAGTCAAGAAATTATTTCAGAATATTAGAAGATCGTAAAATAAAATTAATTTCCAAACAAACCTCAATTAAAATAAATAATCAACTAAACAATGAAAGAAAAAATTATAATCAAGAATTATTCTTCTTATTGTACAATTTGACAATAATTATTAACGCAACAATGCTCAAAAAACTGAAACCATCATAACTGGTTAAGGCAAATTGAAAAACCAGATAAGACAGCAACAAGTTTATTTTTGTAATCGTTCAATGTTGTAAAAAAAAATTGTGTTGCACATTTCTGCATAAACGATGAACAAACGATTAAAATAATTTCCGACCAATTTTGAAAAGGCGCAACCTACCGTTTAGACAGCCCCATTTTCTCTTTGTTCATTGTTGCACAAACGAAAATTTCTAATGCATATTGCTGCACAAACTATCGACATCATTTTGGATTGATTTTGAGAAGGAGGGGGATACCGTATAGACAGCTCCCACTTTATTTCTCCTCAAGCTCATTATACAAGTCGCAAAATCAAAAATTTGTCTTCCACATTTTGGAACAAAAAATTCACAAACAACTCAAACGATTTGCGACCAATTTTGACAAGGTGGAAGCTAACATTTAGACAGCTCCCCACTTTATTTTGGTTCTAACTCATTGTTCACTGTTGCACAAACGAAAATTTGTGTTGCACATTTGTGCACAAACGATGCACAAACGATTGACACCATTTTCGACCAATTTTGACAAGGTTAGGGGGCTACCGTTTAGACAGCCCCCACTTGGTTTTCGCTCTGGCTCATTGTTCATTGTTGCACAAACGAAAATTTGTGTTGCACATTTCTGCACAAACGATGCACAAACCATTGACACCATTTTCGACCGATTTGGCAAGGTGAAGGGCTACCGTTTAGACAGCCCCCCACTTTGTTTTTGCTCTAGCTCATTGTTCATTGTTGCACAAACGAAAATTTGTGTTGCACATTTCTGTACAAACGGTGCACAAACGATTGACGGAATTTTCGACTAATTTTGACAGGGGGCTACCGTTTAGGGAGCCCCTTCCTTTTTTTCGCTCTAGCTCATTGTTCATTGTTGCACAAACGAAAATTTGTGTTGCACATTTCTACACAAACGATGCACAAAGGTTTGACACCATTTTCGACCAATTTTGACAAAGTGGGGGCTACTGTTTAGACAGCCCCCACTTTGTTTTCTCCCTAGCTCATTGTTAATTGTTGCACAAACGAAAATTTGTGTTGCACATTTCTGCTCAAACGATGCACAAACGATTGTCACCATTTTCGACCAATTTTGAGAAGGTGGGGGGCTACCGTTTAGACAGCCCCCACTTTGTTTTTGCTCTAGTTCATTGTTCATTGTTGCACAAACGAAAATTTGTGTTGCACATTTCTGCACAAACGATGCACAGACAATTGACACCATTTTCGACAGATTTTGAGGAGGTTGGGGGCTACCGTTTAGACAGCCCCCCTTTGTTTTCGCTCTAGCTCATTGTTCATTGTTGCACAAACGAAAATTTGTGTTGCACATTTCTGCACAGACGATGCACAAACGATTGACACCATTTTCGACCAATTTTGACAAGGTGGGGGGCTACCGTTTAGACAGCCCCCCACTTTGTTTTTGCTCTAGCTCATTGTTCATTGTTGCACAAACGAAAATTTGTGTTGCACATTTCTGTACAAACGATGCACAAACGATTGACACCATTGTCGACCAATTTTGACAGGGGGGCTACCGTTTAGGGAGCCCCTTCCTTTTTTTCGCTCTAGCTCATTGTTCATTGTTGCACAAACGAAAATTTGTGTTGCACATTTCTGCACAAATGATGCACAAACGATTGACACCATTTTCGACTAAATCTGACAAGGTGGGGGGCTACCGTTTAGACAGCCCTCCAATTTGTTTTCGCTCTAGCTCATTGTTCATTGTTGCACAAACGAAAATTTGTGTTGCACATTTCTGTACAAACGATGCACAAACGATTGACGCAATTTTCGACCAATTTTGACACGGGGGCTACCGTTTAGGGAGCCCCTTCCTTTTTTCGCTCTAGCTCATTGTTCATTGTTGCACAAACGAAAATTTGTGTTGCACATTTCTGCACAAACGATGCACAAACGATTGACACCATTTTTGATTAATTTTGACAAGTTGGGGGGCTACCGTTTAGACAGCCCCCCAATTTGTTTTCGCTCTAGCTCATTGTTCATTGTTGCACAAACGAAAATTTGTGTTGCACATTTCTGCACAAACGATGCACAAACGATTGATACCATTTTCGACTAAATCTGACAAGGTGGGGGGGCTACCGTTTAGACAGCCCCCCCACTTTGTTTTCGCTCTAGCTCATTGTTCATTGTTGCACAAACGAAAATTTGTGTTGCACATTTCTGCACAAACGATGCACAAACGATTGACACCATTTTTGATCAATTTGACAAGGTGGGGGGGCTACCGTTTAGACAGCCCCCCCACTTTGTTTTCGCTCTAGCTCATTGTTCATTGTTGCACAAACGAAAATTTGTGTTGCACATTTCTGCACAAACGATGCACAAACGATTGACACCATTTTCGTTTAATTTTGACAAGGTGGGGGGGCTGTCTAAATGGACGTTGATTCAAGCACTGCTGGGTGGAGAAATTCGTGAGTATTACAGAAGCTGAGTGGCAGTTGCCTAGGTGGCTGCAATCAAACTACTTAAAGGCTGCAACTGCTTGGGTGCAATACGAGATGATAAGACCGATGCAAGTATAAATGCACTTTTCTGTTATTAGACCCAGTAGCAATTCTTTTTCGGAAGTGGAAGGTGTAAACCTCTTTCTTTGGTTCAGTTTTTTGACAATTTTTGAGAGATGCATCAATACTGTTTTGTGCTAAAGAACAAAATTTTATTTTTACTGAAATGCTATTTAATACTTCAGAAACTTTCTTCAAAGTTAAAAAAAAGACGGTAACACAACCATGCAACCTATATAGCAAAAGTCGCCGCTGATATATTGGATATAGGAACATCCTATAAACAAGACAGCATTTTGGTAGAAGATAGAATGATTAAGTGCATACGGTTTACAGATGATATGGCACTTGTTGAGGAATCAGAAAATAAATCAATAAGATATTATAAAACTTGAGGAAGGGCTATCTAGAATATGGGATGAAAATAAATGTTAAAAAGACAATAGCCATGGTGATTGGAACAAAGCGGTTCGTGTCAAATATAGAAGTAGGAAGGGAGTAAATAAAACAAGTGACTAGTTTTCGATACTTGGGTAGTATTATTAATGATGAAATGAAATGCGAATATGAAATAGAAGCAAGGATAGGAATGGTGAAAGACGCCTGTCGAAGGAAGAAAAATCTACTTTGTGGGGCCTGGAATACAGAATTGAGAAAATGACTCACGAAATGCTTCGAGTGAAGTATTGTACTGTATGGGGCAGAAGCATGGACATTAAGGGAAAATGATGAAAAACAAGTGGTAGGTTTTGAAGAAGAATGGAGAGAATTAGTTGGGTCGGGCGGAAAATGAATAGAGGGTGTTAGAAATAATAGAGGAGAAAATGGCAATTTTAGATACTATTAAAAAGAAGAAGAGAAGCTGGTTGAAACATTGAGTAAGAAGGAATTGTATCATGAGGGACGTACTAGAGGGTATGGTGGCAGAAAAGAGAGGGAGAGATCGGAGAAGACTACCATTAATAGACGATAGACGATATTAAAACAGAGAAATCGTACGTAAAGACGAAAAGGTTAGTGGAAGACCGTAAAGCATGGAAGATTGTCAGTTGCGACAAGTGATCTGCCAATAATGACAGGATACCAATGATGATGATGATGATGATTTGGTATCAAGAATGAAGTTTAGTCCATTGATAATACAGTTTTTTGCGCTACTTTTGAACTGTTGTTTGACTATTTTCATTTAAAAAAATGGAGTTTGTAACAGTGCTGACAACCGTTGCTATGCTTAGGGTCTATGTTTGGGTACCCATACAGAAAACTTGTCTTCTGGCCCATATAATCTGTAGGCAGACCTGATGGAGACCTTTCTCTGATGGGGTTGTTGTAGCCTATTTTAAATTGTCTTTGTTTTTTATTTTTTCAGATATACAGGACATTGCCCTCAATACAAATACAGATGTGGCGACACCTATGGACATACAACACACAAATCGTTGATAGAGCCTTCTACTATGAAAAAGGATAAACAGTTAATTTCTGATAGGACAGCAGACGAGTATCAGGTAATTATTTTAGACTCAAATTACACTAGTTAACAAATTTAAACTTTTTGTTTGTTACATGAGAAAAATCACCTGATCTTAAAGGAACTTTTTGCGCTGAATTCGAATATGCACTCGGTTTCTCTCCATCACGTACAGTTTTCCTGTAACAGAGGGATTTTTGGGAAATTCCCTCAAAAATTTCCCTTTTTCAGATATTTTATTCCCCTAGCTCCTGTCCCCTTACATATAGTAACATAGAAATTATACCTAAGTATACCTTGATTTATATTTAATAAACCCTAAAAGTTTCGTAAAAATCGCTTTGTTCTTTCTAGAGAAATAAATATATTTGTATGTATACTGTGTGCACTGTTTATTGCACCTGATAGTAATGCTTTCAGATCTCCTGAGTTGGGGTAAAAACGATTTGCTTTATTACTACAAACACAGACATAAAAATGAATATTTACAATAGTCAACAACAAACTTGTATTGCTCTCTGTAAATTAGAAACGTGTATAAAAATAGAATGTACTTCCAACGTATATATTTTTAAAACGTACAGTATATGTATATCTTAATACATATATATATACAATTCTCCAAGTTTTTTCGTTTTCTTCATGAAATGGTTATCAATACTTGTTATCAAATGTAACAGAATGCAAAAGAAAGAAAGAATGGAATACAGACTCATTGTTGACAACAATGAACTAATGCAGTCTGAATTTTTCACTACGGTATCGTTTCCCCCCTCCCCCCGCGCATTTCTTTCTTTCTTGTGTTCTTGACACCTGGTGAGGGAGTTTTGTACATTTTTATATTGGCGTGTGGTTTAACACTACTTCACTTTCAAAGTTGTCTTTGCTGCTAAGAGTGCTTTGATGTTTGATCTTAACGGCATTATACCCAACTAAGACCAGAAGTTTAGTTTGTGATCAGTACAATGGCGTCAAGAGGACGGCGTTCGTGTGTTAACTCACCAAATAGTTTTTGTTATGTGTGTGGCCAGTTTGTAGTTAAAGGACAGTGTAGATCCATTACGCCATCGGTGAAACTAGCATATTATATATATTTCGGATGTCGTGTGGGAGATCAGGACAAAACTTGGGCACCCAACATAATTTGTGCGTCGTGCTACGTCACTTTACTTGCATGGGCCAAAGGGAAACGGAGGTTCATGAAATTTGCTGTACCAATGGTGTAGAGAGAACCCACCAACCATCTGGATGATTGTTATTTTTGTCTCACAGTAGTTAAGGGACATTCTAAAAAAAGCAAATACACAATAAGTTATCCCAACGTTAAATCCGCAATTAGACCTATTCCGCACGGGGATGAACTTCCACTTCCCGAGCCCCCTACCAACTGGGAAGAGATATGGCCAAAAGACTCTGATGATGATCATGACCTTGATGAACCATCGACATCAACATGTACATCCAAGGATCCAACGTTCATCCCTGACTGTGTTCGCGAGCCACATTTCATCCGGCAATGTGAACTTAATGACCTAGTCCGTGATTTGCACCTGACAAAACAAGAGGCGGAACTTCTGGGATCAAGGCTCCAGCAGTGGAACTTATTGGATGCAGAAACGAACATATCAGTGTACAGGAAAAGGCATGTTCAATTTTCAAGCTATTTCTCAATGCAAGATAATGTGTGCGTATGTACGGATATAAATGGGTTGATGGCGGAGCTAGGAATTCCTTACGTTCCAGAAGAATGGAGGTTATTTATCGACGCGTCAAAGGTCAGCCTTAAAGCTGTCCTTTTACATAATGGAAATAAAAAACCTTCTATACCACTTGCGCACTCAGTGAAGATTAAGGAATCCTATGACACAATGTCAACTTTGCTAAATCTTATAAATTACAAGGACCATTGTTGGCAAATATGTTGTGATCTCAAGGTAGTTGGTATTTTATTAGGACTGCAGTGCGGTTACACGAAGTACCAATGTTTTTTATGTTTATGGAATAGCCGAGCTGATGACAAACATTATGAAGTGAAGGAATGGGAACCTAGAGTGAATTACGTACCTGGAGAATGCAACGTCAAATACGCTCCTTTGGTAGATCCTAATAAGATATTACTACCGCCACTTCATATCAAGTTAGGACTTATGAAAAACTTTGTCAAAGCCATGGACACATCTGGTGAAGGTTTCAAGTATTTGCGAGATAAGTTCCCTAACCTGAGTGATGCTAAGATTTCAGCGGGAGTGTTTATTGGTCCCAAATTAGGAAATTAATGCTTGATGATAGCTTTGACAGCAAGTTAAACAGTGCTGAGCTAGCTGCCTGGACAGCATTTAAGTGTGTTGTGCGCAACTTTCTGGGCAATAACAAAGCTGAGAGTTACACAGAAATCGTACAGGACATGATACAGAAATACAAAGAGTTGGGTTGTAGGATGTCTTTAAAAATCCACTTTTTCCACTCCCACCTCAGCTTCTTTCCTGCTAACCTAGGTGCTCTCAGCGACGAACTGGGGGAAAGATTCCACCAAGATATAATGGCAATGGAGAAAAGGTACCAGGGACGATGGGATCCTTCAATGATGGGGGACTATTGTTGGGGTCTTGTTAGAGAATGCAACATTTCTTACAAAAGAAGGAAGTAGTGTACGTTTTTGTAACCCAATGGAAGTTTTATATATTGTGATAGTTTTGATTGTCTTTTCATGACCTTTTGGTACATTTGTATTATTATTTATTGTAAATTGTCACACTTGTAAATTATATTGTATTATATTTTATATATGTGTTTGTGGTAATAAAGCAAAACGTTTTACCTCAACTTAAGAGATCTGAAAGCATTACTATAAGGTGCAATAAACAGTACACACAGTATACATACAAACATATTTATTTCTCTAGAAAGAATAAAGCGATTATTACGAAACTTGGAGGGTTTGTTAAATATGAATCAAAGTATACTTAGGTATAATTTCTATGTTAGTATATGCAAGGGGACAAGATCTTGGGGTGTAAAATAAACGAAAAGGGAAATTTTTGAGGGATTTTCCCGAAAATCCCTCTGTTACGGGAAAATCGTACGTGATGGAGAGAAACCGAGTGCATATTCGAATTCAGCGCAAAAAGTTCCTTTAAGAACAGGTATTTCCTTTTATGTAACAAAACCTTTGTTAACTAGTGTTATCTAAAAAGAGTAGTTTTGTATTATATTTATTATACAGTGTGTCCGTAAAGTTGCGCAACCCAAAGTTTGATTGCGTATCTTTTGAACCAAGAACAATAAAGACCTGAGACTTGGAACAAATGTAAGCATGTAACAAATTTTTAGCATAAAAACTCAGATTATTAAGTATGTGCAAATTCTCATTGCTTATCATTAATTAACCTACTTGTTGCAGTAATTTTAGGACAACAGTGTTGGCAGGGGCCGCGTTTTTGTCAAAAACACCCGTTTCATGGACTTGCAATAAATAGCCTTTTTCCGTGGCAACACTGCGTCAACTTTGTCACATTTTCGCACCAATGGATAAATGTTGATGCATACTGCACATATATGCAGGGATTCGCCCTCAGGAAATCAGTTTACTGTAACTGAATATTGATTTTCTTCATTTTACACTTTCGGTAGTACTTTCTTTCGTTACTTCACAAAAACTTTACAAATTCCAACATTGATCATGATCTCGAAAATATCTAACGCTTACATGACACATTACGTCACAGAACACGCTTACATTTGTTTCAAAGTCTCAGGTCTTTATCGTTCTTGGTTCAAAACATATACGTAATCAAACTTTGGGTTGCGCAACTTTACAGACACACTTGTATAATAATCACTAGGGCTTGGATTTCTGTAGATCAAACACTGAAAATATGCATACAATTGACCTAAATATGGCATAAATATGACAGAATGGCCCACAAAAAATATTTAACTAAATTCCTAAGGATAGCCATTTATTAAGTTGTTTTTTTTTCCTGAATAAATATATTTAAGCTCTGAAGCATGGATCGCAGCGCATAGATGATCCCATAAAGAGGAAAGCTAAAATCGCCGTCTTCTTATCGACAATACAGGCAATTATATTTTTGAGTAATAAGTGAGTCTCCTAAAATACGATCAAAAATACGTTTTTATATCAATTCGGCCAAACATAATGGTTCATATATGCATTTTCTATATGACCAATGGAAACCATATTTTTATCTTCACAAGAGTCCGAAATGTATTTATATTGAATTAGAAATGTAAAAAGATGAAGAATAAAAATAAGATACGTCACAGAAATCTGAGCCATATTAATTACTTTTATGTTGTAAATACAGTAAAGTCTCGGTTTAAGGGAATAATTGGGGTTATAGCATATTCCGTAAAATAGGAAGTCTGTTAAATTGCGAGTTGTGTTATGGACAATTGAAATTATGCTGCATATTGTATGTGTAAAATGTTTTATAAAATGTTTGATCCAAAAGTTCCGTTACACCCATTTACAGAACGAGACTCCCTGTCTTACAATAATGAAATATATCGCACCATGTTGTAGACTCGATAGTGTTTAATTTCAGCAAGATGGAGCACCATCTCATTATTCGGTTGCCGGCCGAGAATATCTAAATGAAGTGTTTTCTACCAAATGGATTTTTGCGAGGTTGTCATCTAACAAAGAGAACTCAAATTTCCATACCGCACAGCACCTAATTTCAACTGTAACGTACACTGGCGAATAGTTGCTGTTTTTCTTGAGGCCTGGCCGATATTACCCCGGGTGAACTTAAATCAGTAAACATAGCTCCATAAATCTGTCATTCTTCCTTGATCATTTGCCACAAACCACATGAAAACCAGACTTCAGTTAGAAATTCTAGACCCAAATGAAACCCGTGAGTTTTAAAAAATCACTTTGTATATCAGTTCCAGTACGCATACTGCTTTACTTTCTCCCAGTTTTGCCATAGGCTACGTATCGGCCTTGAAATCAAAAGGTTCCAACATGTAAAACTTCTATTATGAAAAAGTGAACTGTAAATTTAGTTTAACGGTGCACAGACTAAATAAATAGACAACATTTATGACATTTCTTTGTACTCCACACAGTTAAGGAATTTAGAATCGATATGGTGTCATTATTTTTCTTCCATGTATGCAAGTAACTTTTATTTATTTATTTATTTATTTATTTATTTATTTATTTATTTATTTATTTTTTGAAAATAATTTGTGGCAACGAAAGATTGTCACTCGGATTTTAATAACAACCTTATCTTGTACAAAAATTATAAAAATACATGGTCACTTGAAATTTAGTTTATATCATCTTTATTAATATATATATAAAAATAATATTTTGAACTTACTAAAAGTGCTGAAGTGTATCTTACAGTGAGTATTTTATAATTCATGAAAAAGTCTTGAGTAAAAAGACAATCATATTTCTTCTTCTTCTTCTTCTTCTTATTATTATTATTATTATTATTATTATTATTATTATTATTATTATTATTATTATTATTAATTTCCTTTTAATTCTAAAAGGAATATAAAATATTTAAATCTGGTAATCTTTATAATTTGATTGTATGGCTCCTTAGAAAAATATAAATCTTTTGTAGGTGGTTCGTCCAGCGAAACATGAGCTTGACCTTATTAACAGTCGCTATCGCTATGGAAATCCCATCTATATACATCCTATGATTCCAGGATATGAAGGTAGGTCTAGATACAAAAATTAAAATTAAGATAGAAACAAAATTGTCTATTTAAATACATGATTTGCTGTTATATATATATATATATATATATATATATATATATATATATATATATATATATATATATATATAACAGGAATTAAAGGATGTAGGTGGGAGAAAGATGGACACAGTGAAGCAAAGGCCACAATGAAACAACTTAGTTTACTCTGTACCTACCGGAAATAAACGTTTCAAACTAAAACGGTAACAATATTACAGTAATAGTGATTTCTTATGCTGGTTTGCAAATGTCTGGCAACTATGATTTCTGAGTTAAGTTCGTTCATTCAAACATTATTTCTGGTATCTAGAGAGGGAGCAGAATGAAACATTTTGATTTGTGATGCAATGAAATGTTTCATTGTGCCCTGTTTTGATTGTCTTATCGTGTCGTTTGATTAAAATTAGTTCTGCTACATCAAGAAATCCAAGCAGCATGATTGTGTGTCGCACCAAAAAGACAAAAGAGCTGTTACCTTCACTGAGCCTCTCGAAGCATTTCGTTTGTCAAGTCACTTATTTTAATCTAAAGGATGTCAGATATACAATGTCGGTGATGGTATGTAATGTGTCGTATAGTTCTGTCTCTGAAGTAGGAGTTAGTAGAGAATGTCAGCCAATCAGAAAGACATTCCCTGTATTTAGGCAAATTTGCACGGTCGAAACGAGCTACTGAGCGGAAGATAGCTGTTGGAGAAGGCGATTGAGGTATCTCATGATCCATGACGTTGAAGTGTAAGTTTGATAGGAATATGATCACTCCCAAGGGGATCAAGTACAGTCAAGGTAAGCTTGGAAAGAATATTGGATAAAGTTATCACAATATCAGTAGTTGTATTGGAAGCCGGTCATGTCGGTTTAGAAAAATGATGAAAGAAACCTGTCGTGTGAATCTCAATATAATTGCGAAAAGGGAACTTCTGGTGATCTGAGCGACTGTGATAGTTAACATCAGCCGTGATGATGTAGCTGCGGAAATGGTCTGATATGAAGTGAAATAAATTGAGAGGAATAGGTAGGGTGGGTCGTATATAGATAGTAGCAACCGTGATGTAACAATGTTTGAAATATAACGTGGATATGAGATGTTCAGTCAGCAAAAGCAAATAACTACACCACCATTAGCACGGCGAGCCGGGGTGGTATTATCGTGTCGAAGAAGTTAATATGATGGAATTTTACAAGACATTTTTGGTGTGAGGAATGTCTAATTGAGTACGAAACAATGAATGTGTTCTTCCAGGAGCAGTTGTTAAAATAAAGGCGTGTTTTCATGAAGAGAGCGAATTTTCAGAAATAAACCATGAACTGTAGGCAGCAGTAAAATTGACATGCAAGATGGTTTTAACGGCAAGTTGGACTTGAAGAATATGTTGACGAAAAATGGATCAATGTTCTGCAAATGTGAGCAATGTGAGAAATGAGAAAAATTAGTCGATAGTACTCGGTTGATGTTCTGAACTGGGAGGCGGCGCAGTAGAATCGCTGTTAAGTATACGTATAGGAACAGTGACCTCTGGTTTGAGTAATTCTGGAGCGGGTTTGGCTTTACATTTGTAGCTGCAGGTAGGATGCTGATTACAGCAAGTTGAACACTGAGATGGATTATTAAGATTGATGCAAGACTTAGTTGGATTCCTGCAGTTGTTACTATGATACGAGTTATAGGTTTGGCAGTGCTTGTAATGCACAGGAAGAGGTCCAGGTGAGCGAGAAGGTATGTCGTTTCAAATAAGTGAATGCACTGTTGCTAACGAGATCATCCACGGTCTCTTAGCTATTGGTGATAACACGGACGATATAAAATCTTCTCAGTTTAACGTCCCAGGTTTATACTCTTTAGGCTAAGAGAGAAAATGATTAAGGCAAGTGAATAATAACGAAAAAATTTGTGGAATGGTAATGTGGGAAGAAACGGAAGTACTCCGAGAAAACCTACGAACACGATGTTGTCCACCACAAATTTACTTGGCCATTGTTCGAACTACGGACCTCACTCACTAGAGGTAAGCGCTCTACCACTGAGACACTGTACCCACCACGGACCATATAAGTGAAAGTCTGATACATTCTTAATGTGAATACATTTAATGATTGAATGGCCATCCAGCTTTAGTTCGGCAGCAATCTTGGCATCAGCATATTGTAGATCGACTCCTCTAATGACAACAAAGAGAGTTGGAGGCTTGGAAGGAGGTGGAGGTTGATTTGCCTATTTCAAGGTAAGCTTTTAAAGGTTAGCTGAGACACCGAAAATCTCAAGAGAATGTATTTCGAAGTGTGGTGGGCATGTTAGGATCTGTCATCCGGATGATAATACCATTCTTAGTAAGAATCAGCTGCTTAACGTCCGAACGCGGAAGTACTTAAGTAGGCGCAAGTAGATCTCCTTCAGATCATGGTATTTTGCATCGTGATTGGTGAGTAGAAAAGAGTGAACGACTGGTTTAGATACTGGTGCTTTTCGAGTAATCTCTGTATCCATATGGCAAGAAGCTGTTGAGGACTCCTTAGAGTGTGACGACGCTCAGTTGGAGGCGTCATCTGTAGCGCAATAGCAAAATCAGAGGTTGATGTGGTAGGTGCCGTAGGATTACTCGGTAAAAATCTTGGCAAAGTTTCCATTTATAAATCTTTGCCGCGACCGAAGAGGGGCCCTGCACTAGGATAGAAGAAAGTCCAGCATTGCTCCACTTTGTCCAAAATCCATAACTACTATCGCCTAATCTTATAGAAGGTTGCAGGTAAGAATACCACTCGTTTGGATAGTGATCAGGTGGGCGAAAGAGGCTGTCAACCTGAGTAGGTATGGATGAGTTGGAGTAAATTCATCTCTCAACAGATGCACACAGAAATCCAGCGTTCGGGACCAGGAAAGGGAAAAGGATATCACTACAACCCAAGGAAATGAATACAGATTTATAGCCACAAGTTGTATACAAGAGTTAGTGTACATGGTGTTTCAAAACAACATCGACAACGTTTGGGAGGTGATTCCTGACACCAAGATAAGACAAAAAGTATAGACCAACCTGGGTGCACAAATGCTTCCTTTTGGAGTTATAGGCTGCCGAAAACATGAAAAAATTGAATTTTAAAGGTCCATAGCTCTAAAACTATGGGACCTATCATAGTCGTGTCAAGACTTCACTTAGGAACTAATAGGTGCTCTATCCAAAAATCCATGTTTCCGAATCATAAGGTTCTTACGCGACATTTTTATTGAGCGAGTTTGACTACGGGCATAATTTGAAGTACTCACAACTACCTCTAAAAAAAATATGGAATTCCACAGGATTCTGAAACATGGATATTTGGATAGGGCATATAATAGTTCCTAAGTGAAGTCTTGACCCGGCTACGGTAGGTCCCATAGTTTTGGAGCTATGAACCTTTAAATTTTATTTTTTCATGTTTTTGGCAGCCTATAACTCCGAAAGGAAGTATTTGTGCACCCAGATTGGTTTATACTTTTCGTCTTATCTTAGTGTCAGGAATCACGTCCCAAACGTTGTCGGTGTTGATTTGAAACATCCTCTATATTTTATGTTTTCTCTCTCAAGAGCCTCTCCTGCTGATATGGACAAAATTTTGATGCCTGAAAACAAATTTACATGTTTTGGCTTGGGAATTTAACAAGGTAATCCTTGAAACCGACATCTTATTCCACCGTATTCTTACTTATCTGTCTTAAAATCAAACTTATTATTTAAAGAACTGAAATTCATTATATAAATATTGATTCTTTGAAACTAAGTCATTGATTTTAATTACTGTATATTACAGAACATTTTTGTGATATCAAATTCATAAATTTATTTTATGAACAATAATTCTTTGAAATTTTCATTGAGCTTGATTGTATTATAGGACATTTTTTTTATATTAATGAATAAAATTGTATTTATTTCGTAACTGAATAAAATCTGTTTTCGACATTTAATTTTCAGGCTTAGTACCGCGAGCTAACAACTATTTTGGGCAAAGGTACAGTATATGTGCTGCTTCAGGAATATCTGATTTCGAGAAGGAACAAGTAAGAAGACGAGAAGTCATGCACCAACTGCAGGAAGAGACAGATATTCTATCTGGAGCTTTGCCACTAGACATAATGAATCGCCAGGTAATCGAAGTGTTTATTTATTTATTTACTTATCTCCCCATAACAGAGAGATCTCTCCAATTATAGGAGGTGTACACAATTAATATTGAATGGACGTAAGAGAACAGTGAATTTGTGATGATAGGTGTAAAAACAGCTCCATGGATGAGTTCGAAACGTACCGAACTACTAAACAATTGTTTTAGGGCATTTTTTTTAAAAAATAAAGTTTTCGCGAAACATTCTTTTTCAATCGGAGAGAGAGTTAATTTGCTCCCTCCTTCACGACTGTCCTAAATTGGAGATGACAAGGAAGCATCAGAACATAGTATATCCCATGCTCCATCAAAATCCTTTTTTTCTTTTTTTTTAAAAAAACGAAATTTGTCAAACAACAAGTTTTCTAATTGGGGACGGGGAAGCGCTTCATTCTTCATTGATTGTAAGTTAACGCAGTGGGAAACATTGGGAAGCTTCAAAATAAATACTCATCATATGGCTTGAAAATAAAATATACACGGTACTTCTAAACACCATCAACGTTTGGGAGACGATACATGGTATCAAGATAAGAGAAAGTATAGATCAACCTGGGTGTAGAAATGCTTCTTTCCGGCCTATGATCAGTTGAAAATTTGTCTGAAAATGTAGAAACAGCCATAATTCGAGAACAAAATGTAGGATCTATGTGGAATAAAACGGAATATCCATTATTTTTAGTCGTAGATTCCATTAATGTGCAATTGGTGACCCTCGAGAGCATTTAAAAATATTCTGAAGTATTTTGTCAAAAGTGGAATGAGGATAATAAACAGCAATCAAGTCAGATATTTCAACGAACAAAATATAATTACTTGTCGTTCGTATAAACCGTATACACCTAATCATTCTACCTCCTACCAAAATGTAAATCAGGTAATATAAAACCACCCTTTTCAGTTACAAACATTTGCTGTCGTCCCGAATTTTTCTGCCCTTCCGCTTTTTCCCGAAGAAATTAACGCGTTGTCATTACTGTTAAGAAACTTTCTGTCAGTTCCAATATCATTTTTTTCCAACTTTAAAATACTTTTCACTGAATACTTTTTTATACAGATTAAGAAAGAGTCATTGTGACTCAATGCAGTCTATACGACTCAGTTCACTATTGTAGGTCTTGTATAATTGCTCTCAAAACGCCTGTGTAATGCTGTATGTTGTAATATGAAATACGCAAATACGAAAGTTGCCCAGTAAATATTCTCACATACTAATGTCTAGATACGTATTATCAGATATGAATTGAAGATACCTGTATTATTTCTCGATATAGTCTCCTGCCATTACAACATGTTTTTGTCATTTGGCTATGAGTTAATTTATTTACGCCAGCGCCGTTAAATTCTATTTTACTGTCCTTCTACCATTAGAAAATTCTGAATCACTTCATTATCCATGACGACTCATAATGCTTAAGACTCACAAATCGAATCTGCTTCATGTCTTTATACGATATTCATGCAATGTAAATTTCTCTACAATAAATTTACACAGCAAAAAATGAAGTTAAAATGACTCAAGTTGTCTACCGCTGTTAAGATGTTATTTTAACAGCAACACCATCGCCTTTCTAGGGAGTCATAAATATCTAATAACTGACAGTAATGGTGTGTATTATCTACGTAGTTGTTGTTTTTGCTATATGCAAAACTTTATGCGGTATATTTGACATTTATACCCAGAAACGAAAAACGTATATTTCCTGATTATGTTGACAGCGTATGTTGTTGTCAAAAAATTCACACGCACACAAAGCAATTTTCGTTAAATACTACCCAAAGTATCATACATTGTTCGTTCGTTGAGATGATATTCACTGGGCACTAGATCAGGACTGTATGATGTATGTTCCACATACTACCGCTGGCACTTAAGAACTGTTACGACAGTTTTGGTGGGAATATGTGATATGAAATTGAATAATATGTCAAACCAGCGAAACAAGACTGGCTTAGTAGTCATGACATTACATTTTACGAAAATAGTATTGACAATTTCGTCTCAGAGTTAGATAAATGCCTCATTCGTCTTGGCGACTATATTGAAAAATAAAATGTTGACTGTAGCACATACTGTGCATTGGTTTATGTACTGTACAACATATACATAATATGATTATTGTCAAATATGCCTCGTAAACTTACTTTTGGGACGCTTCTTGTATTTTAGATGCTAACTGATTTAAAACTCATGAACAACTTTTCTCGAACCCCTGAAATTCGAAGAATGCGAAATGAAGTTAAATGAATGCCCTTTAGGCTAAAAAAAGACAGATGATTAATGAACGTGAATGATTATCAAAGAATTGGTGAAATGCGAATGTGAGAAAAATGGGAGAACCTCAAGGAAACCCACAGATTTCAATTAAACCCACCTTGTTGTAATGCATGCTTACACCACCAACTAGGTCATACACATCGACCGTTCGCATTCGTTCAGTGTTCCCCATGATTTTTTTTTTCGGGTGTATGATTACTTATGACAGTGCAGTGTACATACATTATATACCACTCGTTAAATTTTATTATAATAGTATAGATAATTGCCTAGAGTAGAATTTGACAACTAAAAAAGATACCTGCATGTTAATGCCAATTAATGATTATTGTATTATTTACAGCTATCTCGAGCAAAATGCAAAATGCCTTTGTCCAAAGTCCGTCCAGAAATGACTGCTGTATTAACAGAAGAACCTGTTACAGAAGATTATATGACTCCTCCAAGAGACACATCTGTGTCTCCGTATTTTATGAACACCGAGGATCCCAACAAAAGCTTCGTGAAAGGTATTATTATACTTTTTACATATTTATGTCTGCCTTCTTTTTATATATAAGATTGTTCTGACACGTATGATTGCATCATGATGATGAATTTTTTGTGAATAGTGTTGGTGGATCTTTTTGTTGTAAACAGTTCCGATTTTTTTGTTACACTTGCAATAATATTTTTCAGTGATCTACAAAATTTCAGGTAGATAAAAAATTTCAAACTTAATTTTAAAAATCTTTTCAACAAGTGCACACATATTTTTCAAATAAAACATTTAATCAAAAATTTCCAACTAGTGCAAAAATTTTCAAGTACGAAAATTGTAGACAAAGATGTTCAAAAAAGAATAAAAAACAGTGATCAAAAAATTTGAACCAAAATTTTCAAATTGAAAAATTTCAAACTAAAAACTTTCAAACAAAAACTTTTAAACTGAACGTTTTCAAACCTTTTTTGAAACTACAAATTTTATAAACAAACTTTTCAAATTAAAAAAATAAGTAAAAATTTGGAACATTTAAAAAATATATTAAAGCAAAGATTTGAAAGTGATCAGCCCATCAGATTGCACCAAGGATAACTTTCCAGCGATCAGCCAATCAGATCGCACCAGACTGTAAATTGTGACTAAAGCCCAAAGTGTGAAATTGATTTTAAGAATTACATATCAGGTATCAAGTCTTAAATTTTTCATCAATGCTCTTAGACTGAGTCGTAATTACAATCCTAGGGTTTGAATAGTGAAATTGTCATGTATATCAATAGGTTACAATAATTACTATCAGGTTTCAAGTTCAAAATTTGGAATTTGAAGTAAATATCAACCAATCAGATTTCAACAAAGATAACTTTTCACCGATTACCATAACTTGTGACCATAGTTCAAAGTGTGAAATTATTATTGTTTATCAACCGGTTTTACTAATTACATATCAGGTCTCAAGTCCTAACATTTCACACCAATAACTTGACTATGAGTTGTCCCTATATTTCAGTATTAAGATGATATATTACGTAGGTCAACACACTCAAATTTTGAATATTGGCAAGTTTTTACCTATGAAAGGACACAAGTTAGATCACCCGAATTTACCAGAGTTCTGGAGAACTATTACGAGTTTTTATTTATTTTTTGACAATTCCAAAATTTAAGGGTGGGTCAAATGTATTTCTTCCGGTCTCAAGGTACTTATGTCCAATGAAAGGCAATCAGACCTTGTGTTCATTCATATGATTATTACAATCTATCTTACTGAATGTTAAGCACAACATTCAAAATCCACGCCTAGTGCCAATTCAAATTTACTGTCAAATTTAAAATGTTGGTTTTGAAAATATGTTTTTTACAATTTTCTCAGCCACAAAAGGGAAATGAACAGGACCAAACAAATTGAAAGAAGTATATATTCAAGTAATAGAGAACATTTACCAATCATAAATCAATGTAAATCACAATTGCACTGAAAGTGTACCCAATATATTGAATATATGCAATATGTCTCAGAAGAGTTTCCATATCTCACTCTCCCCGTACGGTCGAGTTCTGGTGTCAATAGCTGAACATGATTCAATAACCAAGAAGTAATGCAAGGGCATGCGTTCCATTCATAAAGAGGTGGTCCATTGAGTTTTTATGAACACCGCACACGAAAGTTTTACATTAGCAGTTTTGTTCTATTATGTTCAATGCACTGAACCGACGTTCATACTCAGCTGTACTGCATGTATTGATTGAACTGCACTTGTTAAGGGAAGCAGGGTGCTTGGAACTTTCTTTGCCTCTTCGTCTAAGGATTCCCGGAAACCATTTAGTATTGTCCTTACGTTAGAAAGACGAAATTGTCAATACATTCTCATTACACTCTCTTCGCCGCTCCTCAGATTATTTTCAGTCTTCCGGTTACAAGTTAGGATTTCGAACTTTAAAATTCACCAGCAGTTTATCACACAATTAACATTCCTCTTCGTCTGTCTCAGTTTGGCTACGACATGAAGCAACAATGATGAAACAAAGCGCATTGAGATTGTTGACATTATTTGTAACGAACTGCAGTCTGTTTATGCAAACTATTTTCTTGTTACTTTTTAAGCAAAGTCCTGAATAAGCCATACTCCCTGAAGCTTTCACTACCCTTTTTTCCTGGATTTTCTTGAAATGTTTAAATAACTCTGATAATTCTTCTGATTTATTTATCAGCGCGGTTACAGTAACTTTTCTCTCATGTAGTTCCAAAAACAAATTTCTAATATATCATACATCAAAACTAGTTCCTTCAAAAACTATTGACTTCATGCGCAAGATTAACCATGGTAATTTACTTCCTTTATTTAGTAATCTAGCGCAGTTGTTGGCAGTATTTTCCAAAATAAGTTACCAATATTACATATGTATCCTATGCTGCAGAAACTGATCTGAAATTACTTGAAACCCATCAAGAATCTAACACTGCCAATTTTGTGTAATTGTACACTTAAAGAAGCAGCGATTCTTTTCAGTTGATTCATTTCTTCTGGTGATTAAACAAAGCGTACATTGCATCTACGAAGCTTTTAAAATGATTTATAGCATTCATGTCAGTAATAGAATCGTGGTCAGCCAGTTTGAGAAGATGATTAAGACAGTACCATGCAATAAATTTGGTTATTGTAACTTGCCCTTAAGAAGTTTTCCAACAATAGAATACTACCAGTCATCACACTCGCCCCATCGCAAGTATGCAAATGAGATTTTTCCGAAGAAACGTGTCTGTTAACCCACAAGAATATAAATAATTTAAAATTTTATTGCTATTGTGTCTGCTTTCTGACTACTGAGAGTTACTAAATAATGGATCTAATAATAATAATAAAGTATTTCGTCTTTGCCATTTAGGGTGGTTTTAATGTACAAAATTAGAAATAATTTCCTGCTGCAAGTTATTGCTTCGTCTATTAGGACAGAAAATTTATGGTCCTCAGGATAAATATTTACATTTATCTTCAATGTTAATATTTTCTTAATTTCAGTTAAGATGTGTGTAATTATTTCGATATTGCTAAATCTAGAATGAAGAGTTAACTCAACATCAAGACGGTATTTCCTTTGCAGTCAGTGACACAATATATTCAGCTGATTGATTCTTTCACTTAAATAACAATTATTTTACTACCCTGTTGGAATCATAACAGAGAAGACGTATTTTATTATATGAGTTAATATGTTTTAGATATAGGAAGGTTTTTAAAAGAACACAGAGTTCTAACAAAATAAATAACCAAGGTGGTCCCAGGAGTTGCAAAAAAGTAACAAAGGCTTCTGTTTGTACAAGATCCTAGCACCACAGCACCACTGGTTCTGAGGTACATTAGGTTGAAAATGACTTTTTCGGATAAGGGAATTAAACACACGTTAATTACAGGTTCTGGGAAAAGCACGCGGGTTAAGTGTTGCAGAAGGGGGGCCAGGAAAGGAAGAACCTAACATAACCTAACTTTCTACTCTACCCTACTCTACCCTAACACGCCTCTACAAGCTTTTAATTTGTTGGTAAAAAGTAAAAATTTAACATTGTATACAGCTAGCCCCTCCTGTAACACAATAGCCAGACATGCTCTCGTTTAATCAACTTACAACGAAACAAACTGATTTCATGTAATTTCTATTGTTTCCGCTTAGCCAAGGTGAAACAGATATCCATTGTGTCTATGTGCTTGAATGGGACATGTCTTGTGTTCTCGGTGCTATGCTAAACGCTGCTTGAATAGTGTGGCGTTGCCAGGTAGTGTCGGGTGCTTACTGGTGTCAGATAATAAAGGAAGTAAGCATGGAATTCTGCTTGGATACGTACTGGAGAAATTAGTTTTCGACCCTTACCGCAATTCACAGCTAAGTTCCACTTCTCGAACTGCGACGCTAGAATCCAGGTATTAAACGTTCACATTTGACAACAACGCATTATGGCGTTCTGCGCAAGTTTCTTCTCAAAATCTATTTCCTTAAATGTAAATTAATATTTAAATAAAATGTGAAACATAACACAAGAAACGGTCAAACAATATATCTATTTCTTAATAAGATCGTTACTTTAAAATACTTTACACATGCAAATAAACATTTCATAAAATTGAGCACTTCTAGTAAGATCTAACAGCAACTGCCATCTTGTGTGCTCATTGTAAAACGAATCAAATATATATATATATATTTTTTATTTCGATATCAGAAGATAGAACCAAATGAATCAGTGTCTTGTGTTGTAGCTGAAATATCTTTATCTTATAGTACAATATTTATAATATGTAACGTTTCGTTGCGTAGTAGTTAAGGGAATGAGTTAAAATATGTACGGACTTCCGGGTGGTGATCCACCTTAATTTAGGTAAAAGGTTTTATCACAAAAGAACTTATAAACTCTAAAAATCTTATTGTTCCTCAAATGGAATGTATAAACACAACATAAAAACGTACACGACCTCCTGTCCTGTAGCACACTTAGCAATGCGACTAGCATGTCGCCAGTACACACTCAACCAAAATGAACTGAACTGACTATACACATGTGGTAGGGGAAAGCGTTTTACTTCCACTTACCGGCAAAAGAACAACTAATATTCATTAATAATTTTACATATTTCGAAAGATGAGAGAAACCCAGCAGCATGTGTGTGTTGCTTATAAGTAGGCTCAGTGATACCAACCCGTGAGAAAAATCCTATTTTGTAGGATTTTTTAAAGATTAATTTCTCAAAAAAAGGATAAAGGGAATTTTCGTCACAATTGGCAGCAAATAGGGAATTTTTCACCGGCAGCAACAAAATTCTCTATGGGCGGAAAGTAGGTGAATGAATCCTCAATAATCTTGAAATGAGCTTTAATTGTCATGTTTTGTTACCGGAAAATGAATGCATGCTAGTGCAGAAGTAACTCGTGATTCTTTTAAAAAAAACTCTAAAAAGTGTAAATTGTGCTCTAGTATTTTTTAAATATAAATAATATAATTAATAGAAAAAAAATGCAAAATGAGAAATAACCAACTTCGAAACCGTTGTACAAAAAACAACTAAAGAATAAAGCTCTTTAAATATTTTTACGTTCATTACAATAAGATGACTCAAAGGAATTATGCAAATGCTAAATCCTGACAACAAAACATATTTGATTTCACCAACATTTTCAACTGCGTCTTTCAATTAAGAAAGATAGTTATCCATCAACTAGACCTACTTGGTAAATGTAGAAGATCAAAATTTACGGGTAGATTACTCATATATTGAAAAAAAAGTGACATACAATAGTTTATTCTTTTTTTAAGTTTAAATTTTGTAGTTAGTATAACGTGGAAATGCAAGGAGTAAAATGAGAATTTCTGCCTCTTGAAATGGGATTTTATAATGTTTTAGGTTGGTATCACTGTGTAGGCTACATTTTAATTCCATTGTAAAAACTTTTCACTTATTTTATACAATAAAGTATTTTCGCTTCTGTAGATACTCTTAGCATCATATTATTATTATTATTATTATTATTATTATTATTATTATTATTATTTGTTGATTTTATTTTCTTCTTGTTACAGGGTATGAAGGTCACATTCCTTTTGGCTATAAGCATTTCGGAAAACCTTCACGTCAGCGAGCAAATTCTGCTTTAGCTGATTTCACCAGCAACTACCGTCGCAAGCAAAGTACTGAGTGGGCTCCAGCAACTGTCAGTCGACCTGATCCACCTTTAATGGTTCAGGCTGGACAAATTTACCACAAACACATTGGATTGCTCCCTAACTATGGTGGCCACGTTCCAGGAGCAATCTTTCGACCAGGAAAGACCTACGGCAATGACACTGTTGATGCTAAACGCTGGCTCAGAGGAGATTTCACCATCTGAAGAATGGGATATTTTCTGCTTTGTATCGACTATGTGGAAAAGCATAGTTTTGTAATTTCCTTCCATTAAGAACCAATAAATACAAGTATACATGTTCTGTTAATATTACAATTTCTTTATTTCACAATCAATGTTTATTATTAACTCTTCACGTCAGTGTTCGAAGTGGGAAAAAAAGCAGAGGTGGTATGTTTTATTATAATTTTGACTTGACATACCGGCTATCTAAATGTTGAAACAGTGAGGGCATGTTGTCTAAAAGATTGTATTTCTATTTACATAATAACTGAAAATCATTGAAGAGCTTCTCTGTATTTACGGGGGGGGGGACATGGAGAGACTTTGATCCCCCGCGAACAACTTTCTGAAAAAAAAATAAAAAATCTTATGTTGTATTAGCAAGAATTATGCCCGAAAATGCTCAAAAAGAGAGTTTATGTCTTAACAATTTCCTGCGGGAAAACTCGAGGCTCCCCATTCGACTGAGTTCCGTCCCCACAGCAGAAATCCCTAAATTGACCCATGCTCAAAACACGACATTTGTATGCATTAAGACAAAAAGATACACACATATATAAGAAAGAAACAATTCAATATGAGACGTCAAAATATAAAGTAGATGAACTTCTTTGAAGACACCTCATTTTAAAACAAAAGGTAATGTTACGATACTCCACGTCTGAGGCTCTTGGTTCGATTCCATGGTTTTGAGGCTCTTGGCTCTCGGTTCGAAAAAGATAACAATAATGTCTGTGTTTCAACTTAGAATTTATTTCTATATAAGAAATACAATATTTTTACGTGCAAAGCTATTCGTTAATTACTGTATATAAAAATGGATTAATTAAAGGTATTTAGCAACTACTCTCCAGTCTTGATCACTGAAAAACCAGAGACGGCATGCCTTCATCACTGAAAACCTAGAGGCGGTATGGCATACCACCGCATACCGTCTCACTTCGACTACTGCTTCGTATTCACGTTCTCATATCAATAATATTTATGAAATACAATTTATGATGCTGACGACGAATCAGGTCAGTTATATACTGAGTACGTTTTTTTCTCTTACTTCATAAGTAGGAATTAATTATTCAAAAATTCATTCACACAGAGAAAAAATGTATGTGGTATACGTAAAAACGTAGGTTAAATGCGTAAATCTTGTAGATTTTTGGACTTCAAGCACGACTATATATGGATTACCTATATTTGTACAATATACCGCTGTCCCGAATAACGGAGTTTTCTCAGTGCATTAAAGACAAATTGGTTTTAATATTATTACAATCGCAGCATTTTGACCAAGTCGATTATGTACTAGGTTTGTTCCAAAGTGGAAATATTGTATTAAATTACGTTGCAGTAAATATTCTTTAGTCACAGCACAAGTCACAACTGATATGGCGCGAGCGTAAGGGTGAATTCGCCTGCACTAATTAATAAATTACGGTATTACAAAGTTAAAAAAAGGTTGAATATAATAAATGCATTGACGCTAGGTCTGTTCTCACATTATATAAATTGCACACAAAATAAAGTAAGTTCAAAATATATCTTGTAATGTTTGCACGAAATAGGAGTTCGAGACACTCCGTCGAATCCTGGCGCCATCTTGCCTTGAACTACTATTAAAAAGTTATATCATTAAGAGGCTAAGCAAATTTCACACGATCTTTTTATGTATCACTTTAAAACAAGAAAACAATTGGAGAAAAGAAGTAGCTTTCTGGATCAAAGAACATATCTGGCATAGATCATGGATAATGTATAATTATGGATTTATAGAATGCAGAGGGAGAAAATTACGAAAAATATAGTAGAATTTCTCTAGAAGCAATCAGACCATGATTATTTTAACAGTGATATAGGGAAGGAGACACAGTAGTATGGTTCAGAGGAAAAAAGGGTAAGGAGAAGTGATTGATCAATTTTTGCACGGACAGAATTTGCTGATGAAACGAAAAATGTTCAATCAGGATAGACATATTAATGATAGATTAAAATAATAACTTACCAAAGATAGCAAACATTCAAGAGTTGATAGCTTGTGCTAACTGAAACGAGTGTTTATTTCAGGAATGTAGCAAAGAGGACAGGAGGCAAAAGTGTTTTTTATACTGAAACGTTCAAAGATTTAATGAAAAGTATACTTGTTCGGAAATTCGAAGAAAAGTACCAAAACCCAGTTTGGTAGAAACATGTCAAATTTTGTGTGTATCAAGTTGGAACGGAAACGGTAGTGAGTCATTAAAAGAGTAAAGTTAAGGTACAGTGAGCTACACGAAAAAAACTCAGGAAAATGAAGAGAAAGGAGGCGTGAAAAGAAAAGTTTTACTGAAGAAATGAAAAGAATATATAAAATATTGAACAACGTATGATGATAGAAGCCAGGAAAATGTATAAATGTGAATATGATGATATATAAAAATTATATGCAGAAGAAACAGGGAAATTTTAAGAAATTTAAATATTTAAATTCATTGAAAATGAGAAGGAAGTAGAGTAGGGTGACCACAAATATTTTGACCAATAAGAGCATATTGACGTAAATTAGTACGAAAATGGAAACATTACTATTTTTATAACTATAGAGCCTGTTAAATCAGAAAAAAATAAAAGGCACGGGTCACAATACTAAATTTTCTCGCTTTAATTTAAATCGCAGTTATAACTGAAACATTTATTATGGAAATGCGAACAATATTATAGATGATTTCGAAGAATATTTTGTGCGAATTTTCATAAGAAATAATTTACGTAACACAATAGGTTATTAATGAAATATTTATTTATGAAATATGAAGAATTCGTCTGAGTCGTTTAAAATTGAAATGTTTTGTCTGTGTTACTTCTAAAAGCTCGCAAGGAAAATGAAATGGATAATGCAATGAAAAGCAATAGGGAAGATTATACACAGAGTGTGTAATATACCATTACAGTTGAAAGTAATGGCAATTTTCTTTTTTTTTACGCACCCTGTACCTAGTAATTTTTTTTTAAATTCAATTTCGGTTTAGTTACACAATTTATTTACTCTCTCTACTTCGAATTAAATATAATGAACCCAAAGGTTTCGTTAGTAACCATATTCCCACTGTATAATATATTTATTTATATTTTGATTAAGTGTAAATCCCATTTCCGGATATATAATTTGAATAGTTACAAGGTTTACCATTCTGACGTCATACCGAAACATAGTTCCGTTATTGGATATAAATTTCCTTAATTTCAGACCAATGTAGATTTTGGCCAGGTACCTAATCTTTCCCTCACCCCCTCTCACTAGTCCATAGTCACTTTCAGATCCGGTTATATCTGGATTTGCCAAATTTCTATTTGCTTTGTAATTTCCGCGGCTAAAGTTTTCGTTCTGATTGGAGGAATTCTCCTACCTCTGGCTTTTTCGGCGCAATATTATCAGAACAATCGAAGACACCTTACAAGGAGCAGCTTGTGAATTTTGTGCTACATATTTTTCGGGAAGAATTCCAATTTCCAAGGACAACTAAGGTAACATATAATGTAATTCAATAGTTAAAGATTTACAACGGAATAGGAGCCCGGAAAATCCACAAATTTTGGTAAAGAAGCTGCAATTCAGTGAAACAACAAATTCCAGTTCTGTTTACTAGGAAGCCATGTTTGCTGCCTATCGAGAATAGACAACAGTGAAAGAGTGACTTTACTTTTTTTTTTATTTCAAACTCAAGTAGGGATTAGGGAAATTACGACCTGTTAGTGCATGTTGTTCGTGTATTAAGTAGAAGTGACTTTTTATTATTTATTCAGTAATCGCATGTACGTAGGTTTGATGGTTGTAAAGTGAATAATCATAATGGCAGCTTAAGTTAGCTTAAAAGGGCTCCTATCCCCTTTTCCAAATTGAACCAGTTCTAGCGGGGGAATGGGTTAGTTATTGTTCGTTTTAGGGCCTTTTCCCCTTTCAGGGGAAGGGTCCCTCCATAAACCTCGTTAAGGTGCCCCCAGGGCATCAATTTTTGGCAATCATTATGTAAACAATTGGTCAGGTCAATTAGACCTAGTATTACTTTTCTCATTTTTGACCCCCTTTAAATTAAATAGAGCCGACTGTATATATCGACGAGGGAGTAATGTATTTTAAATTTAATGTGTTAGGTTATTTTCGTCAACATGCATGTAACTAAATGGTGCATGTTTAGTTTAGTTAGTTGTCTTTATGTATAGTACTAACAGTGGTGTATGTAGTTAGTAGTTTTGTGTGAGTGTGTGAATTTTCGATTTGGACAGTGTATAAATATGCTTTAATTTAGTACCATTTTTCTAACATAAATAAACCAGAGTAAATATTAAATTTCTGATTAATGAGTACAAGTATACATTTCAGTACACGGTAAATTATGCCTCCACTACAGCGCTATAGCGTCAGTTTTCGGTAGTCAATTGTTTGTTGACAGTACGACATCGCATGACTTAGTGATTTAGATTGTTTGATTTTGGACAGTTATTCTCAAATTACTTCCCGTGGACATGGTTTTCGGTTCGGATGAGTATACCTTCGTATAAAATAGCATGAGATCTTACTGTACTGAAAATTTCAGCTTGCTAGGTCCAGTAGTTAATGAATAATCCGCTGAAATAAAGAACACCTATTTTCTTAATAGAAGTAAAGCCCATATGCTGTTACTGTTTGTTTGAAAATGTAGTATTAAATTCTCTTTTCCCGTGGCTGTAGAAAATTCCATTGTTGCTTCAGTTTTATCAACAAATCAGAAATAGATTAATCGTTGACAATTTAACTTTCCGTAAATACATGTATGATTTTTTTTTTTTAAACCTGCAAGGTAAATACAATTTGGGTGCTTCGAAATAAAGAGTACGTGGTTCGATGAATGTGATCGTGTGGTGGTTTGAGCGTGATAGATTGTGATAGTTATATATATATATATATTTATTACTGCGTAATGTAAATGTGTATGGCCTGCGTGTAAAATGTACGAAATAGGGTGTTTATAAAATATTACTTCGTGCGAAAATTAGTAGATAATGAATGAATGTAATGATATGTTAATAATATGATATATAATATGAATGAAATGATGACCCCTATATTTAAATGGATAGGCCTAGTGAATTTTATATAGTGAAAATATGAATATGTTTACGAAGAAAGAAAGAAAGAAAAAAAAATCTCTCGCGTTTTGACTTCCACACCAGTGCATTCATCCAACCGAGTTTGCTACTTGGATAGTAAATTATAGTTGGGAATTGTGTGTTACTTTGCATTTATGTACCTCCTAACAACAGCCCCAGATCTTAAGCCTTTCAATAGATAGAGTAGCATCATGTGGGAATTACTTCTAAAGGTTGACAGAAATGATAATTAAGAAAACCAACTGCTATATCCTGTGATCATCGAAAAGTACAGGTTTCGGTCATTTGTACCTTTAGCATTCATAGCCTCTCCGAGATTTTTTTTTTGTTGCTTACCTTATTTATTTATTGTGCAGTGTTCATATAACTCAGTTCGGACTATCCGATTAAATTAACTGCTACTAAATTAATATTTATGTTATAGCGTACCCGGATGTCGACCCCTAGTCCCCTTAAGTATTTTCGTTTCTTTTCTTAGTTTAATTAGATGAGGGAAATTAACGACATCCCAGACTGTGGCGTGTCTGCGCAGGGTAGCTATCGGTGATGTTTTGGTTATTGAAATCACCGATCCAAAATTCAGTTTATTTAAATTTTTTTTTATTTTGGCAAATTCTCATTAGGGATATCTTAGCTATTACTCTAATTTCATTACTATTCTGGAATCTTCTAGTTTCCAAGTGGTCGGATGATTTTTTTTCTTTTGAAATTCTAAATTAAGACTCTACTCCAACCTTCCGGACGATTTCCGGGACCCTGTTGGTTTGGGCCGGATACGGTTACTAGATAATAATTTTACAAGCAATAACTTGTGAAGTTATTATTTACAAGACACAGACTTGCTCCTTGGCAGCAGGGCGCTCCTTGAGTCTACGTATTTGAGTAGACCACCCTTGTGGCATTTTAATAATATTTTGGCTAAGGATTTGTTGAGAGTGAAATTCGACTTCTGTCTTTGTAGGGTTAGTTATTTCTCACTTGAGTCTTTGGCGCCCCTATTCTTCGTCTTCTTTCTTTTCTATCTCTCTCTCTGTCTTCATTACTTAGAGATTTTTTTTTCAAATTTTTCAACCTTGCCCCCCCCCCGGTTTCTGAAACTCATAAAACATACAATATTCATTTCACTTATTTCGATCGTATGTACTAACTGAGACATCGAGGGATGCAATTCGTGGAGGTATTGCAGCACATCTCGGGACCATTTTCGCGATATTCAATCCACCACGGGAGAAATTGACGGGAAGGTACACTATGCTTTCGGATTCCTAGAAACATTTGTTATTCATGGATCATACAAATTATATCCATTGACAACTGATTACTGGTTTTTATTTCTATTGATTGGTCATATAGTGTGTATGTATTAATAGTTTGGGCCCACTAGTTTCGAATAACATTGATTTTTTTCCTGTATATACATCTATATATGTACTTACATAGTGTTAAAAGTTACGTGCCTGCTCTATTTGTTGCATTTTCCACCTCTTATGTCAACTCATTAAATAACACCAGCTATTTTTTTTTATACGCGGATCTTTAGTAAGTTGAAAATGATTATTGATTATCGGGTTTATTCATATGAAATACAATGTTGCAACCTTATGAAGGAAAAAAGTGAATTTTGATAGTCAGGGTTTTTGTTTTGTCTTTGAGCCAAATAAATATAAATATTTATAAAATATGAATACTTGTCGAATATGAACGGTGATGTAGAATTTAAACGTCGATGAAATATTAAGATAGATATTAAAGTGAAATTTATTGTATTGATTAATATGAATACATATATATATATGCGAGTATGTATGTAATGGGCTCGATATTTACCCTGGTCTTGTTAGGTTGCCATAGATTTTTGACACCCGGTATTAACTAACTATTTGTGATATATAGTATTCCCGCGTAAATTGTCATAAATTACTTTTTGTTGAGTTATTAATTTTTGTAACTATTAAAGTGGAATATAATGTTAACTACTGCATGTGAATAAAACAAGTAGCGGGTCGTAAGATAAATAAGAATAACCCTAATCCTTACTCAAATTTACTTTGCGAGTGAAATTAGCAACCTACGAAACAGTGCGCCCCTCCCACGAATCTTTCCATCAGTAAACCATGAAACAAATCCTTCCCCTACAATCGGAAACCAAACTATTCAATATTTAGAATCTTTTGACTATAAGATCTATACTAGGAAAAAAATTAGTGATCTTAAATTCAACGAACTGAAATCTGTTTAATAATTTAATGTGAATACCGGAATATGGAAATATGTTCCCAATATCTGTGACTGGATTTGATAAATTTTCTTTAATATTAACAAACTTTGAAATTTTAGATCAAGTGCGTCGAGTGACAAAATGAAAAATATAAACATATATGTGATATGAAGCAATTAGTTGTCTATAGTTAAAACAAAACCAATTGAATACTCTCATGGACACAAACCACAGTGCCTAAAGAGAGTTAAAAGAAAAGAAAAAAAAGGAGCTATTATCGACGTAAAAACGAAGACTCATAAAACTGTCGATATGTCTCCTATTGAGACAAAGACTCAATAAAATATTACTAAAGTGTTTTTTTTTTTGAATGATTAACCAATTATTTTTTCTCTTTTGCCTGCAACGATATGTATTCATTGCACTGAATTTTAAATATATCTTGACCCTTGAAGTTTTTTTTTCTTCCTTCTTTTTTTCTTGTTTCGTCTTTGGTTTAATTCTTTTTCATGTAATTCAACTTTTAATATATATATATAAAAGGGAAATGTGTTATTTGATCTTGTTGCAAGTAGCGAATTTCTGTGCATGTTTATGAAACATTCTTTTCATGTATTAAATTTTTTTTTGTTATGTCAAACTAAATCTTCTTCTATTGAAATGTAATAAATGTCTATAGCAATGTAGTTAGGTTAGTTTAATTCAACCAAATACAACCCGAAGTATACATTGTCCTGTATGAATGTGTGTGTGAGTGAAATGTAGGTTTAGTATTAAGTGCACCAATTATCTTGTCATACATGTGTAATTTATTATAATTATTGGTAGTTATCAATTGAACTCATTGAATGTTAATACTAACTTAAGTTGGCTCTATGAAGGAAGTAAAAAGGACTGAAGTAGCCTGAACGAATGATCATCATGAGAGAACTGTGAAAGTCAAAATCTTCGACACATATGTGATACTCTGATTTTTTTTTCTGTGGTCGTTTCTAACATGCCATCAACTGCGTCGTTCATTTTTCAAATATTGAATATTAGTCTAAAACTTCTGGAAATATTGAATAAACGGTAAAATTAAACTTTCTCATCTATCTCCGAGCTAGATTGGGATAATTCGGTAGTTGGGGTCAAATGGATCTAGATCGGGGATGTATGGGTTAACATGTGTCTACCTTTGATCACCCTAATACCAGACATTCACCCAATAGCTATTGGAAATGATCACAATTAGATATTTATTCACTTCCCTTTACCATATTCCTCAAAATATCCAGTAACAGTTTCCTCTTTATCACCTTCTTACTTTACCTCTTTCCTCTTCTATTTTCCTTTTCCTGTCTTCATCTTCTTCTTCTATTTTTTAATAAAACTGAAAAGGGGGTCGTGACTGGGAATTCTATATGTAATAAACACGGTCATGTATTTATTCGATTTTATTTTCTTTAGAAGTCCGATAAAAGGTTTTCTCTTTTCGATCGAACCTAGTATGTTCGAAATTAAGAAATTAAGAAATGGGAATTATATTCCGATATAATTAGGCATAAGCTGATAGCTTCATGAACATCCCCACCAGGGGTGAAGGGTTCCCACTCACGACTTATTCTGTGCATCACATTTGTTGCAGCTTCCTTTTTCCTCAATCAGTTTTAGATTGACGAGTGGTGACAGGATTCGTTGTTATGGCAACAGTGGTTGCTGTGGCAACGACCCCCCTTTTTCCAGTTTTAGAATGGCGACACGTGACAAGATTGTTGCTATGGTAACCATGTTTACTGTGGTAACGGATCTGAAAATGCTTATTGAATAATACCAGTTATCATGCCAATTAGTTTGAATTGGTGAACCGCGACAAGAATGTTTGTCATGGCAACGTTTGTTCCCATGGCAACGGATCTCAGTTTAAATGGCGACCGATAGATCTGAAATTTTTTTAAGAATGTCAAAGAGTGAGGTTGAAGGCATGTTGAATTGATTACAACATTGAAATTAATACGAGAAATTTTATAGTCAAGTGAAACAAGTAGAGTCGTTGGCTACTTTGTCATTTTTGTTTCCTTTTCTAAGGGGGAAAAAGAGAAGGAGTGTCAAAATTTTTCTAAAATAGAACTAAACGCTAGAAGGGTTTCAAGGAAGGAAAGAGAATGGGAGTCCTTTAATTTATGAATAATACTTGTTTGGATAGCGAATAAGTATTTTATAGTATATGTGTATTTTTGATATATATCTTGTCTTTTGTAAAGTGTAAAGTGTCTCAAAGCTATGGCAACAAAAAAGGTTGTTGTGTCACAGGACGAGTGTGAAGTCACGTGCACTCAATGTACGTTAGACGAAAAAGAGAAAAGATCTCGCGCCCCGCGAAGACTTATAAGATGTACCGGTTGTGGACTAAAATGGATCCACTTTGCTTGCTCCAATTTGGACGATACTGCTGAAAATGCAGAAAAAGTTCAAACCGGCGAAATAATGAAATATTGTGAGGAGTGTGAAAAGGACCGAGGCCAAATATCTCCAGCGGAGATATCTGACCTCGACGATGAGGAAAAGAGTGGAAATCAAAGTGATTCTCGGGATCAGACGGCAAACCCGAAGGAAGGAATGTCATCTGGAGGGTCTGACACGTCTGCATTAATTCGCCAGATGATGGAGATGATGAACGAAAGATTCACTAACATGGAACAAAATAATACAGAAATGAGACGTGAAATAAATGAGAAGTTTGATACCTCGAAACGAGAGACCGACGCTCGATTCGAGGTATTAAACAATAAATTTGACCAGATTTGTTTAGACTTTGCTTCTTCGATTAGTAAATTGAAAGAACAAACGTCTACTGAATTGGAGCAGGTTAGATACCAGGCCCAACAGTCTACCGAGCAGCTCAGAGACGAAACAAATGAGAAATTAAACGAAATAGATGTAAGGTTTGAGGGTACAAACAAAAGATTTGGTGACATCGAACGAAAAGTTGAACAGCAGCAGGCTGAAATAAGTAGATTGAATGTTGTAATATCCGACCTATCAATAGAAACTAAACTAGAGTCGGTTGATCAAAGAATTAGTCGAATTCAAACCGAAGTAGACAGTATTAAGGGGAATATTACTAAATTGCAAATCGCCAAGTCTGATATCTCCTATCCTTTTCCTGATGGCGATTCTCCAGGGAAAATTCTCCCAGAAACAAGTAACGTCCTCCCGGGAAAGAGTCAAGTGTTGCCTGATGCACGGGACACAGCAATGTATTGCTCCCCGCATCAGCCAACCTTGAAATCATGGTTGAGTAATTTCGATGTACCGATGCAGTCGAGTGTTGTGACTACAACAGTCACTAGCGTAAATGCTCACTCTACCTTTGGAATGGTACAATCGTACAGCGTGCTGCCAGGAGGGGAAAGGAGATGTGCCGGACCGTCGGTTACTACCGTGGTGGGTCCTAAGTTTGAACCTTACATGGTCAACACAAATTACAAAACCTCTCTTGGTCATATGGGAGCGTTCAGTTCAGTGACCACTCCGTCGGTGGCAAATCCGGTGACAACCCCAACTGCTCAGGATAACGCGTTGATTCCACTGGATTCTTTTCCTGCCCCGCATAGTATGAGCTCTAAAGTTTCCCTCAGGGACATCGAACGCTTTCCCACTTTCGATGGGAACATTGCTAACTGGTTACATCGTGTTTTCCTGCTACCTAAAAGGTGAACTCACAATTTTCGAAATTTAAAGATTTTCAATTGTACAGAAGATAAACGTAATGAATTACTCGCGCAATACCCCAAGTAGATATAATACACTGTCCTAGAGTGACTGGTAACATTTGAATGGGATGAATGAGTGTGTTAATTTAACAAGCATCATTAGTTAGTATTCCCAATTAACAAAATTTTGTTATTCTAACAAAATTTTGTTAATGGGCCGGGGAAAACTGTAATATACCATTACAGTTGAAAGTAATGGCAATTTTCTTTTTTTTTACGCACCCTGTACCTAGTAATTTTTTTTTTAATTCAATTTCGGTTTAGTTACACAATTTATTTACTCTCTCTACTTCGAATTAAATATAATGAACCCAAAGGTTTCGTTAGTAACCATATTCCCACTGTATAATATATTTATTTATATTTTGATTAAGTGTAAATCCCATTTCCGGATATATAATTTGAATAGTTACAAGGTTTACCATTCTGACGTCATACCGAAACATAGTTCCGTTATTGGATATAAATTTCCTTAATTTCAGACCAATGTAGATTTTGGCCAGGTACCTAATCTTTCCCTCACCCCCTCTCACTAGTCCATAGTCACTTTCAGATCCGGTTATATCTGGATTTGCCAAATTTCTATTTGCTTTGTAATTTCCGCGGCTAAAGTTTTCGTTCTGATTGGAGGAATTCTCCTACCTCTGGCTTTTTCGGCGCAATATTATCAGAACAATCGAAGACACCTTACAAGGAGCAGCTTGTGAATTTTGTGCTACATATTTTTCGGGAAGAATTCCAATTTCCAAGGACAACTAAGGTAACATATAATGTAATTCAATAGTTAAAGATTTACAACGGAATAGGGGCCCGGAAAATCCACAAATTTTGGTAAAGAAGCTGCAATTCAGTGAAACAACAAATTCCAGTTCTGTTTACTAGGAAGCCATGTTTGCTGCCTATCGAGAATAGACAACAGTGAAAGAGTGACTTTACTTTTTTTTTATTTCAAACTCAAGTAGGGATTAGGGAAATTACGACCTGTTAGTGCATGTTGTTCGTGTATTAAGTAGAAGTGACTTTTTATTATTTATTCAGTAATCGCATGTACGTAGGTTTGATGGTTGTAAAGTGAATAATCATAATGGCAGCTTAAGTTAGCTTAAAAGGGCTCCTATCCCCTTTTCCAAATTGAACCAGTTCTAGCGGGGGAATGGGTTAGTTATTGTTCGTTTTAGGGCCTTTTCCCCTTTCAGGGGAAGGGTCCCTCCATAAACCTCGTTAAGGTGCCCCCAGGGCATCAATTTTTGGCAATCATTATGTAAACAATTGGTCAGGTCAATTAGACCTAGTATTACTTTTCTCATTTTTGACCCCCTTTAAATTAAATAGAGCCGACTGTATATATCGACGAGGGAGTAATGTATTTTAAATTTAATGTGTTAGGTTATTTTCGTCAACATGCATGTAACTAAATGGTGCATGTTTAGTTTAGTTAGTTGTCTTTATGTATAGTACTAACAGTGGTGTATGTAGTTAGTAGTTTTGTGTGAGTGTGTGAATTTTCGATTTGGACAGTGTATAAATATGCTTTAATTTAGTACCATTTTTCTAACATAAATAAACCAGAGTAAATATTAAATTTCTGATTAATGAGTACAAGTATACATTTCAGTACACGGTAAATTATGCCTCCACTACAGCGCTATAGCGTCAGTTTTCGGTAGTCAATTGTTTGTTGACAGTACGACATCGCATGACTTAGTGATTTAGATTGTTTGATTTTGGACAGTTATTCTCAAATTACTTCCCGTGGACATGGTTTTCGGTTCGGATGAGTATACCTTCGTATAAAATAGCATGAGATCTTACTGTACTGAAAATTTCAGCTTGCTAGGTCCAGTAGTTAATGAATAATCCGCTGAAATAAAGAACACCTATTTTCTTAATAGAAGTAAAGCCCATATGCTGTTACTGTTTGTTTGAAAATGTAGTATTAAATTCTCTTTTCCCGTGGCTGTAGAAAATTCCATTGTTGCTTCAGTTTTATCAACAAATCAGAAATAGATTAATCGTTGACAATTTAACTTTCCGTAAATACATGTATGATTTTTTTTTTAAACCTGCAAGGTAAATACAATTTGGGTGCTTCGAAATAAAGAGTACGTGGTTCGATGAATGTGATCGTGTGGTGGTTTGAGCGTGATAGATTGTGATAGTTATATATATATATATATTTATTACTGCGTAATGTAAATATGTGTATGGCCTGCGTGTAAAATGTACGAAATAGGGTGTTTATAAAATATTACTTCGTGCGAAAATTAGTAGATAATGAATGAATGTAATGATATGTTAATAATATGATATATAATATGAATGAAATGATGACCCCTATATTTAAATGGATAGGCCTAGTGAATTTTATATAGTGAAAATATGAATATGTTTACGAAGAAAGAAAGAAAAAAAAAATCTCTCGCGTTTTGACTTCCACACCAGTGCATTCATCCAACCGAGTTTGCTACTTGGATAGTAAATTATAGTTGGGAATTGTGTGTTACTTTGCATTTATGTACCTCCTAACAACAGCCCCAGATCTTAAGCCTTTCAATAGATAGAGTAGCATCATGTGGGAATTACTTCTAAAGGTTGACAGAAATGATAATTAAGAAAACCAACTGCTATATCCTGTGATCATCGAAAAGTACAGGTTTCGGTCATTTGTACCTTTAGCATTCATAGCCTCTCCGAGATTTTTTTTTTGTTGCTTACCTTATTTATTTATTGTGCAGTGTTCATATAACTCAGTTCGGACTATCCGATTAAATTAACTGCTACTAAATTAATATTTATGTTATAGCGTACCCGGATGTCGACCCCTAGTCCCCTTAAGTATTTTCGTTTCTTTTCTTAGTTTAATTAGATGAGGGAAATTAACGACATCCCAGACTGTGGCGTGTCTGCGCAGGGTAGCTATCGGTGATGTTTTGGTTATTGAAATCACCGATCCAAAATTCAGTTTATTTAAATTTTTTTTTATTTTGGCAAATTCTCATTAGGGATATCTTAGCTATTACTCTAATTTCATTACTATTCTGGAATCTTCTAGTTTCCAAGTGGTCGGATGATTTTTTTTTTCTTTTGAAATTCTAAATTAAGACTCTACTCCAACCTTCCGGACGATTTCCGGGACCCTGTTGGTTTGGGCCGGATACGGTTACTAGATAATAATTTTACAAGCAATAACTTGTGAAGTTATTATTTACAAGACACAGACTTGCTCCTTGGCAGCAGGGCGCTCCTTGAGTCTACGTATTTGAGTAGACCACCCTTGTGGCATTTTAATAATATTTTGGCTAAGGATTTGTTGAGAGTGAAATTCGACTTCTGTCTTTGTAGGGTTAGTTATTTCTCACTTGAGTCTTTGGCGCCCCTATTCTTCGTCTTCTTTCTTTTCTATCTCTCTCTCTGTCTTCATTACTTAGAGATTTTTTTTTTTCAAATTTTTCAACCTTGCCCCCCCCCCCCCCCGGTTTCTGAAACTCATAAAACATACAATATTCATTTCACTTATTTCGATCGTATGTACTAACTGAGACATCGAGGGATGCAATTCGTGGAGGTATTGCAGCACATCTCGGGACCATTTTCGCGATATTCAATCCACCACGGGAGAAATTGACGGGAAGGTACACTATGCTTTCGGATTCCTAGAAACATTTGTTATTCATGGATCATACAAATTATATCCATTGACAACTGATTACTGGTTTTTACTTCTATTGATTGGTCATATAGTGTGTATGTATTAATAGTTTGGGCCCACTAGTTTCGAATAACATTGATTTTTTTCCTGTATATACATCTATATATGTACTTACATAGTGTTAAAAGTTACGTGCCTGCTCTATTTGTTGCATTTTCCACCTCTTATGTCAACTCATTAAATAACACCAGCTATTTTTTTTTTATACGCGGATCTTTAGTAAGTTGAAAATGATTATTGATTATCGGGTTTATTCATATGAAATACAATGTTGCAACCTTATGAAGGAAAAAAGTGAATTTTGATAGTCAGGGTTTTTGTTTTGTCTTTGAGCCAAATAAATATAAATATTTATAAAATATGAATACTTGTCGAATATGAACGGTGATGTAGAATTTAAACGTCGATGAAATATTAAGATAGATATTAAAGTGAAATTTATTGTATTGATTAATATGAATACATATATATATATGCGAGTATGTATGTAATGGGCTCGATATTTACCCTGGTCTTGTTAGGTTGCCATAGATTTTTGACACCCGGTATTAACTAACTATTTGTGATATATAGTATTCCCGCGTAAATTGTCATAAATTACTTTTTGTTGAGTTGTTATTAATTTTTGTAACTATTAAAGTGGAATATAATGTTAACTACTGCATGTGAATAAAACAAGTAGCGGGTCGTAAGATAAATAAGAATAACCCTAATCCTTACTCAAATTTACTTTGCGAGTGAAATTAGCAACCTACGAAACAGTGCGCCCCTCCCACGAATCTTTCCATCAGTAAACCATGAAACAAATCCTTCCCCTACAATCGGAAACCAAACTATTCAATATTTAGAATCTTTTGACTATAAGATCTATACTAGGAAAAAAATTAGTGATCTTAAATTCAACGAACTGAAATCTGTTTAATAATTTAATGTGAATACCGGAATATGGAAATATGTTCCCAATATCTGTGACTGGATTTGATAAATTTTCTTTAATATTAACAAACTTTGAAATTTTAGATCAAGTGCGTCGAGTGACAAAATGAAAAATATAAACATATATGTGATATGAAGCAATTAGTTGTCTATAGTTAAAACAAAACCAATTGAATACTCTCATGGACACAAACCACAGTGCCTAAAGAGAGTTAAAAGAAAAGAAAAAAAAGGAGCTATTATCGACGTAAAAACGAAGACTCATAAAACTGTCGATATGTCTCCTATTGAGACAAAGACTCAATAAAATATTACTAAAGTGTTTTTTTTTTTTTGAATGATTAACCAATTATTTTTTCTCTTTTGCCTGCAACGATATGTATTCATTGCACTGAATTTTAAATATATCTTGACCCTTGAAGTTTTTTTTCTTCCTTCTTTTTTTCTTGTTTCGTCTTTGGTTTAATTCTTTTTCATGTAATTCAACTTTTAATATATATATATAAAAGGGAAATGTGTTATTTGATCTTGTTGCAAGTAGCGAATTTCTGTGCATGTTTATGAAACATTCTTTTCATGTATTAAATTTTTTTTTTGTTATGTCAAACTAAATCTTCTTCTATTGAAATGTAATAAATGTCTATAGCAATGTAGTTAGGTTAGTTTAATTCAACCAAATACAACCCGAAGTATACATTGTCCTGTATGAATGTGTGTGTGAGTGAAATGTAGGTTTAGTATTAAGTGCACCAATTATCTTGTCATACATGTGTAATTTATTATAATTATTGGTAGTTATCAATTGAACTCATTGAATGTTAATACTAACTTAAGTTGGCTCTATGAAGGAAGTAAAAAGGACTGAAGTAGCCTGAACGAATGATCATCATGAGAGAACTGTGAAAGTCAAAATCTTCGACACATATGTGATACTCTGATTTTTTTTTCTGTGGTCGTTTCTAACATGCCATCAACTGCGTCGTTCATTTTTCAAATATTGAATATTAGTCTAAAACTTCTGGAAATATTGAATAAACGGTAAAATTAAACTTTCTCATCTATCTCCGAGCTAGATTGGGATAATTCGGTAGTTGGGGTCAAATGGATCTAGATCGGGGATGTATGGGTTAACATGTGTCTACCTTTGATCACCCTAATACCAGACATTCACCCAATAGCTATTGGAAATGATCACAATTAGATATTTATTCACTTCCCTTTACCATATTCCTCAAAATATCCAGTAACAGTTTCCTCTTTATCACCTTCTTACTTTACCTCTTTCCTCTTCTATTTTCCTTTTCCTGTCTTCATCTTCTTCTTCTATTTTTTAATAAAACTGAAAAGGGGGTCGTGACTGGGAATTCTATATGTAATAAACACGGTCATGTATTTATTCGATTTTATTTTCTTTAGAAGTCCGATAAAAGGTTTTCTCTTTTCGATCGAACCTAGTATGTTCGAAATTAAGAAATTAAGAAATGGGAATTATATTCCGATATAATTAGGCATAAGCTGATAGCTTCATGAACATCCCCACCAGGGGTGAAGGGTTCCCACTCACGACTTATTCTGTGCATCACATTTGTTGCAGCTTCCTTTTTCCTCAATCAGTTTTAGATTGACGAGTGGTGACAGGATTCGTTGTTATGGCAACAGTGGTTGCTGTGGCAACGACCCCCCTTTTTCCAGTTTTAAGTGTTAATGAACTACACCGACAAACTGTAGGAGGTGATTCCTCAAATTAAAATAATGAAAACAAAATCATGTGGACCTGTGAGGAAGAGTGCAAAGTTTGAGAGCTAGGGCTGTCCAGAATCCCCAAAATTTCGTCGAAAGGCTAAATTTTAACGTGTTTTTTTTTTTCAATTGCTTGAGGGTATGAAAATGAGTATTTTCCAGTTCTAGATTTAATCGGTGCTGCTGTCGAACACAAGCCCACAAATTTGCAAAAAAATCGTAAGAAATTTCTTACGTTGTCAAGGAATGGTGATGTTGCACTGTAGTTGTGCAGGCTGATATGATTAAGAATGCATGATTTCGGGAAGATTATAAGTACTGTGATCTCTTTACTTTTTGTAAAATAAGTAACACAGGAGTTTTTATATTCCTTTTGATGTCTGATATTCTATTATATGTTATTTTATTTCTGTGCATTTTTATTTCCTAGTGTATTTTTACTTTCATTTACCCCTTCGTCTCGATGTACATATAGGCTACTCATTTAGAAGGCATGCTGTTTAATCTATCCAGATCGAATATATTTTATTATTATTCAACTTTTGCAATAGTTTCGTTGTCCTTACTAAGTTTTTGCTCTTACGTCCTGGGTCTAGTGATAAATCCCCAGTACTTAAAACCTACTTATTATTCCTGCATTATATAAAAGTGTATTTCTTTTCGATAGCCTGCAAATGCATAGTGAGTATTACTATCTTAGTATCAAGACAGTGTCATAGGTTCCACTCCTGGATACAAGAATTATAAAGCAGTGGTCGCCACACTTATGAAGCTTATGACTTACCGTACCGTTTTTAAAACCTACTGTAAGCTACCAACCAAAAGAAATACTAACTTTAAAATATATATATATATATATATATATATATATATATATATATATATATATATATATATATATTTGTTGTCAATAAACTTATATTTCTAGTGAATATAAAATCAATTTTAATTAACCTGTATATAACAAAAAGAAAATGAAATGGAATTGTACATAAGCAAGAAATATAAGTGAAGTTAGTAATAAATAAAAATGTAATAACATATTTTCTTTTATCAGATTTATTAACTTTAACGAGAAGAAAGCTGATGTCGAATTCCCTAGATTTAGCTACTTTTACCGCAAATTGGCAACACTGATCAAGATTAGCCAACCGAAACGTTAACGCGATCTACCGAAAATGTCCCCGCGAGCTACTAGTAGCTCGCGATCGACGGTTTGGGGATTACTGTTATAAAGTAAAGATTGTAGAGTAAGAAACCATACGTTCCGTTCATTAACACCTTTTTATTCTATGGCTATCTTTTTTTTTTTTTTATTTCTTTAACACTTGTGTCATAATCAGGTGAGTATCCAGAAATTTGGAGCAAAACTGAATACAACATAGGCTTATTTTGTGTTGAACATGAAAAAGCTTTGATTGTAAAGAGCTCTTTTGTTTTTAGAGACAAAATTAAGATTTCTAGTGTGTATAAAAAGCTTGGAGTCTTTTCTGTTTACTAAAGTGCAGAAGGAAGTGAAAAGTAACATTTTTCAACCAATCGGTTAGATGGTTTTAAAATGTACCTATGTTCGGGATTGCCCCAATTGTCGGGGTAATCCCGAACATACTATTTACTTTAAACTTTTCTTTACGAAAGAAGCGAAATGCATTAAAATACATTAAAATTATTCCATAATTTAGTATTCTATTCTTTAATAAGAATTATATTTACATATATTCTTTAATAAGAATTATAATTACAAAGTTAATGAGAAACATGATCAGATTTCATAATCTTTGAAACTATTACTAACTATTACTAACTAATAGGCTAAACAAAATGTACTCTTATGAAACAGACTCAGAAATAACGATGCATTAAGAAAAAAAATATTCATTAAAATTAAAACATTATTTGTAATTGTAGAAATCACAGATATATGCATTAATGGTTTGCTTCCAAGGACAGTATTTTTTATTAGTTCAATGTTCAAATGCGTCTAATAGGCTGAACAAAATTGGCTAACTGCTAATGGACGCTACTAGGATAAATTAATTTGTAAAACACTCTGTGAATCACACACAGAAAGAAATCCAACTTATTATGAAGGATCAGATATCTAAAATAAGGTTACTTACTACAGAGTAATAAAGTACGCTACTAATGCCCTAAAATAATAAATATAGCAAACTATTCTAATTAGTAAAGCTTCTTATGCTTATTACCAAGACATGATCTATTTCCCAAACCAATTTCATTAACTTATTAAATTACTTTTCAATTAAAAAAAAAAAAACATTTACCATTTTTTGATAATTTATTTCACACCATGGGGCAATCCCGTACATTTCGGAGTAATGGCAAACATTCTGTCTGGCATTTCTTCATGACACATCATTTTATTGTTAAAGTTCAAACTAATTGTTGACTGCATACAGGCTAGTAAGATTACAAAGAACCAATGCACAAATATGGGGGAATATATAGCCTTGTCTGTAACAATATAGGTAAGGTAAGAACCAACTTACCTTGCTCAGATTGTTGAATCAACGTTATAAGTGAATTGACAGAAACAACAAAACGTCTTCTTCCTGGCAATCCACTCAACTGACTGTCACGAAATTTACGCTACACTTTTCCAGGTCTCTCCGCTAGCATGCAGCAAAATTGTCTGTTTTCTAACAAGCTTCCTTGCGCGTAAACTTGGGTGTTCGGCATTACCTCAGTGTTCGTGAATACCCCGGTTTATATATCTATATCTATCTATCTATCTATCTATCTATCTATATATATATATATATATATATATATATATAGAGAGAGAGAGAGAGAGAGAGAGAGAGAGAGAGAGAGACTGCATTTATACATTAACATACATGCTTAGGAGAAAAGTGTCAAGAACAGAGAGAACCGAATTGAAGTGGGACTTTAAAGCATTCCGCTGTAATATGATATTCCCTTGTTAAAAGTGTTTATTGATGTGTGTGTGTGTGATGGGGGGTCGAAATGAAGAGGCATAGATCATTCTGTTGCAGATATGCTGCCTTTCGTTCTGCATTTTGACAAGAGACATTAGGTAACAATTTCGTAAGTTTTTCTCTTATTGCTGCAAGTACATTAAAAAAAAAACTTTGCACTCAATAGGGGGGCTCGAGCTGGGTAAGACCTCATAAATACGCCACTGGTCATAATGAAAAATACTCATGAATGTATACTCCAGTGACAGCCTTGTCTTAATAAGTGCGTGATTTATCGTTTAGAATCATTTTTTAGGTCTACAAAATAATTCGTTTTTCTCTATTTTCTGGAAAACTACTTACGAGTGTTTACACTGATGTATGCCATTTTGTTCTACTTAATCAGATCTTTTAACTAGTACGTGTCTGATCTTTGAATAAAGTTTTTCGTTAAACGCTAATCATACATTATAGAATTTATTAGTCATATGCGTAACTGCAACACCTAAGAAAGTACAACTCATATTTAGTACAAAAATACAAAATAAAATATCATTTCTCCATATTAGTGAAGTCACGAAGATCTAGGTAAAATACAGTGAGACATCAATATCTCGAAGCTGAAGGGAATAGATAAAAATTCGAGTTATCGAGTTTTTACAGTAATCAAGGTTTGAGTTATCAAGGTGGCCATAACAAAAATTTCAGGTACCAAGTTACCGCCTTTCTCATGAAAAGTGACTATATAACCTCTATAACTCGAAGTTTTATTCATTCAATCTCTATAACTCGAAATTGTGAAAGTTCCTTATGGCTATGAGTGAAACACAATTACAGTACACATTAGCAACAATGGCAGGACTAGTAACAATGAAAATTACGTAAAAGGATAGGGCTATACTTCGAGTAATCGAGGTCACATCAAGAGAAATTCGACTTATACAGGTAAACTTCGACTCGTAAAGGTTCGCAGATACGAAAGTTCGAGTTACCAAGGTTAACCTTTAAAAATCGACTTATCGAAGTTCTAATTTTTAAACATTCGACTTGCAGAGGTTATTTTAACACTGAGTATTATGGAGATTTCAAAGGAATGTGAAAAAAAAATCGAATTATCGAGGCCCAACTGTATTTAAAAGGAAACTATGTTCTTTAGCGAGAATGTACTATGTATTATGTTTCTTGCTGCCCTACTTCTTTCTCGGATGTCCCTGTTCTGTGATGTTTATTTAAATACTCGTACTTGATTATGGCTACTTGCCAACCGTCCGGTATTTTACCGGACAGTTCGGTTTTGACCTCCCTGTCCGGTGTCCGGTACGACTTCAAAACCGGACGTTAAACATCCGGTAATTTTTCCTCTTATTAGTCCTATTCTATGTTCTATTCAGATTATTTTGGAGTGACGAAAGGAATTGTTTGTCGATGAACATGGTTAAAGAAGAGCTTATAATTGGCTTTGATATCGACCTGTCCTGCGCGGAATTTGCTGAAGAGTTGAAGGCAGAAAAATTTACTAAACTTGTGAAAATTGCTAAAGGTCAATAAAAGTATATTTTCAAGAGCGCAGATAGCACTGCTTCACCCTCAGTACATCTTCCAATTAAATAATGCACCAAGATCCAGTAAAAGTATAATTACACTACCAGCCCTAGCGAAGCGGGTGCGACAAATTTTCCAAGTATATTTTGTGCATGCCATAATTATATGTACTTTTGTGTTTTAATTAAGATGTATTATTGACGATCATGGGCGGCGATTAGGGGGGGCAAGAGGGGGCAGTTGCCCCCCCACTTTTTTGAAGTGACGCCCTAATTTATATAGTTTCATTTGGAAATGTAAACAGGGTGTCCACACAATTTGGAGAAAAATTCTCTGACTTTTCCCTGACTCCATGACGAAAGTTTCAGATTTCCCTGAGCCCTGGATAACTTAAAAATATAGAAAAAAGAAAGAAACCACATCCTCCACACTCCCCATAGTTGGCCTTGATCTCTTCCGCTTCTGTTTCTCTCTTTTTTCAATTTTCTTTCCAAAGGAATGTAAATTTACAAACATGTGCAATAGGCCGATATTGATTAGGCCTACATATTACACAAAATGTAAAGTTACAAACAAAAGTGTGTAACACACACACATACACACACACATTATGTAACACATACTTTTGCTGGTGCAGTTGTTAAATGCAACCCATTTAGAAATTTGTTTTCGTCCTTTCTCGCATAGTTTTCTTCTCATTGATCTGAATATTCTTCTTGTCTTCGCAGTTTAATTTTCTTCTCTTCTTCCTCCAGCTCCTTTAGTTGTTGCTGACTCTTCCGTTTCTTTCTCCTCTTCTCGCCTCCAGCATTTATTTCTCTTTTCTTTTCCAAAACTCACCTGATATTGTCTCATTGAACTTTTCACTGAACTTATCATACCACTTGTAATTATTAATCCTGATGATCCACCTATTCTCATCACAGAATCATATATGATCTACTGAGCCACCAGAGATTCTTCTTGTAGGTTGTCAACAATGAGAATTTTATTTATTGTGACACCACTTTCAAAAAATGCGTTTCCGTGAAAGAAGATAAAACATATTTTCATAAAACTGACCATAAGTCTACGAAGTTCTTCCCATTTCCTAAGACTAAGTAGAAAACTCATCAAGTCCAATACCATCTCTGTCATTGGCTATGAATTCATTCGAAAGTTCGGGGGCGCGGTGGTTCAGTGGTAGATTGTTCACCTCTGGTGCTTGGGGTCCCTGGTTCGATCCCAGCTCGCGCTTTGTGGATTTTGTGCTGAACAAACACCGTGCTCGTGGGTTTTTTCGGGGTTCTCCCGTTTCCTCCCACTTTCTTCATTCCACCATTTCATTCATTCATCACGGTGTCCTTTACCCTAACCGGCATAACCGTGGGACGTAACACTTAAAGATTTCATTTCATTTTTTTTTTCATTCGAATGTTCCTTAAATTCTTCAGTCTGAGCTTTCACTGTGAGCAGGAGATACAATTTTTTCGCGTTCTCAGCCACTTGTCCAGATGTCCTCTTGGCACCATGCAATTCTTCTAGAACAGCGTCTACCTTTTTGAGCAAATATGCCAGGATGCACTTAGTTGTGTTTCTAGCAGAAAATTAGTTTCAAGAACTATATCAGAGAACACTGACTCCCTCAATATCATCATTGAGAACGCCACATTTTGCATCCAGTAAGAATAAAGAAATCAACCCTATTTCATAAATTCAGTAACTGAACAATGGACCTAAATCGATTTTTCGCTGACTTTCCCTGACCAATCTGCCACTTCCCTGACTTCACCTGATACATTTTTACTTCCCTGATCTTTTCCTGACTTTCACTTACTTTCCAGAATGTGGACACCCTGGTAAAGGTTTTGTATGTATTACTGTTTCATAGAAAGAAATGGTGCCATATATTTGCCATTGCGTGAGTACGTATTGGTTATTTGTCTTAACGTGGAGTTAAGAAAGCTACAGTAATTGCGTTTTAATTGCAATTCAAAGCAATTAATATTGCAATTGCATATTTCTTTAAATGTCATAGCATATGCTTGCAGTTCTTACTATATTTTATTTTCCAAGAGTAAAAAGATTCATTTAATGGCATGTGTGGAATTAAAAGATATAAGTTGTTCATTAACTCCCAGTTTCAATATAACTTTTGCAAAGCAAACGTCATTAATCATTACTATGATTAATATTATCCCTTCTATTTATTTGTTTTGCAAATTTATTAAATAATCTGATCACACAATTTTCCAGACAGAATTTTAAGATGCTCATGAGCAAGGACTCAAATCTCTTCTTACTCTTTCGTTGTTTAAGTGTATAAAGGACTAGCACCTACCTGTATTGCTCTTATGAATTTCCTTAATAAAATAGAAATACGATATACGGTATTTTAAGTAAAGAAAGATGCTATCCTATTAGTTATGCAACATTTCATCAAACAGTGTTAGAAACAATAAGGAAATCTAATATTGATATACAATTGTTCACATCATGCCTTGCCCCCCACTTTTAATGCCCAACCGCCGCCACTGTTGACGATAGACTACAAAAATTACTGTGCCGATTCAATCAAACCTGGAAGAAGTAAGTTTTAATAAATGCTTCAAAAGTAATTAAATTCGAACTCCGAATCGCTCAATTTTATATGGAGAAACCATTTTCGGGTTGTTCACTTTTTTTTGACAAGCGATTATGTCACAAATTTTTAAAAAGATATAAGTACTCCTGGAGGGTATCCGGTATTTACATTTTCAAAACTTGGCAATCCTCACTTGCATACGGTGCTCACATGTAGAATATTAACACAAAATTCATTGAAATTTTAGAGAGGCAAGAAAAAAAATATTCTTCATTCAACGAAGCTTCTGATCCTGATGTAAACATTGCAGAATTGTATTACTCCGCCAGTCATCGGATGATTGGCTATCGGTCAGCACTTCGATCGAGAAGCACGTGCTTGTACCACGCAGTTTACAAAACAAGACCACCACGAGAAATATTGTGATCTTGCAGACGAAACGATTAATTTCAAACATGGCTATTTTGCATTATAAAAGCAAGCAATAATTACTACATATTAAAGTTTGAATTTCTATTTGTTTCCCTAATCGCGATTAAAATAACAATAATGCTAATTGATGATTTGATTGTGGGTTTAAAAGTAAACAAAAGCGAAAAATAAAAACATGTTAACATACCTATTGCGAATCTGACATGGGTTGAATCCCTTCCATATCCGTATCCACGCTCTCACTGCTACTTGTGTCAGCAACATTTATAACCAAACGGTGAACAACTGAGTCACAGATCCCATCCAATTCTAAGAATTTTTCCTCCTCGCCTACGACGTGTTTAATGCACTCTTGCCACTTATCAGCTGTTACTTGCTCCAAACCCTTTTGAACCAAGCTCTTAACTTCCTTGATTTTGAACGTGGTATTGTTACTTCCAACGTAACCCTTGACCTGACTCCACACCAACTCAATCGGGTTAAAGAAACAATGGTAGGGAGGGAGTCTTAAAACAGTGTGGCCAGCGTTTTCTGCCATACTGTCAATAATATATTTATCATATTTTGATTTTACATTTGCTGCTTTTATCACCTGAATTAGCTCGTCTTTTATCATGTCTTTTGTGTATGGTATGTCTTTATTTCCCATCCATTCAATAATATCGTTTTTGACCCACGATCTGTTTGGAATGCGCTCTGACTTTACACTGTGATATGGCGCATTGTCCATGACAATCACACTGTTAGGTTCGAGTTTCGGCAAAATGTTTCGAAACCAATTGCTAAACACATCACATGTCATCATCATGATAATCCCCCCCTTTTGTTTGATTCAAAAAGCAAGACCCCTCCCTCCAAAAAACTGACTTCACTTCCAATATGTAGGAGAATCAGGCGCTTCCCTGTAGGATTTTTCAAGCCGGTGCTCAAATCTGAAAGAAACGCTTGCTTTCTATCTTTTACATTTGAGTCAACCCACACTTTTGTTGTTGTATGACCTTCATTGACCCAAGTGTCATCAAGGTAATATATTTTTTTACCTTGTTGCCTGTAGGAACGAATTTTCCTTAGGTATTCCCTACGCCAGTGTATTATATCTTCATGATCAATGATTATTTGTTTTCGATTTCTGCGGACAAATTCGAACCCGATTTCACACAGTAGAGTATAAAAGCTCGTTCTTTTGAAATTAGGTAAATCTGTATCGCTGTTTACAGCGGATAGCACTTTATTGATTGTCGGTGGTTCATTTCTCACATAAAATTGATGAACTTTTCTACGAATAGCAGTTCTTACAAATTCATCACACTGAACTTCCAATACTGGTTTCTCACGTCTATGTTTCTTCCCGGGAGGTGACAGTATTCCTTTTTTTAATCTTTCACTGCGAGCACCATTAACACTAAACACACACAGCAGTAAATTCTGCAGTTAATTTCACTATGTCTTTTATGGCTAGCGTTGGATGTTTTTCACACAGCTTATGGAAAACATTGAGAACAATACGTTTTTCACCACTGCGCAACGGTTTACTTTGTCGATGTTTTACATATTCTCCACACGCGGCCATATTGTAAACTATAATTCGCGCGAAGGTGGAGCAAAGCCACTTTCTGCGCATGCGTATTCTCTTTTATTGCATTAATTCAATTTCATTCTTAGATACATTGTTACTTCTATTATTTAATTGTAAGGAAATTGCATTTCTGAAAATGAGCTTTATAAGAAACAAAAACATTTAAAAAAGAGCTTACTTGATGATGGACTATTTTCTTCGACCGCATGGATGTTGATAGGCTCTGTAACCAATGAAATAAAGCTATCACCACGTGTATTTGTTTACATGAAGTACTGAACGTTCCTTGAATAAACTTTAGTTGAAATGCTTTAAACCAGTGTTATCAACTAAAAACTTATATAATAGTACACAATATATACAAGAAAAAATATGTTTCAACAGAAACGTGCAATATATAATGGAAATGAATAACTTTAGAAGGTACGTAAATACAGTACAACCCCTCAAATCCGAACCCCGGAAATCCGAAAACCCGGCAAATCCGAACACGTTCTCAGGAGAGAAAAAAAAATAACTACAGCTGGAAAATGAAAAAAAAAATAGATTTAATCACACAAATTTAGTTTCTTTAATGTTTTAACATTTTTAGACTTAATGCTTATTCTAAATCATTATCTAATTATATTCTTACAAGAAGACAGTTATAGATATGCGACAATCATTTTGGACATGAGTGTACACCCGTCAGTCAAGGTCACTGCCCTTTCGACCACTGGCCACCCTCCCTAACCTCAGTCATTGTTTTACCGCCAATTCAGTGACGAAATAAGTACGTAATATTATTTCCCGGGCAATCCGAACCCCCGAAATCCGAACAGGCTTCAGCCCCAATTAGTTCGGATTTGAGGGGTTGTACTGTACTAGGAAAATTAATGAGTGACAACAAACACAAATAAAAAAATAAATAAATTACAACAATAGTAGAATATTTTAATTTTCATTACAGATAAATTTTGCTATTATTGTCAATAATTGTTTCTTTTGAGGAGTCATAACAACATTGTATTAAAGATGCTGAAGGGATAACTGCGTCAAAATTATTATAAGATAAAATAATGTTTTCAAGGCAAAATTGTAAGTATTGAGACTAAGTTTCGCTTAGAGTATATAAGAAATATCTGAACTAACAGTAAGTACGAACTAAATCAATAAATTCATTTTTATGTTCACTAAGAAGATAGCAGCTTCACTAATCATAAAATGATCCATGGATAGAAAAAGTAGATGAAAGTTATGATAGTAAATTATTTACATCTAATAGTGTAGTATAATATTTACGGCCGTCAAAATAAATACTGTATGTACTATTATTATTCATGAAATTATTTTATCATATACGTACAGACACTGGCGCAAATCCCGGGGGGACGAGGGGGACATGTCCCCCCCAATCTTGGACCTGGGGGGGACTGTCCCCCCCAATAATCTGATTTAAAAAGTGCTTTTTCGGATAAGTGTCATTATTTATGTCCGACTGCTCCAAAGGAATGTAAGATGAAATTGATTTCTCTTGGCTTTTCCATTTTTTTTCTAAAAAAGAATCGTATTCTGTAGTATTTCAAACTGAACGTCGTGCTGTAGTGAGTTTAGTAGTCTCATCAATATGTATTAATTCCGCTTCCGCTATTTGGGCACAAATTGCAATAAATGCCAGAGGAGGATATGCCCCTCTCCTCATGCTGGAAAGTTGTCTCAGCTGTAGGTACGGGCACACATTCCGGGGAAATGGGGAGACATGTCCCCCCCCAACATTGGAACTGGAGGCTCTCCCAATAATCCGATTTGAAAAGTGCTTTTTGCAGATAACTGTGATGAGTTGTGTCCGACTGGCACAAAGGAAAGTGAGATGAAATTTGTTTCTCTTGGCTTTTCCATTTTTAATGAAAATGAAGGCGTGCGACTGTGCGTGACGTAACCTGATATGAAATCTTATCTCCTCCTCTCCCCTAGGCCCTAGCACACGAAGAGTATATAGACTATCCAACGTCAGTAGAACCCATCTTTTCAGTAAATGCGCATTTAATCTATTTGTAGTATCAGCCTAGGCATCTACTCATGCTTCGTAAGCTAACTAACTCTATAGCCTATGGAATCCGGAGGTTCAATGCCGCGTTCACAAAAGCTCTCCACTGACTTCTATTTTTAGCCAACTGGATCCAGTTTCTAGTTTGTATTCCTATCTCTGCGAGATCCATCTTAATATTGTCTTCCCATCTGCGCCTAGATCTTCTTAAAAGTCGTTTTCCGATTGGTCTTACCACTAACACTTTGAAAGCGTTCCTACTTTCTTCCATCCTGGCTACATGTCCTGCCCACCTAAGCCTCCTAGACTTGATGACCTTAACAATGTTTGGTAAGCCGTATAATTTACGTAGTTCGTCGTTATGAAGTTTCCACCATTCCCCATTCCCGTTCCTCTTGGTCCGAATATTTCTCTCGGGATCTTGTTCTCAAATACTTTCAGTCTATGCTCTGCACTCAGTAAGCGACCATGTTTCGAAACCATACAGAACAACAGGTATGATTATCGTTTTATACATTTTAAGCTTCAAATCCCTCGACAGAATTCGCGACAACAAGAGGTTTTGAACTGAATAATAACACGAATTCCCTGTTTTTAGTCGACATTTAATTTCTTCGTGAATATGATTTTCGTCTGTTAATATTGATCCTAGATATTTGAAAGTATCCACTTTATCAAAAGTATTATTTAAAATTTTAACACATACATGAATTGCCGTATTACGGTCCCGACGCACTTCCATGTATTTAGTTTTCTCTGCATTTATTTCTAAACCCATGTCCATGCAAGCGCGTCTAATAAGACCTTTGCATTTCTTTCTATTTTTCTCCTATCATCCCCTACTAAGTTTACATAATCAGCGTACGCATAACCTGGTGAACACTGTTCAGCTCTAGGCCCTGGTTGCTACCTTTGATTTTCCTTATGGCGTATTCCAGGACAAAGTTGAATAATAATGGCGACAACGCATCTTCTTGTTTCAGGCCATTGTTAACGTGAAAGCTCGTGGCCAAAAATTTTCCTACCCGGACTTTACTTTGGGATTCATTTAAACATGCCTTAATTGATCTAATTAGCTTTATCGGTATTCCAAATTCTGTAAGAACGTTGTACAATGTTTCTCTCCTAACCGAGTTATAAGCCTTTCTAAAATCAATAAATAGTTGATGTACCGGACTACTGTATTCCCGCTTGTTTTCAAGTATTTGGCGAATGGTAAATATTTGGTCGATAGTTGATCGATTTCGTCTAAATCCACACTGATAATTTCCAAACATTTCATCTGCGTATGGGGTCAATATTGCTAATAGAATGTTTGAAAGGATTTTATAGGATATTAACAGAAGAGAGATGCCTCGATAATTATTGCAGCCAGTTTTGTCGCCTTTCTTGTGGATTGGAACAATGATTGATTCTTCCCACTCTTGTGGCAATTCTTCCTTGTTGTAGATAAGGAGAATGAGTTTGTGTATCTTGTTCCACAATTTTTTGCCTCCAGCTAAAATTAACTCAGCCGGAATTTCGTTTACACCCGAGATTTGTGTTTCTTTAATTTCTTTATAGCGATTTTTACTTCTATTCGATTGGGTTCTGGAATATATGGTTCTGCGGTGTGTATCTTCCTTTCTCCACGCACATTAGTTTTTGGCTGCGTGTTAAACAAATCGTCAAAGAAATCTTTCCATCTATTTAAAATGCTGTCTGTATCAGTGAGAACTGTTCCATCAGCTTTCTTTCATATATAAGAACGAGGTTCATAGCCTTTCTTAAATTCGTTGATCCCTTTATACATGTCCCGTATGTTTTTATTTTTACTATTATCTTCAAGTTCCAAAATTTTAGCTTTCAAAATATCGCGTTTCTTTGTTCTAAGAGTTTTGGAAGTTCCTCGCCTGATGTCTACGAAATTTTGTGTAGTTATTTCATTCGGATTTTGTAGCCAACGTAATTTTGCCTGTTTTCTCTTCTCTGCTAGTTCGAACCATGGTTTGTTCCTACGTATTTCCGCGTGTCCCAATTTTTCTTTTGAGAGAGGATGTTTCGTAAGCAAAGAAAAGAATTCAATTGCTGGAACATTTTTCTCTATAATCTTAAGGTTACATCTGTTAAGTAAAGAGTATAACATGCGTCAGATTTCCGAAACGATTCCTGTAATGTTATTGAGATTATAATCATTTTGCTCAAAGAGTATTGTTGCGTCATACATAATTGATATTCTTTCTTCATGGTTTTGGGGAAGGCGTCATTTATATTATTATATTACTATAAAACAATTTTAACGTGGATCTTTGTGGATGCCTAATTAGAAACATACCAATTATAAATATGCATGTATTCAGATTTCAGAATGTTTTCACATCAGTGATTTGTAATACTGATATGTACTACTACTTCATCTACATCACCTAATATATAATATACTCTACAACAGTTGATCAGATTCATCTACCGTAATATGAGTTTCATCTCCCTTATCTAGAATAAGCCTCAAATCTGCCCACCTTCCAATGTTGAAGACAACCAATGGCGTATTTAGGATTTTCTTTCAAGGGCTATGCCCAACACAAGGAAGGAAGTGGGCAATTGCCCACCTGAGTTTGAGAATTAAATATATTTTAATTTATGCATTTTGAAGTTATAATGGCAAGAATTACAGATCGATAAATCCTATATGATATGATACAAAAATTTAGAGGTGAATCTAACCCTTTATTCTATTCATACAAGAAAAAGAAAACATCCTCTTGGCCGTCCTAATTTCCCGGGCTAATTATTCCCCCGTTTTGATTTTCTTTAATGCAAACATTTCCTTCATTTAAAAATAACTAAACGATATAATTGTTCCTTTGTTATAATAACTAAAGTTCTGTCATGTTGATATCCGCGCATGTTGGTGTGGTACATTAGTTTCGCTTATCAACTCTTCTTAGTTTTGGTGTTACTGATGACGGCCAACTTGAATCACAACTGACAACGGTCGATAAAGTATGATAGGCGAAATGAAAGTAGTAACGTCAAGAAAAAGAAACAGAAAAATAGAAAGGATGACAGAAAGAACTATTAAGGACGCAGTTCTTATATGGAATGAAATTTGACAAATACAGTATTATTTCTGAACAAAAAGCATAAGAAAATGGAAAGTCAATGACATTCTTAAAAATGGTAAGAAGGATTATTGTTGTACGTGGAATGCGTAAAACTAACAAATTATTTCGAGGGGAGAATGAGCCCGATAGCCTCCTAAATACGTCACTGAAAACAATTCTGCTCCCCTGATCCGTCAGAGCATTGTTTTTCAACTTCATAAATATTTTGAACATCGTATATATATATATATATATATATATATATATATATATATATATATATATATATATGGGAACGTCTTACCTGTCCCCCCCAATGTTGAAGACAGATTTGCGCCTTTGCGTACAGACAATCCTTGACTTAAGTAAATAGATCATTCGAGGGCTCTTTGCGTAAGACGAAATTTACTTAAATCGAATTTTTACCATGACCTAAGATCAGTGGCGTATTTACGATTTTGTTTCGGGAGGGGCTTTGCTAACTTTCGGGGGGGGCTTTGCCTGCAAATGTGAAAATTCAGCAAGATATTTCATTTACTTTACTATACTAAGTAAGATTTCGGGGGGGGGCTTAAGCCCGGAAGCCACCCCCCTAAATACGCCACTGCCTAAGATTTATTGCTAACACATATGAGAAAAATACTGTTTAATAAATAATTCTACAATGTAAAAACTCAATTACATATATGTTTTATAAGTAGGATAGAGAACCTTATATTCTTACGAAGTCAATAATAAAAAAGTAACCAATGAACAACAGTTCAACATTAGTTACTTACCTCATTCGTTTATGTCTCACTCACTAGATGGCTTTCAAAATAGAATTTAGAGATACTACTTCTTATTTCAGATGCAAGTACCGATCGTAAATTTTACTTAAATTAAAAAATTTCTTAGGTAAGCATGAATTCATGTAACTTGGGGACTATCTGTACAATGTTTGAAGATGTTAACAGATTACGTAATCTGGATAGGTCTAGAGCTTCCTCGCGGCTAAGCGCTTAGCATACATGGCTTTAGCGTGGGAGACCTAGGTTTGATTCCTGGTGGGATCTCATGTGGTTCGGATCCCACGTTAAGCTGTAGGTCCACGTCTCATGTAGTCTCGCTGCTAAAAGGGACACTAAACTTCAAAATCCAAAACCCAATCCATTTGAAAAGATCTACTTGTAATAAAAGATCCTACGTATTAATAAGTAAAATATATTAGGAAAACAGTGGATCCTTTGCGGTTCATTTTAGTTTTTTTTTCGGGTTTGTCTTAACAGGTATGAATTAATTTTGCTAAATTACAGATTTTGGCATTCAGTTTTTTAGAGGTTCTGAACAGGCTCTTATAATGCTGTGGCAAAAATTATGTCAAGCATTCCTCGACATCGACTGTAGTCAATAAATTAAAAACAAATCTCACTCGACAAAGGATCCCAAAGGGTAACGGTGAGATGCACTGCTCTCGGAAGATAAACCGAAAACTAAGAAGTGAATCCACAGACTTAACTCTCCAGATTATGTTTCACTTTATGTGGACAGAAATAAGTTAAATATTACTCACTAAAATGTGTGTGTGTTTTTTTTAACTAAGTATCTTAAGAGGCAGATGTACAGTATATGTTTTATATATAGTAAACATATACTTCCTTGTTAAATCTGCATGTTCTTCCCACACGAATCTGTTTTACATAATCCATCTTAAAGATTTGGTTATGCAGAAATAATTTAGAACCAAATATTATTTTCAATTTCAAACCATCTGCATTGCAGTACTTTGGAAAGTTATGCATTCATCTGTAATTTGTTAATTCGATTACCAACTTGACAGATTCAGAAATACTAAAATTAATACCTTGTTGTTAGGTATTTAAAATATTACATAGCATCATCTGTATGCAAAATGTTTTATCGAGATACAAAAATTGAGGATGTATTTGTAAAAGTTGTAAAGAGATTAGACCATGCAGTGGGGTAACTTAGAGTGTTCCATTGTGATTCTTTCAAATTTCTTTAAGATTTTTCTGTTTCCACGATAAAGAAAAGTTGTCCAGACTTGTATGTCCAGATAATGCTTCTTTAGTAATTGCTTGTGATTAACGTTGTCGAAGGCTTTGAAGAATGAATTACTCTGTAGCGTATTTTTTTTATTTATTTATTGATTTAATAACTTAACAAGAATATTCTACTTTGTACACTATATTTTCTTCTTGTCAAGTAATCATTTACAACTAATAATGAGTAATTTATTTTACAGTTTATAGAGATTACAGACAGGAACCTCTGTCTAAATCATCATATAGTCCATCTTCTTCAGAGTATAGGGGTTTCTACAAACAACCAATGAAGTCTTCCAGCTACGGAAGTTTTGGAAGTTCTTATGCAGCTGCTTCCAGACACCGGACGAATGAACATCCGTCGAAGTTTAGCTATCCAAATTCTAAGTATCAAAGCAGTAGTTTTGTTGATACTAGACATGTAAACTTCAAGGACGAAACTTCTCTAAATTCTTCCAGTTATCAATATGGTACATCTACCGGTACTTCTAAAAATAATGCTTATCAAACACAATTTCGACAAAATGTTCCCAGTTGCAATTATAAGTTTTCACATCCTCAGTTGAAGAAAGAGACCCAACCCGTAATACTTGATCCTTTGAGGTTTGAACGTAAACGTTCTGTTCCAGAACGAATGCCTGTGACCGCAAATGTAACGAATCTAACGCCAAAAGGACGGAACGACAAAATTTATCCGAGGCGCATTGGCCTTACCCCAGGATATGGTGGTTTTGTTCCTGGAGCTCAGTTTCAACTTGGAAAAACATTTGGAAGTTCCACTGTTAACTGCAAACAATGGCTCAAATAACTGGCCAATACACAACTTATTTATTATTATTATTTTGTACATTTTAAATTATGTATTGTGTTTTGAGGAAATATATTCTTAATGTGTGTGAGTTTAACACATTGTGTCCTTATTTCTATTAGTGTAGTGGTAGTGTTTTATTACTATGTCTTTCTATTAGGTTAATAATTTTCAATCAGGAATACAAGTAAATATTGGAGTATAGAGTATACTGAGGAAAGTATAAGAAATTAAACCAGATGGCACGTATTACCATATAACGAAAATGAATGAACAAATATTAAGGTGGGGGCTGGTGGCTCAGTGGTAGAGCGCTTACCTCTGGTCCCTGGTTCGATCCCCGGACAAGAAAATTTGTGATGGACAACATTGTTTTTGTGGGATTTCTCAGGGTACTCCCGTTTCCTTCCACATTCTCATCCCACTGATTCTTCCATCATTCACTTACCTTAATCATCCATTTCTCTTAGTCTAACGGTCATAATCGTGGGACGTTTAACTGCAAGATTTCATCTTATTTTCAATGAACGAATGTTGAGTTTAAATTTACTTTCCTTATCAGCGACTGAGATTAATTACAAGTAAAAAAAAAAAAAAAAAAAAAAGAGCACAAGTCAAGTTTCATCAATACAGGCCAAAAACGCAAATGCATTTCGTTTAGAATGTTTCAAAAATTGTTAAAATAATGAATATATCAATACATAAATTAATACAAAGTTGCTGCGAAACATAACGCCGCAAAAATTAAAGTTACGGAAGTTATTCTAGTAATCAACAGAATTAAACATTTATTTTTTTCGAAACTGTTCATCAGATTAGGAGTCCTATGATAATTGGAGCCATGCTGTGGTTAAATTTTTTTTGAAGCTCCACACTTGTTAATATCTGCTTCTATCATTTAGAAATTTTGCATAATTTGCTCAAATACTGTACAGGAAAGAAAGCAGCTTATTGTAACTTACATTGAGCTTCTTTGATCGAATTTGTAAGGGTAAGTTGGACCCATCTTGTAAAAGTATTTCGGTCTTAAACTACTATAAAGTTTTACTTAATGAACAGAGTATCTTGTTATTACAATACATGAAAAGTTATCCTATTTCAAGTTCCAGCACCCGAACTTCCGTACCATGTCTACTGACTTAAGAATTGCTGTCCAGGTGGGCTACCAAGTTCACATAGCACGGTTGCACCTTTAATAACCTTAATAGGAAATTAACACTAGCCTCAACAACGCATTTTGCAGACCTGTGGTAATATTTCGCCAGAGAGCCCCCGAGGGGCGCAACTCGATTGAATCAAATGGCTGAAGCTATGTAAGATAAACCGACCGAATATTGGATACTTTTTAAAATAGCTATAGTTATCCTACTCAAAATTATTCAAAATGCATTGTTCTTGCTGATGTGAATTCTTATTCCATTACTATTTATAATATTAAGCTTCTATGGTGTTGCACTTTTTTGTTCTTAAGAAGGAAACTGAAAAATGGAAAAATTTGAGGACTTAAAAAATCCATCCTAATATCGGATAGTGGACATGTCTAATATTGGATAGAATTTATCATGGAATTTCAATAAAATTACATGTAATATTGTAAAACGTTTATTTATCACAAACTGTTACACTTACTGTTAGAGTTACATATTGTTAACTTTTTATAATATTATAGTTACAAAATGAAAGCACCCTGATGGTTATATGGTTAGCGTACACCTCTTCGGCGTGAAAGATCTGGGTTCGATTCCTGACGGGAGCTTATGAGATTTGGATTCCAGGTTAAGCTGTAAGTTCACGTCTCACATAGCCTCACTGCAGAAAGAAACGGTAAATCCTAATACAGTTGCAAAATGACTATTTTACGAACATTTACAATTAGCGTAATTTATTTCTTAAAATTATCACTACTATGCCTGTCAGTTACACATAATTCATAATACAGCACATAATTGATGTGCTCAAACCCGTATTTGGGTAAGTGCTATTCTGTGCTCGAGCACAGGGCGACAGAATCTTGGAATTCTTTTAAGATTCATAATAAAGTAGTATTTAAAACTAACAACCCTCACAGTCCCGCGCAAGGGCGAGAAAATACGTTAATGTGTTTAATTCGCTTTTATTGCAGTAGTTACTAAATAGCATACTTATCTGATTATTTTTTTAAAAAAGTCATCCTCTCCCACCCCCACCCAGTACCGTGCCGTGGAAAATCAGCGACCGGGGTGAGAGTATACGACGGCGCCCCCATATATATATTCCAAGTAATTTTTGCTTTCTTTTGCCCCTTTCTCTCCCGATTTTTTCGCCCCCTTACTTCGGCACCCGGGGCCGTCGCTCCGCTCGCTCCCCCCACGGCACGATCCTGCCCCCACCCCAAGGGGTAAGGATGAACTTGAACATCATGAAAACTGATACCGTTAAACTCGGTGACCTCGAAAACTATGAATTGAACACTACTATCTGTCGTTTTCGATTACTTTTAAAATCCTGCCCCCTCCCTGGGAAGTGGAATATGACTTTGAAGTTGAATCGGATTAAAACTGTTATTTTTCATCTTATCGACCCCAGAAACTATGAATTCAACTCTAATATTGGTCGTTTTCGGGAGAGAGGCAAATTTAGTGTGGGGGCGGCAAATTATTTAGAGCACATGGGCGCATAATATATAAATACGGCCCTGCATGTGCTCATCGGTAGCAATGAATGCACCAAATCCACTCTACGAAATTGTAGAAGAACGTTATAAATCCTGTGTAATCTTACATCTGATATCTGACATTTGGCAGGCTTAACTCGATATTCGGACGGAAGATATCACGCAGGAACGATTATCATCAGGGCCCGGATTTTGTTGACAAGTCAACTTTTTTCTATTATGCATAGGACATGGCAAGTTGAAATAAAAACTTTATTCATCAACTCTAGGTTCTAAAAATATATCTTTTTATGGTCAACATTTTGTTACTTTTTGCCGTTTTGAAGTTTTAGGTCATTTTTTAATATTTTAAGGTAACTTTTAGGTCACTTATGGTCTTTTTATTCTTTTTCTTCTACATAAAGAAATCTTAAAATGAACACTGTTTACGGATTTGAAGAACACGAAGTTAAATGATCTCTTTTCCTGCTTCCTGACTATTGGGGTGGAAAAACTGCATTCCTAACAAGCTCTTGAATACTAAGCTGTAGTTGGTTGACGAGGGGTGGGGGTTGGTAGGTAGTGAAACAGATGGGTTTGGGTTGTTGACCACATAAGATATGATCACGTGAATAACTAAAAATAAATTGGAAGGCGTTCAAAGATTTTAAACTTTTTTTTATCTATTATTCTCGTGTATACAGTCTACACTTGCGAACTTTGATTCCTAGTTTCAAACTTATACTGAACTTTACTTCCTAGTTTCAACTCAAGAGTGAATTGACACTTTCAGTACTTACAATACAAGTTTGACTGATCATTGAACACACCATTTGATCAATGGGCTGCAGCTAATTGAAACAAAACTTTTGAAAATGACAGAAATGATATTTAAAATCCAATAGATATTAAAAAAATGTCCATAAAAAACGCAAGTTTAAAGTCAATTTTTGTGAATTTTAGGGTCATTTTACAGGAATTTTAGTGTCATTTTATAGGTCACTTTTGAGAAAAGTTTAGGTCAACAAGATCCGGGCCCTGATTATCATACTCAGAAAATAAATTCATTTAGCGGAACAATAATATCGTTCTAGAATACTCAGCTATCTTATTTTCTATGGTAAATAAGTAAGTGTCAGTTCCCTGCATCTTCGGTATAAACAAAATGGATTATTGAAGTGCTTTTAAAAATCTTAAACTGATAAATGTTATTTTCCTTCTTAATAATTCAGTTTCTTTACTGACATTCTAACTTATAATGGAGTTTGACGGGAGAACACGATCTTAATTCAGTGATGGATGACAGGGAGCAGCGCTTATTTTGCGAGAATCGCAAGTATCGGATATTAGACTGGTATCAGATTTTGGTCTGTTTACCATATCATGAACGACGGATATGTCAACACATCCTGAAGGCATGCACATATATCAGTGCTTCTTCTGTACGCTTTCTGTATAGATTTTGGACATAACAGTGGAAATAATGTTCTTAGCGCTCACAAACTCTTAAACGACAACAAATGTTAAAACCTAATTACATTAGTGGATTCAAGAGAACTTTCTAGTGTTATTCGATACTTTTTATTTTTTTAAAAAATGAGCTCAATTAAATAAGATGGTAGCTGGGTTGCGATATTTCTAAAATTAAAAAGAGGACACTTTGCTCTTTCACCACTAAAATGTTGCGCGATTGTCTATATTAAAGTTTATTTACAGTAACCTCATATAATAGAACTTTTTTTTTAAAAAAAAAGTAACAAAGGTAATATTAAAAAATGTATATATGCACTTGTGACACAAAAGAAAAAGTTTAGTAGTGCTTCTTGTGACTTTGAGCTGCTTATTCTTCATATAATTTATCCATGTTAAGATCCCAAACTTCTAACAAAAATTTTAAGCTATGAACAAAAAATCATCCGACTTACAAAGAAAGACATAAATTCTTTTTTTTTTTTTTTTCGGAACTGGATGGTCCAACTGAAAGCCGGATGTTTGACTATCTTAATGGCAGCCATGAACCAGAAATACCATCAAACATCGGTGCTTGTAACCAGTCAAATTTAATTACTACTTGTTGAGAAGAAAGGTTAAAGATAGAGTGACTTTTATTACAAGATAAAATAACTTCTTTATGTCTTATTTTCTCTTTCCAGCTGATTTTTCCGCCCTTTTTCATATCTACGCCTCGAACCTTATTATAATAGATTTAATTATAATTGTAGTAAAACAAGTGTAAAAGTACAGTTAGGCGTGCTATACACTATAGGATAGATCCTAGGAAATCTCTTACGATTTGTCCTAGAGTCAAAATCTCAACGTGTATGGCATCAGATCGCATGTCATTTCCTGTGTTCTGAACGATCCTATGAGATTTCTCTTGTTTAGAGCACGCTCTATTTCGGAAAGAAAATTCGTAAGATTTCGATTTAAACGACATCAGGTGAGAGAAAGTGAAAATAAAACAAGTGAAAACACAACTGATGAAGTATCTTCTGATCGTGCAGGTTTGCTTTAGGTGCACCACTTGAAATAATTGTTGAAAAATTATAATTTATCACTGTTTCCTAAATGATTTGCGTTGACCGTCATGAAAATTATTCACATAGTATAGATAAAATCCCTCAAGGGGACCATCAAAAGCAATTGTTGTTAAACTACAATTCGTTTACGATTTGCGTACAAATACGGGGTCCAGATATATAGTATAAAAATTATAGTGCAAAAAACGCAATACCAAGTTGTGCTAGGTGGCCTCTGCAAAATTCTAATGCTATGTAGCCGAGTCACAGCAGGGCGAAGCTGGGACCCGATCGTCAGTCAGGGGGTGCGAGCGAAGGAAGCAGGCGCGTCAGTGAATGTAGTGAAAACGAGTAGGTTTCGACAATGATAAGAGTTTAAATAGCAATTGTCATGTTATCGTGGTAGTAGTGCTCCACTTGTAAACATAAACTATAGCTCCTATAAACTATACAGAAATAAACCGGTGGTGGAAAATAGTATCACCGGTTATCTTTCATATGCACTCACTTAGGTAAATGTTTCACAGAAGGGGTCCAAAGTAGGTAAAACATACAAAATTTATAGGAGAAATGAAAGATGCAAGTACTTAGACTTAACACAACCTAACCAAATCTAACCTAATGGAATTAACTAACTTAATATTAATAAAAGTAAGCGAAATTCTATCACTTTTGAAAATTAGCTGGAGCGATACCGTAACTAACCTAAATCAGCCTAAACTATACTAATGTAAATAGAAACTACTAAAATTGTAACATTTCTTAGAAAAATTAGCTCGACCCTTTCTGCTAAACATTGTCTCTCACCTATTTTATCCGTCGTTAAAACATTTATAATGATTTTACAATAGTAACCCTATAATTGTAAACATAAAATACAGCTGTATTACTTTGTATTTAATTCTGTTGTTTGAAGAAATTTTATCTTTATAAATATGTCTTTTCATGCAAAGTATTAGATTTTATTTGTAAATCTTCTAAAATGTGGTGCGCCAAAACTATACCAGCACCCTTGTGACATTTATGTTTTTTTAGAGGTATCCAACTTAACAATATAGCGCCTGATATTAATATCAGTGGGATGTGCAATATGGTTAGCATAGTAATTCTTCAACTTTGCACCTTTATTAAATATAACTATTTCACAATGTTGATAAACGTCATTCGGTCAGACAGGAAAACTCTTCACGTGTATGGCACAAAAAGGGTAGGATTTCCTACAAGATATGTCATAACATTTTTCCGAAGATAAATCCTAAGATATTTCCTAGGATTGATCTCGTTGTGTATAGCACGCCTAATGTGCGTATGACTGTGAGTATAATACACCCCCTTCTTTACCCACTTTTTCCAGAGATCCCATTTATTAAATATATTGTGATACCTGTTATTTAATTAATGATTCTAATTACATCTACAATTGCAAAAGAAAACGTTTGCTGTGGGGTGTGTTTCCCCATATTGTTCCGTTCTTTAACACATAACCACCCCAGACAAGTAACATTTCGATTCTATAAGGCTGCTTACTAGAATGGTTTAATAATATATACGCCCTACTTAATGTTTTTGAGTTCGTCAATTTCCATTACCTCTCTTCAAGAAACAGTGAGTGAAAGTTGAAAGTCTCAACGTGAAAGACTTGTTTCTCTCTCTCTCTCTCTCTCTCTCTGGCAGCCGTTCTTTTCGGAAAGATAGCAGTTGATAGTTACTGACTGAATGTCGAATGATCAGTTTATATTCTTAACGGTTCTCTCAAATTTTCCATTCACAAGTTGCGCCACAGCAGGGATCTATTGTTTCTTATGTGTGGAAATTTCATATCCCTTTTCTTGAGCAATTTACCAAATATTTTAACAAGTCATATCGAACGATTATTTACGAAAAGGCGAAAATGATATGTAAATTCTTCATAAAACTGGGAGCACAACTCTTTATTTTACAGTAAGTGATAAATATTTATATTCATGGTGGTAAAGAAAATAAAGTTATCTTCATTGCAGGGAGTGAACTTTAAAATATTTTTTTCTAATTTGTCAGTATTGTATAATTAATAGGTTATCAAATATGTTTGTTGTAGAATTGTATTTTATCAGGTATAAAATTAGTTCGATGTATAAATTTCTAATTACATGCTTATTTGCATGTATTTCAGTCGAATTTCACACTCATCTAATTGTCACTGATTATTCTAGAGATTTTAAACCGATAAATCTTGTAAGTATTTGTTTTTGGAACTAAAAGTTATATATATATATAGCAATAAACAACAGTTTTAACACCAAAACATTAAATTTGACATTTATATGTGTAAGAAATATTACACTTTTAATTATTTCATCATATCTTCATGTTTCAAAAATAAATTTAAAAAAAACATCTGAGACAGGGTTTCGAACTCTTGATCTTCAAGTTTCAGAAAACCTTTATTAAGACTCAGTGCCTCACCACGCTCGGCTACAGGCGGCACATGTACGTCTTGTAGCCAGTGCCTATATAAAGAACGGAGAGAAAACGTAATTCTCTCTGTATAGATCTACGGGAATTGTGATGGATCTAGGCTCACTTTTTTGGACTTACAAGCAAGGGGCGCGATATCGAGACTCAAATTGCTCAATAAGAGTTACATATACAGAAAGAGCATCAGGTAGTTAGTAAGTTACCAAATTATTAGCTGCAGTCCGTCAGTAGAGAAAAAGTTATGGCACTGTATAGTTCAGAGCCTGGCGTACGAAAACCACGCAAAACTTAGAATTTGGCTTGTTCCTCTTTGTATTGACAAGAGATAATGAACTCTAACGTATTCCCATCACAGAACATGATGTTTGACATAAGAAAATCTGTATGAGAACAATTGCCAGTATTGCCATCCATAGAAATTACAGTGTTGCCAGAATAAGAATACCTCGAAAAGCTTGCAAGCAAATAGTACGTGATCGGAACTTGAATTGCACAATACAGGTTATAAAGTATATTCTGAAAGAGCATCAATCATGAAGTGACCACGTTATTAGCTGCAGTCCACCAGTAGGGCAAAATTATGGGGCTGCAAAGTGAACATGAGGGACTATGGCAAACAGAAGGAATAACCTGTTTGTGTTATGCAATAGCAAATGGTATTTGTTTGGTAAGGGGAGATAGCTATGCATATGACAGTGTTAAGCCACACAATTGATATGAAGAGCAGAAAATATCGAGTGATATAAACAAAAACAGTTAGTACAATATTCACATCGGACGATAACAGCGACGCGAATAGATAATGTTAATACAAGTATATTGTAATGTTAATACAAGTATATTATAACTACTTTGATTCTTACAAACTAAATAACGTATTATGTAAAACGTAGTTCCGTGCGAACCACGAAAATATGATGTTACAAAACACCGTTGTGTTCACTCTTTCATTCGCTGCAAACCAAGCTTTTCGCGGTATTTTTATTCGGGCAACACTGTAATTTCTATGGATGACAACACTGACAATTCTTATACAGATCTTTTTATGTCAAACATCACGTTCCGTGATGGGAATACATTAGAGTCCATTATCTCTTGTCAATACAAAGAGGAACAAGCCAAATGCTAAGTTTTGTGTGGTTTTCGTACACCAGGCTCTGAACTATAGTCCCATAACTTTTTCCCTACTGGCGGACTGCAGCTAATAATTTGGTAACTTACTAACCACCTGATGCTCTTTCAGTATATGTAACTCTTATTGCGCGATTCGAGTCTTGATATCGCGCCCCTTGCTTGTTAGTCTCTGAACGAGTTTCCAAGTTTATGTGAACAGGAGTGTACAAGCCATGTAGTCTGAATGAGAAGCACCGATTACAGGAGTAGGAGGGTGTTTGCGTGTTTTGGGAAGCAGGCTGGGTTGTGTAGTGGTTAACGCATCGGCACGATATGCTGGAGACCCCAGGTTCAAGTCTTGGTCCAGTCAATCACTCTTTGTAAGTTATTTAATTCGCACCTACAGAGAATTTGGTGTGTAAAACTAAGTGTAAATCGGTCGTTTCCTCCTCTCATTAATATATGTTAACTTTCAAAGTTTAGTTTACACGCAGTACTTCTACCGCTAAAAGTCAGCAGCTAGCATGAAATGAATTGCTGATATTGACTGCAACATGCTACAAAAGATTTGGCAGGAGATACACTATCGGCTTGATGTGTGCCATTTTACGCGAAATGACACTATCGGCTTGATGTGTGCCGTGTTACGCGAGGTGAGACTTTTGGCTTGATGTGTGCCGTGTTACGCGAGGTGAAACTATCGGCTTGATGTGTGCCGTGTTACGCGAGGTGAAACTATCGGCTTGATGTGTGCCGTGTTACGCGAGGTGAAACTATCGGCTTGATGTGTGCCGTGTTACGCGAGGTGAGACTATCGGCTTGATGTGTGCCGTGTTACGCGAGGTGAGACTATCGGCTTGATGTGTGCCGTGTTACGCGAGGTGAGACTATCGGCTTGATGTGTGCCGTGTTACGCGAGGTGAGACTTTTGGCTTGATGTGTGCCGTGTTACGCGAGGTGAGACGATCGGCTTGATGTGTGCCGTGTTACGCGAGGTGAGACGATCGGCTTGATGTGTCTCGTGTTACACGAGGTGAGACGATCGGCTTGATGTGTGCCGTGTTACGCGAGGTGCTCTGATAGAACACTTGTGATACGTTTGAAAAAAATTTTGGCAGCTTCCCTTACTTAGCACATATCTCACAATAACATATGTCTATTATATTTTACAGAATAAATTTCTGAAACCGGGTCAATTATTTTGACTTGCCATGTACAGTATATACATTATTAACTAGCACCGTCTTCTAATCTTTCAATCATTTAAACATAAGTCAATATTTCAGTATAGGCTATATATTATTTCAGTCAAAACATTAATACATTTGATCTAATCTTTCCATTTCCAACATTGTACTATGCATATTTCATATACAAATATATAAAAACAAGAGCATACAAGAGTAATGCACTTGACGCTAAAGAGGTTACAATATTGACAACGAATACACGAAGGATGTCAAGTTTGGGGATTAAGCTTGAGTAGGTAAAGTTCAAAAATCTTAGCTACAGCTAAAACTAATTAAAATTTCCAAATCAAATTTTATAGAAAAACCAAGAGCTTTCCTGTTAGAAACTGGAGTGACTTTATTATTATTTTTCTGTTGGTAAAAGTTGTTCTTTCCATCTTTTAATTGAGCTGTAAAATTGACTTAGGATCTGCATACATTGCTGTAGTCCTAACATTTTCACAGGGTATACGCTGATTCTGAACATCTGTGATTGGCTAAAAATATATATATATATACATGACAATCGAGAAGGCATTTTATAAAACGAACAATGTAAAATGCATGTATTAATAATATCATTAAAATGCAAAGGTCATGATATTGTTTTATAGTCTGAAAACCATTTATGTTATTTGCTTCAGAATACTCTTTATATAAATCACTCCATTAATACCATAAATGGGTGTAGGTACGCAGACGGAACCACTGCAAGAAGAAGCAAAGAAAATCTCACTCGATGTACCAGAAGAAATTACAAAAGTTGTAGTAAGGAGTACGGTGCAGTACTCCTTACACAGTTAAATAACACGAACTTAGATAAAGACAAAGTTGACGTAATATTTCAATTTTTTCTCTCTCGTTCTATTTCTTTTTTTGTGATCGCTGAGAGAAGTCAGAAAAAAAAGGATTTTTCGCTTCATCGGTATATTTGAACATTGGCTGAGAATAGGGTAGAAAAGAAAGTGATATAGACGCTTTATAACTGAGTAATGTCCCGATTATATAAATTAGTAAACAAATATGAACGAAACAAAAGTATTGTACTATACACCTTGAAGGATAAGATACGCTCTAATGACTAAGATTAAGCACAGCCGTACACCTTCGACTACAGCTCTACTTATATAGAAAAAATATACAACCTTATTCTGAGTAGTTATTGAGTTACGACATTTCATGTGTAGTTGTGACGTCATCGGTAGAAAAACAATGTATGATTTCGATTATTGCCTGTTAGGGAAGTTAAAATAATCTATTTCTGGAACTAACTATATATTCTAAAGCGAACTTTATGTGATAGTCAAAAACTGCAATTATTATAAACTTATTGAAACTGTCCATATTATACATAATAATTGTTAAATTTAGCGAAAATCTTATATTAATTCTGCGAATGTATACTGTTTTACACTCACTACGCAAAACTCATGAGAGAGCAGATCATTTATTTCCGGGCGGACACCACGTTTGTTTCACGCCCTCTGCAGGACTCTGCGATAGCTGCAGTTGTGTGTGACACGTTCTAGGAAGCGCCTGTGTAAGTGATTCATGTAAAATGCAACGTCGTGAGTTGAGTTGACGGCATTCGAACGGGGCATGGTGGTGGGTGCATTCGATTTCGGAGTTGGTGAAGGAATTCCGCTTCCCACGTGCAACCATGTTCATGGTGTACCGAGAATAGGTGGATGAAGGAGCCACAAGAGCCACAGGCCACAATAGATACCATACCGGGCGTTCAGTCGTCCTCAACGACCGACACTGGGACGAATGGTCAACAGAGAGAGAAGAGCAACAGTGAAATAAATCATGGCCCAATTCAACAGAAGATGCGCTAGAAACGTCTCTCAGCAAACAAACTATTGGAACATGCATGCCCTCGGATATGGAATCCGTCGCGTTAATCCCGCATCATCGGACACTCCGGGGTGCATTCGCCACCAATCACCGCGGATAGACACTGCAACAGTTCCGTGACCTTATACAATCCGATGTGTCACAGTATCAACTGTACCACGCAGATGGGAGGCACCGTGTGGAGTTCAGACCACATGAAGCAACGGATCCCGCATGCTAAGAGGGTGTGGTTCAGGGCAGTTTGATATCAGCAATGGCGTGAGGGATTCTCCTGACATGAAATATGGCCCTGTGGTTGTTCTGGAAGACACGTTGACTGATCCGCTGTATTGTCAGCTCCTCGGAGACAATCTTCATCTGTTTGTGACCTTTCAATACCTTGACGACGTTGCAGTCTTTCAACAGGACAATGCACCGCCATATCGCTCCCATGTCATTTGTCAATGATTCGAAGAGCATGCAGAGGAGGCCCAATGACTGAACTAGCCACTTTGGAGCTCGATATGAAAATCGAGCATATCTGGAACGTCCCTACGCTCAGGCTCACTGCATTGGATCTTTGATCCACAAACAGGCCACATTTGACTGCCACTCTGCAACTGTGAGGTGTCAAGTGCCTCCTTAAGTACGAGGGGCTTGTATACTCAGTTCTATGCCGTATCTATGAGCTCCGCAGGGTCAAAGGGGAAACAATCAGATATAGTTGGGTATCCTGAGTTTCGTTAAGTCAGTGTACATACAGCATATGTAGTTGTGAAGTAGAGTGTAGTTGTGCCGATAGAGAAACAATACCTCTACCTTTGGACTCTTGAGTATAAGAAGAATAAAATTTTAAAATATAAATTCTTTACCTAATTAGCTATAAATCAAATTTATATTACAATTCAGGTTTATAATGCTGGCATTCTGTTGTGCTGTGGGATACCAGAAATTACAAATGTTATAAATAATACATAATACATAGGTAGAGAAATAGGAAGAAAGTGTTTTCGTTTCTACATTTTAAAAATAATTCTAATGTTAATAATGAAAAACTGTATTGTTATCACTATTAACGATTGCTCATAGCAACTGAGTTTTTTATTTTGGGAAGTTCAAAATTATACTGTTAATCATCATGCGTGAACTTGGTAAATATAAGAATTACCTATTTATTTAAATTAGAATATCTAATATATATTTTTAAAATTTCAATTGGAAGTATATTAGGCTATATATTTGCTATTCACATGATTTATATGTTTTATCCAAATTGGGCATCCAATAATTGCATTCCATTTACAGTGTTCTGATCTTAATTTCCTTAATTGTTTAGGAAATTCGAAATCTGGAAGCAGATAGTTAAATATCCAAATACGGGAGTGTTAGTGTCAGATGCGCACACTATACTTGCTTTGTTTTTTAGTGATAATAGGTAGCTACGTACACTATAAAAAGAATAGTGCATATGAAAATCTAGCTTGTTTGAAAGACCAAAGATAGATACGGCGTAAGTGTTACTTTCAAGGAGACAGACTGCCATGGAGACGTGTTTTACAATAACATTATTCTTCTAAAAACTAGTGCAGACCTTAGATAAAAATAAAATCTTCTAAATTGTATGTATGACAGAATTACGACAACTTAGAGATGACAGCACTAGCATTTATAATATGCATAAGTATGGGAAATGTTTAAAATTAATCTGTCCATTCGTGTGTGTGGACAGTGTCAGATCAAGAACAGTAAAAATCGAAAAACGGTTTTCTAATATGGATTGAGAGATCCAGTAATACATTCTGTCTCTCCCCTCTTGTGCCTTGAAACCAATTTCAATAGTTGATTCTCGTAGAGCAAAAACTGAGAGATATGTAGCGAGAAATAATTTTTATATGAATTCAAAGTTTTAAGACTGGGACCTATTTGGTACCTTATTCTTCTATAAAAACTGACAGTAGCGAACTGAAATTAAATGTCAAATAAAAGCAGGGAAATCATATTATTATTCAGTTAAAACTCTTTTGTCGTCGCGAATTCTGACGAGGAATTTAAAGCTTAAAATACATAAAACGATAATCACGCCTATTGGACTGTATGGTTGCAAAATATGGTCGCTTACTCTGAGGGAAATTTGTAGACTGAAAGTGTCTGAGAACAAGATCGTGAGACGAATATTCGGATCCGAGAAGAACGGGAATGTGGAATGGCGGAAACTTCATAATGAGGAACTACATAATTTATACGTTTATCAAACATTGTTAGGGTCATCAAGTCTAGGAGGCTTAGGTGGGCAGGTCATGTAGCTAGGATGGAAGAAAGTAGAAACGTTTTTAAAGTCTTGACTTTAAGACCAATCCGAAAACAACCATTAAGAGACCTAGGCACAGATAGGAGGACAATATTAAGATAGATCTTGCATGAATAGGAATACATAGCAGAAACTGAATCCAGTTGGCTAAAGATAGAAGTCAGTGGAGAGCTTTCGTGAACGCGGAATTGAACCTTCGGGTTTCATAAGCCATAGAGTTAGTTAGTTAGTTAGTAGATTGAATAACTTCCAGATTCCTCATAGGCCAAAAATGGTAAAAGATACCGAGAAAAGGTTTATATACGAGTATATGAACACATACATATGAGCTAGGGGAAACACAACGGTATGTAACATTTTCTAGCTTTCGACTAATTGTAAAGAAAGTTCAACATTTCCATGGAATGTAATGCAATGAGATATAACAAACAATCTTCTTCTGACATCTCCAGGTATATTTCCGAAATTAAACTACCTACATACAGCTCTGTGATTCGATCCCAACCCATTCTACCTAATAATTTTATTTCATCGGAAATGGTGCTTACTATTGTATTCGTTCGAGCCGCTCATATATACAAGGTGGACCATTCAACTCTTGGAAACAACATTATACAAATTTTGAAAGGTTGTTTTCTTTCATGTGTGACCAACGTACTGAAACTACAATTGATTTAAACATAGAATTAATAAATGATGTATTACTGTACAGCATATTTTGTTTATCAATTTTGTCGAAACAAGACAGTTCAAATATGACAAACATCAACCTAGAGATCAAATTATCCTGCATTCCTTATTAAATCTGGAATTAGTTCTTTTCTTTCAACTCTGGGCAAGCATTTACATTCTGGGCAAGCAATAGGTGGGCTTTTTCTTGTGCTACATTATACTTAAGCATCCTTTTTCTAATGTTTATTGGCGTAAAATAAATAAATAAATAAATAAAAATAAAAGTCAGACAAACGATGTGTGAGAATCAGTAAATAAAAACAAAATAATTCCTCATGGAAGAGATTTTCTATTTTTATTAACATTCTCATCGCACTATCAAAAAACAATGAGCCTTCTACTAGTTAAATACAACCTTTGTCCAGAAAGTTCGATGAATGGTGCTCTATATTTCGAATGAATTGTTGTTTTACATGAAGCAGCAGTTACTGGCCTTAGAAGTAATCCCCGTCGATGGTAATGTACTTCCGGGAACGGCTATATAAGTCCTGAAAACTTCTGGCGTACTCGTCTTTAGGAATGGCCTTCAACTGGGTCGTAAAGATTTGGATGTCCGAAAACCTTTGGCCCTACAAGGCTGATTTCAATTTGGGTAACAAGAAAATGTCCAGGGCAGACAAGTCTGGGAAGTGGGCTGGGTGATTGAGTGACACAACTCCCCTGTTGGCCAGGAACTGCTGCACCAGAAAGGCAGTGTATGGCGGGCATTGTCGTGGAGTAGGCTCCAGTCGCCTTTCTTGGTGTACTGGAGGCGTTCCTGCTTGATCCGTTGCAGCATTTCCACGTATATAGAAGCATGTAACGCGGTACCCTCCAGGAAAAAATCTTTATGGATAAGATCTTCAGAGTCGAAGAATACCACGATCATTGTCTTGATGCGGGATCTCTCACCTCGTTCCCTCTTGCTTTTCGGCGACCCTGGGCCCAGCCATTCCATACATTGCTGCTTGCCTTCCGGATCGTACCTCAGGTACTAGATTTCGTCGCCCGTGAAAATAGTTTTCAGGAAATTTGGGTTTCGATCCGCCATATCGACGAGGTCTCCATACGCGTCAAACCGAAATTGCATTTGTTTCGGTGTCAAAGTGTGGAGCACAAGTCGGAGTAAACCTTGTGTTTACATAAATCCCAGTTCACTATGAGGTGTTTCATCTTACGACCAATTCTCACTTCCTTTACTATCATCCACACTGTCATGCGACGATCCTGGGTCAAAAGCACCTTCAGTTTCTGTACGTTGACTGGGCTGTGCAGTTGCAAGTCGGTCAGTGCGTGGAGCGTATTCCACGGTGTCTCGTCTTTCTCGGAAACATTTAAACCACTCATAAACACAGTTCAAGGTGACAGCACGTACTTTGTAAACTGTTATCAGTATTTCATGAGTTTCTTTCGCTAATTTTCCAAGTTTGAAACAGAACAGCATATTCGTTCGCTGCTCCATTTTTGGTTTCGACCGCTCGCTCTGCACCTTCAGTCTACAATATGCCGTTAACACGAGATAAGCACATTAGCAGTGCTGCCTCTCGGGAATTTTTCAGACATGTCTTGATCTGTCCGGTGCAGGATGCGACGGTAATTACAACCATGAGTAATATGACGTTATTCATCGAACTTTCTGGAAAGATGTTGTATAACTTGAAATATTCTGCATTGATATATATTTTTACAAGTATTTATTGAATGAGAGAGATATACTGCAACAACTTCATTACCAAGAGAAAATACATATATGTGATAAGCATTATTTGAGATATTTTAAAAAATGATTGATATGTGTACTCCATTTTTGTGCAATGTTCTTGTAGTTTTACCATATTTAGTATAATAATCGGTTTTCTTACTCTCAAAACGACAAGCATAAATACATAATAAATACTCAATTTTTGAATACCAAAATGAAAAATGAAGTGAAATTTTTAGTTTCCGTCCCGTCCCACAATCCCCTCCTTTATACTTAAGGAGATAGATGATCAATGTGAGTGAATGATTATGAGATATTTTGTAAAATGAAAAAATGAGAGGAAACGGAACAACCCGGAGAAAACCCAGGGACACCTTGTTATTAATCACAAACTCGCGTGGCTAGGGATAAAAGCAGGGACCTCTTGCACCAGAGGTAAGCATTCTACCTAAGCCACCATGACACCTTGAATATCAAGAAGCATATATTTACATATGTTAATTGAGATCTATTTTCATCCATCGATTATGGCTGTAAGGTCAGCACTCTTACTTTTAATGTGGGGAAAAGGTTTTAATTCGAGGTGAAACCCCATTGGTTCGGACACATTGAACTGTAATCTCGAAGAAGAAGAAGAAAAAGAAGAAAAGACGTTTAACCTCTTACATGCAAGCAAACAATTGTCATCACTGCCTCTATTTCCTTTTAATTATCCCACATTAGTAAATTTTATCACTCTTTAAAAATTTGTATCGGTTTCGAGAATCAATTTTTACGTGAATACATGCGTCAGCTATAAGATCACTACAGAAACTTCACACAACTACCAAATACGGCCGTTATCATTGTAAAAAGTATCTTTCCAGATAGGGTTACTGGTAGTACTTCTTCCATTTGAATGAACTTATATGCATTGTTATGAACTGAAAAATTAAACAATCGACAACGAACAACTTTACATTGTCAAAATTCTGAAATCATCGTTTTTGTTTCTTGCTCCTTTCTTATTTTGACACAGAAAAATCTAACATAGGCCGTAATAGTTTAGTCGTACAGCACTCTCCTCTAGTGTGTAAGGTCCCTGGTTCTTTCCAAAGCTCGCGCTAAGTGAGCTTTGCAGAGGGCAAACATCATGTGTGGGTTTTCTCGAGGTTCTCCCGTTTCCTTCCCCCTCACACATGCATTTGGTTACTTATAATCATTACTGCCTCTCTTACCATCCCAGCATAAACGAGGGACGTTAAACTAAAAAAACAAAGAAAGAAAATCAAACAATGAATACTCTACAATTATCAGTCTTCCCCCAAAATTGTAGTCCTTTGTGTTGAAAGAGATGCTTATATTCGAGTAAATATGGTAATTTCTCTTAATAATAGTCAACAATGTCCAATCCCAAGTTAGAAAAACAAGTATAGATAAGATTCTTGTAGGTCTATCGATCTTTCTCTACACAAGTATTGTTTCAGAAGAATATTTTCTGAATTGTATTTATTTGCAGGTTTGAAGAGTCACACTACAGGTGGACCGTACCAAATGTATGGGTACGCTCCGAGACGAATGACAAATGTCCTTGAATGTGGTTTTTCGACTACCTATCATCAGAAGCAAGCTTCCGAATGGGCCCCTAGTTACGTTTATTCTACTATACCACCTTTTCCTATTCGAGTGAAAGAAATTTATCTAAATTATATGGGACTTCTTCCACATTATTGTGGCCACATTCCGGGAAGTGCCTTCCGCTACGGGAAGACCTTTGGAAATGACACAATTGATTGCAAGAAATGGCTTAGAAAAAATAAGCGTCCTTGAGTTTGAATAACCACTGAACTTACAGCTAATGTTTATAGTTTTGTGTAAGTACTTGTTGTTTCGGATTGTTTGTAAACCATGAAAGATTAAGCCTTCAAGCAAGATCTTGCCTCTTTTCTGATGTACCACTAAAGTAAGAATATGTACAATAACCTTAATAAAAATAATGCAATTCAGTGTCTTTATAGTACGTATGTGTATTTATCATGAAGATATTGATACAATCGATACGGGCCAATGTGGATCAAACTTGGCGTGCTGATAAGACCTTGTCGTGCTACACAATCGTGTGAAATCTTGTGGTGTGCAGCCTTTCAGTTCCTGAGGTCTGGTCCATCAAATTCGAAGGCACATTTTCGAAAATAAATAAATAAAACCTTACTTATCCGATTTGGATCAAACTTAGTAAGTTCTTACAAGCCATAAAGTGTATGAAATATGGAGTGCATGCTTTTGGATTCCGAGTTATAGGCACCAAATATGTGGCAAGGATTTCAGTGAAATTTTCGCAAAACGATTTTAGTAAAAGATTTACTTTTAAAAACCAATGAACAACTTTATTTGTTATAGAGAGGGAGTCACCTAAGGCTTTCCAATAGCTAAATTATAATTAGAGGAAGGGAAAATATTGGGTACTGTACAACATACTGTATTTCACAGTTCGCTCAATCTTAAAAATATATAGAGGTTAATACGCTTCCACATAGACGATTTTGAAGTGTTCATTCACTCACTCACTTATGACAATCCACCTTTGTACCAACGACCAGCAATCTTGACAATTACGCGACAGCGCATTTTCCACTGAAGAAGACTTCTTTGCAGATGTATAACGGTTTTTTTTTATTCAACTTCTGCTCAGACACCTTCCAAAGACAGGTAACTATGCACGCCATTTGCGAAGAAAGCTATTCTTCATTCAACGAAGCTTCTGATCCTGATGTAAACATTGCAGAATTGTATTACTCCGCCAGTCATCGGATGATTGGCTATCGGTCAGCGCTTCGATCGAGAAGCACGTGCTTGTACCACGCAGTTTACAAAACAAGACCACCACGAGAAATATTGTGATCTTGCAGACGAAACGATTAATTTCAAACATGGCTATTTTGCATTATAAAAGCAAGCAATAATTACTACATATTAAAGTTGGAATTTATATTTGTTTCCCTAATCGCGATTAAAATAACAATAATGCTAATTGATGATTTGATTGTGGGTTTAAAAGTAAACAAAAGCGAAAAATAGAAACATGTTAACATACCTATTGCGAATCTGACATGGGTTGAATCCCTTCCATATCCGTATCCACGCTCTCACTGCTACTTGTGTCAGCAACATTTATAACCAAACGGTGAACAACTGAGTCACAGATCCCATCCAATTCTAAGAATTTTTCCTCCTCGCCTACGACGTGTTTAATGCACTCTTGCCACTTATCAGCTGTTACTTGCTACAAACCCTTTTGAACCAAGCTCTTAACTTCCTTGATTTTGAACGTGGTATTGTTACTTCCAACGTAACCCTTGACCTGACTCCACACCAACTCAATCGGGTTAAAGAAACAATGGTAGGGAGGGAGTCTTAAAACAGTGTGGCCAGCGTTTTCTGCCATACTGTCAATAATATATTTATCATATTTTGATTTTACATTTGCTGCTTTTATCACCTGAATTAGCTCGTCTTTTATCATGTCTTTTGTGTATGGTATGTCTTTATTTCCCATCCATTCAATAATATCGTTTTTGACCCACGATCTGTTGGGAATGCGCTCTGACTTTACACTGTGATATGGCGCATTGTCCATGACAATCACACTGTTAGGTTCGAGTTTCGGCAAAATGTTTCGAAACCAATTGCTAAACACATCACATGTCATCTCATCATGATAATCCCCCGTTTTGTTGGATTCAAAAAGCAAGACCCCTCCCTCCAAAAAACCGTCTTCACTTCCAATATGTAGGAGAATCAGGCGCTTCCCCTTTCCTGTAGGATTTTTCAAGCCGGTGCTCAAACCTGAAAGAAACGCTTGCTTTCTATCTTTTACACTTGAGTCAACCCACACTTTTGTTGTTGTATGACCTTCATTGACCCAAGTCTCATCAAGGTAATATATTTTTTTACCTTGTTGCCTGTAGGAACGAATTTCCCTCCGCCAGTGTATTATATCTTCACGATCAATGATTATTTGTTTTCGATTTCTGCGGACAAATTCGAACCCGATTTCACACAGTAGAGTATAAAAAGTCGTTCTTTTGAAATTAGGTAAATCTGTATCGCTGTTTACAGCGGACAGCACTTTATTGATTGTCGGTGGTTCATTTCTCACATAAAATTGATGAACTTTTCTACAAATAGCAGTTCTTACAAATTCATCACACTGAACTTCCAATACTGGTTTCTCACGTCTATGTTTCTTCCCGGGAGTTGACAGTATTCCTTTTTTTAATCTTTCACTGCGAGCACCATTAACACTAAACACAGACACAGCAGTAAATTCTGCAGTTAATTTCACTATGTCTTTTATGGCTAGCGTTGGATGTTTTTCACACAGCTTACGGAAAACATTGAGAACAATACGTTTTTCACCACTACGCAACGGTTTACTCTGTCGACGTTTTACATATTCTCCACACGCGGCCATATTGTAAACTACGTATAATTCGCGCGAAGGTGGAGCAAAGCCACTTTCTGCGCATGCGTATTCTCTTTTATTGCATTAATTCAATTTCATTCTTAGATACATTGTTACTTCTATTATTTAATTGTAAGGAAATTGCATTTCTGAAAATGAGCTTTATAAGAAACAAAAACATTTAAAAAAAGAGCTTACTTGATGATGGACTATTTTCTTCGACCGCATGGATGTTGATAGGCTCTGTAACCAATGAAATAAAGCTATCACCACGTATATTTGTTTACATGAAGTACTGAACGTTCCTTGAATAAACTTTAGTGTTTTCTAGAAATCCAAAGGCACAATAGTCCATCCCGAACCTCCGTTCTAGCTTTCAACCTGTCTGTAGAATACCAGCGTTGATTTGACTGTGTTTACTGAACGCCTTCTCTTGACGCAGTTCCACCTGGTTCATGCGCATTTTATAGTGTGAGGGTTTCCTTGTGGGGAATGTGATGTAACACCCTCCCAACAAAATCAAGCCACAGCCATAAAACCGCGTGGATCGCACGAAATTGCTTCGTCCGTTATCGACATTTCTGTATGTAACTGATCGACTCTTTCCAGTTAGACATATTCACCTTTCGTCTACGGTAATACTACAAACCGCCAACGACCTACTGCCAGGTGGCACTCGTATAGCTTCTTAAATTGGTTTTCCGTTACAAGACAGGATAGCTTTCAGCGCATGACATTCGCCTTATGGACTACCTTGAGACTTTTTTTTTGTGTGTGTGAATTGTACCGTAGATGGTTTATTAGGACACACTAGACCGGGTGGTCATAGCACGTTGTGTCGATAGATTCTTCGATGCCGTAAATGTCATAATTCCGTGTAACAGAGGTAGTGTCACCTAATTGGGACCCGTTTCGGATATAGCTTAATCGATTATACACAGTCTAGGAGCGGTTGCGCTACGATACTGTTGCACTATTCATAATGGAGCGTCCAACGGCAAATGCATGTTGATGGCACCGTTTAAAAACTGGATTGTGCATCGGACAGTGGCACAATATATCCTTCTTAGAATTGAGTCACTCTTGGTTTTATTACACTTCGCACAACACGACTACCAGCAGACACATTACACACTACTGCCTAATCGTGCAACTTGTTTCTGTACTGCGCCTGCCGTACCGTACTGTACTGTACCCCTTGCATTTCGTCTATATGGAAGTTTATCAGCTATTGTATTAAAAAAACCTGAAAATGAAACAATATATTTAATCTATTTATATTTGAAATGGTCTTATGAATCCCTGCTTTCAATTAATTAGTTCAGTTTACGCAAGATTATACGTAACATTTCATTGTAATTTTACCTTGATTATTATTATTATTATTATTATTATTATTATTATTATTATTATTATTATTATTATTATTATTATTATTATTATTATTAAACATTGGTTTCTACTGAAAACAGATTAGTTGACTTAGATTTTTATGTTTTTGATACTTTTGATGTTTTATATTAAGTTTGTTCTATAAAATGAAATGTATTTAACATGTAGCAGATACCACTTGTCACAATTATCATTGAGCGAAGCTCTACTATTCCGAGAAATGCAACACAATTATTGAGGTTAGTTCTTGCGATCACTTGATTAATCTTGATCAAATTTTGCATAATTGTTACAATTCATGGCAAGGTTTATAAAAAATAAAATCTGATATTGGTCGAACCACGGAAGAAGAACAATAATAATAAGCTTCGGCGACAGAAACAAAGCAACGTTTAGTCATACGCAACCACTTATGCGTATACGTTTACTGCTGTATAATTTAAAAGAAACTGTCCTCTCAGAATATATAACAACTTTAACACATGGAGACACATATACGTATAGTCTTGTTCAAAAATTCTGACCACCCACCTCTCTCTAAAAGCTCGTAGCCAGCCAAACCTGTGCGCACAACAATTCAACATTTTGGGTTAAAATAAAAATCTTTAATAGCTAAAGAGGATTCACTAAGTGGGCGGCCAGAGTTGTTTGAACATGACTGTACATACTCGGTCGAAGTCGACCACGCGAACGAGTTTCTCACTTCAGCCATGTGGCATTTGGCATGTGATTAAAAAACTGATGTAATTGTTTCTTGATCAATACAAACAATCAATGCATTTTGTAGAACATTTTTATTTATTTGGAAAAATACTTCTTCCAAAATAACATTTCAGACTTAGTGATAAAGCAACAGTCTCAACAGTAATTTTACAAAGTAAGCAAATAGAAATATAATGTACATATTTCCAAAAAGGCTTTTAAAAAGGATGTAACAATTATATCCTGATATAAATTACAGTTCAAATTACTTCTTCTGTACATACTTCACAAGAAAAAATCAGTAAATACCTATATAAAAAAAAATGACAAATCACAGATCTGTAATTGCTTGCCATTGGATTTGTAATGCTTTCATACTATATACGTTATTAATAGCTATTCAAGACAACTAAATCACATATTGTGTTGTCATTCAAATAAATTATCATTTCATGTAACTCAAAAATAGAAGTTATCAATGTTTTGCACCTTTTACTCGTACTTATTTGCGAATTATTTTCATGAATATTCGCAATGTTTATAAAAGAAAAATAACAAAACAGTGATCGTTTGCCATTATGAATTGATAGAGCGACTGAGTGGAAACACAAAGAAAAAATCACACAAACTTTGTATTTGTGTTCTTCACGTAATGATGTAACAGTTTGCTGACAATGTAGAAATATTGTATACACTTGAAGGGCTAAGGACTAACCTACTAGTGATGTCAACTGGCTCAGCTCGAGCTCCGGCTCGGTTCAACTGATCCAACAGCTCGAGCCGGCTCGATTGGAATGAGCCATTAACTCGGCACGGCTAAGGTCAGCCATCGCCTCGATTGAGATGAGCCATCGGCTTAGTTGGGATGAACCACCGGCTCGGCTCAGTTCGGCCCAACTGAGTTGAGGGCTCGAGCCGGATCGGTTGGGTGAGCTGTTAGCTCACTTCTCGGTTCGGCTCGGTGATGACAGCCGTGAACCGAGCCGTTGATAACACTATAACCAACTAGGCAGTTCGGTTACTCCTTTCTGTATGTAGGTATAGAACCGTATTGTCTGGAAGAGTAACCACAGAGTACTGCAGACCTTCCATGAATTATAAATTATAAACAACAATAAAGAAAATTAACATATGGAACCAGCTGTTACCACTATTGTGGAGTATCTTCTTTTCTGAAACTTGACTGTATGTACAGATATACAGATGATAAGCCAAAAAAATAGCAATCAAATGTCCCTTATAAACAAGATATTGTGTTTACTACAATAATAATAAAAAAAGTTAATAACTTTCAAAACTCAGATACCGATACGGATGCAGTATTCTTTTAGTTTAAATGTTGAAGGAACATTATTATTAAATAAATGGGTTCCTCCCTTAACATTCAGTAAAACAAGACATTTCATTCTTTACATTTTCAACTTCGACAGAGAATTTATTTACATTTTATAAGTGCGTCCAGTAAGAGAACGTCTCTGACAGCTCGCAGTGACATTGCCACTACTCGCGTGTCAAGGTTTTTTTTTTCGGTGCAACTGTAGTGGCAATTTAATTAATGGTATAAGACAGAGTGATCGTGGTTGGTAACACTGGTATCAAAGTAGGGGCTGCAATGTCCCACCGCATGTGGTAAGAAACGTCAGAGACCATCTCTTGTGGGCCGTGCTATAACACTTAGTAATTCTTGAAAATAAATTTTCAATATAAAAATACTGCATATTTTTGCTATCTTAATGTGGCTTCAGTATTTTTTTTCATTGAGTGCGAAAGAAGGATTTTGTTCTTTTAATTTCAAGTACAATACAAATGATATTTATAAACTTGAAAGCTGAAGCATAGATTACAACAATTCATGGTTGATTACAAAATAACATTAACAACAGTATCTGTCATTACATGATTCTCCTTGAGTTCTAAATATCATTAATGTGGATTTATTAGTAGGAAAATTCGTTATTTAAAAATATATGTTCAGATTATAACGGAAACACACTATGCGAAATAATTCATTCAATGAAATGTGAATTATTGAAATCATCAGCTAAAAGATTACAAAATTATCGTTTGGAAATACTGAAAATGATAGTATGTTTCCCTTACAAACAGAAGAACAACAACAAACGTATGAAAAGATTAACATTCTGGAAAACACATGTCTGTACATTTTTTCTTATTTACTTACTAATGTAAAAATATAATCCGAATCAGATTACTTCACTGTATATCTACATTTATTTTATACTTATTCTTCTGTTGACAAAAAAGAACGTGATGAGCACCAACACACAGGAAATTCATTTATTTTTACACTCGATTAACTGGATTCCTTCCATTTCTTCAAAATATCAGCTGCTTTCTGAAGGTTGTCGTCTCTCTAAAAGTAAATAAATAAATAAATAAATAATAAAAGATTACAGATATTGTTTTCATGTTTCACACAAAATAATGTTTAATGTACACATATGTTTCAAAACAATGTCGACAGCGATTGGAAGGTGATTCCTGACACCAAGATCAGACAAAAAATATATAGACCAACCTGGGTACAGAAACCCGTCATTTCGGAGCTATAAGCTGCCGAAAACATGAAGAAAGAAAGAAGAAGAAAAAAAAACTTTAAAGAGGTAGTTGGTGAGCACTTCAAAATATATGCCCGTAGCCAAACTCCCTCTATAAAAATTGTTGTGTGAGTACCGCAGGATTCTAAAACACTTATTTTTGGATAGGGTACCTATTAGTTCCTAAGTGAAGTCTTGACCCGACTACGGTAGATCCCATAGTATTGGAGCTATACACCTTTAAAGTTCATTTTTTCATGTTTTCGGCAGCCTATAATTCCGAAATGACGGATTTCTGCACCCAGGTTGGTCTATATTTTTTGTCTTATCTTTGATGTCAGGAATCACTTCCCAAACGTTGTCATTGCTTTGAAACACCCTGTATAAGAATGACATCTATGCTGTCTTACGTATCATCACGAGAAAACTGCAGAACAGTTCGAAATGAACTTGCGATCATAGTTACCACTTGGCTCGCGTCGGGTTTCCATCGTGTTACTTTAAAATGTGTATCCTATGAAAGGTTTCAAAGTTTCAGCCAAAAATAATCTCACAAGCCTCTCAAGTTGGACAGATGCAACTCGGTTGATATACTTATTACTTATATACTTATTAAAACCAAGTTGACAGTATCCCAACGTTTACGAAAATAACCCTTCTCACGGGAGGAAGGGGATAATTTTTATATTTTAATTTCCCCTTTTGTAAAATGGACAAAGCGAGAGAACAGTTGAACCATTTAAAATGATTCTTTTAACGTAGCACTTTTTTAACAATTTAAATTTATTTTTTACATACCAAATCCCCTGCAGGTGAGATGTCAATAAGTTTAAATCGGAATCGTCAAAAGTTATTCTTAATATATGGACACTGGACTATCCAAGCAAGGCATCTAGGCTATGGTACATGCCATGTAGTTTGAGTAGATAGCACCGACTACAGGAGTGAGGGTGTTTGCCTGTTCTGGGAAGCGGACTGGGTAACATAGTGGTTAACGCATCAGCATGGTATACCGGAAATCTCGAGTTCGAGTCCCAGTTCAGTCAACCACTTTTCATTCTTTGAATATTAACAACTACCAAATTTTAATCAACACTTGTGGTCACTTGTTTGCAGTAAAATTGTAAGTATTGCCATTATCTTACATAGGCTTTCTCAACTTATTCATACCGTGATTTTTTTTTTTGGGGGGGGGGGTAGGAAGGTTATTATCTTATTATTACTATTTGTCGCTTACAGTTGCATGTGTATGTAAGCCTTATATAGACATTCAACTTAGCAAAGAATAACAAACAATTTCAAACGAAACCAATCCCTTTCCAAGTCGACGAAATCTCTTCTCCATTGTTGATTTATCAACAGTACGGTACAGCTACTACTATGAATTAGTATTTAGCCCCTATAATTTCCTCGGCACCGCCCAGAAAATAATCAGTTGCTTCGCTGATCATAGCTGCTATATCCTCAATGTGAGAATGATTTGATTATGTGCGACACAAAAATTCAACCGGACATTGGCAAACTAGTGAAATCACACCAGGCTCGGGTTTCACACTAATTTTTGGTTTGAGCTATATTTCAATATTTAGATTTTGTTCTATTTATAATTTTTGTGTTTTAATATGTAATTTTTCATCAGTTTCTTTCCTTTTCTATTCCATTTTTTTAAGATTCTTTGTTTGTTTAAAATATTGTTTAATATTCTTTACAGTATTTGACAATAAGTGAAGAAACAAAAATATGACAATGAAAATAATAAATTCAAAATAATCTTTAAAAATATATTTTTCCGCTACTAGATCCAAATTGCGTTTATTTTTCCACCTACCTTAGTGACCGCCATGCATTCCTCTTGCGATCTCCTTATGGGTCCCTACCCCAAGACTAAGAAACTTAGTCTTACTATATACAGGGTGTTACAAGAATGTGTCACAATATTTTGAGAACAGATTTCTCACATCAAAATAAGAAAAGTTTATATGAAGCTATGTTCAAAAGTGGATAGTTTCAGAGTTACAGGGTGCTAAAAACGTGAAACAAGTGAACTTCAAAAATTCATACCTTCACTACTATGGGACCTATCGTAGTCGGGTCAAGATATGTGAACTATCCAAATATCCATGTTTAAGAAAGCTCCAAAACTTGCGCACCAATTTTTAGAGAGGTAGGTGGAGTGTGATCAAGTACTCCCAAACAGCTACTCTAAAAATGATTGCGCAAGTACCGGAGGTTCTGAAAGATGGATATTTGGGTAGTTCACACACTAGTTTCTCAGTATGTGTACAGTAATTGAACTATGGACCTTCAAAGTTATTTTTCACGTTTTCGGCACCCTATAACTACGAAACTATGCACTTCCTACACAGGTCCATACGAAATTTTTATTTTTTTTATTTTTATTTTTATTTATTTATTTATTATTATTTTTTTTTTTTTTTTTGTTATTTTGATGTAAGGAATTTATTCCCAAAATATTGTGACAAATTTTTGTAACACCCTGTAAACTGGCCCAACCACTTTAGATTGAAAACAGCCTATTTCCAACAACTTTCCTTTTTTTATTATCCATAACGGAGTTGGGCTATGGCCCCGGACTTTAGATTTATCCTATACCTAGGTATATAACGCTGTAGAACTATGCATGTCAAATACACAGATCTCGCTATCGATGAAAGCTTAGTTAATACTTTTGTTAGTGCTAACCACTCAGACCACGCTGTTCTCTAATGTGATCACTGGCATGTCCAAGCACTGACCTCAACAGTGATAGTGAAATGTACGGCTATGTAGAGAGCTGATTGGGAAGCGTAGTGGTTAACGCATCGGCATGGCAAGCCGGATACAGGTTTCGATTTTTGGACCAGTTGTGCACTTTTTTACTCTTCGTATAATATCAAAAGTGACATGGTAACGAAAATGAAAAATCATACCTTTATAAAACAATATCTAACGTATGTTTCCGCCAAATTCTTATGGTCACTGCTGTAGAAAGCTGATGGAGGAATACCCTGTAGGCCCACATTTTTGGTCATCCATTTGGTAAACTTATAGTCTCTGTATTGGTCCTTTTCTTCGTTAAGTCTCACTTTACTTTCTGCAAATATAGAAAAAAGAGAAGAAACATTATCATTATATATATTTACTTATTAAGTGAAATATATATTAAGTCCATATAATCTGTATTGATTTGGAAGAGGCCTACAACAGAATACTACGTCAGGAAGTATGAAGATATCTGAGAAAGAAAGAAATGCCAGAGAAGTACGTAAGGATAATCCAAGATATGTATACAGGAGCTACGACCCAAGCAAGAAATAGTGCGAAATTAACACGCAAAATCTCTGTTCCGGTTGAATTATACAAGAGCTCAGCCTTAAGTTCGTACCTGTTCAACGTTGTCATGGATATTATAACTCAAGATATGAGGGATGAAGCCCTCCTGGTGTAAGATGTTTGACGATGATATTGAACTATGCAATACAAATAGGGAAGAAGTTGCAAGGAAAATACAGTATTGGAGGAAGTCTTTGGAAGATAAAGGCCTGTATAACGCGAGTTCAATGATTAAATGAAGTGAACATTTTGAAGATTTAGACTCATATGAGGAGTAATTAGATAATAAGGTTAGAAAGCCTGAAGTAAAACAAGTACATGTATTATTTCATACAACCAATACAACCAACAGATAATACATACATTAGATTATTTTTCGACATAATCTCCATATCAATTGAGGTACATACTTGTCGCATTGTTGGATGAGTTTGAAGACTCCCTCCTGGTGAAAATCCTGTCCTTGCGTGTTCAGCCACGTTGTCACGAATTTCACCTCCTCTGAAGCGAAGCGATGGCCTCCTAAGCTCTTTTAAGTGCGGGAACAGGTGAAAGTCGTTTGGAGCCAGGTCTGGGCTACTGGAAGGGTGGTCAATGATGTCCCAGTTGTGTTCAAATCTGTTGATGCCGTGCTGAGTTGGCCACTGCACTCCTCGTCGGTGACGTTTTCTCTACCAGCCGCGAACCACCATTCTGCGACATGCTGACGAGATATTCCATGCTGTCTCACCGTAAACCTTTACAAGCTCCGGGTGAATTTCAGCCGCAGTTACATGTTTCGCCAACAGAAATCGAATTATTACAGGAACTTCTTTGCAAGACCTGTTTTCCAAACGAGTCGCCATTTGTGTTTACATACAACTAGTCCCGTAGGTGACGGGTGGCTGAAACTCTGCACAGTTGCTAACTCCATGTACTAAAATTACCGCACACTCCTCATTCCTCTATCACACAAGAAACTCCAGAAATATCGGCCTTGTAACTTTAGTTTCTGATCCTCCCTCGTATGTTGTCAAGAATGGCAATTTGGATGTGGAAATAATACACAGAATGCAAGAGGGATGGCGAAATTGGAATAAAGTATGTTGCGTTCTGTGTGACCACGTCATCACGGTAAAGAATAATGAGATAACTGAGAAAACAATGATCAGGGAGCAATAATGTACGGAACAGAAGCATGGCCAGTAAAGAAAGCACAGGAAGAAAGAATTGAATGTTACTGAAATGAGAATGCAATGCTGATGTGTGGGATAACAAGAAGAGATACAGTGAGGAATGAGAATACGGGGAACAATCAAGGTTGTAGAGATAACTGAGAAAGAAAACTGCAGTGGTACAGAAATCTAAAGAGAAAAGAAAAGACTATATGGCCAGAAGAATGGTAGCAATAGAAATTGATGGGAAGAGTGGTAGAGGGAGACCAAAAGGAAGAGATGCATATGTTTAAGAATGACTTCAGGGAGAAAGGTCTAACAGGAGAAAAGAATTCCAGGCCAGGCTTTATGGAGAAGACTTACTAGAAACGTCGACCCCACATAAGTGGGAAGAAACGAGAAGTAACTTATTTATTACTAAGTAGTGCGTTTGTTAATAATTAATAGCAATTTATTATAATTATTAGATTTATGATCAATATAGCATGAGATAATTCAATATGACCATGTAGGGAACATTCATATAAGTACTAAACTTTTATTATTTAAGGGTATGAATTTGTGCAATGTTTATAATAATTTGTAAACGTACTTTTTAATTTACTGCGTTTAATATTTAATTTATGTTACTCATGCTGTTACGGTGTCGCCTTACACCTTCCTCGGCAGATCCCGGGAATTCACGTACAACTCATCTCACTTCTTAGACGTTTATCTGCACTATTTCTTGTGCACGGTAAACAGTGATGAAGTCAGAAACTTGTTAATATAATAATGTAATTTCCTCGCATTTTCCTTTTTGAAGGTCTTATTTCTGTGAAAAACGTATCCAGAGGACTTTTATGAAGACAATTTTGTGCTAGTTTGTTGAAATCTTGCTTATTTCTAACCAGACACTGTGAGACGCTGATATAATCTAAACTCTACGACTACAGGTTAATCACTAATTGTACGTTAAACTTAAATTCATTACACATTTCTTTAACTCGTAAAGGAATTTTCAAAACGCATAAATATTTACACTATACAGTAAATATCAAACCAATTTAGTACGGCGTAGCACTACAACTGTGATATTTTCGACTGTTTCAAGGGTTTGGAACACCGAAACAGTACAGTTAATGTTAGACGCAGTAAATAAGAGTACGTTTACTTAATCCTTAATTGTATGCAAAATGTAATACAAATCTTTGCCAAGAATTGTAACTACAATTATAAACACACAACTTTCGTTACATTTTGACACTCTACTAGTGCTGCCTTTTTAATTTGTCCCGTTTTTTCTTTTTTACTTCTGCTTTTTTATTCGCTCAGTTGGAAGTTAACGAAAATGTACACAACAAATACAGAGAAATTAACATATTCTTCCAAAGATGACTACTCCGTGCGAAAACCTTAGTATGCTCGACAGAATTTAGAGCATTACTTTTCTCTTGCTCTTCCCTTTATAAAATATTTATGAATTGATTTCATTGTGGTGAATGGAATTTTCGATAACTTATCAAATTTCGATATTTTACTTTGTCCAGACATTAAAAAAATCACGTAATTATTGTAATGTTTACTTTGTCTGAGAACTAAAATTTAACCACTCATTTAAAAGTTACTAAATAAATAAGTAAAATGGAAAACTTTTGAAGGTGATCGTACTGCTGATAGATGGATTACAAATTGGGCAGAAAGTGCTCAAAAACACATACGCAACACATAAGTGAATGAATAAACATAATATTCGTTGTAGTTATGTAACTTAGTGAAGACTAGTTGAGCGATACTTAAACACTTTTAACTATATGTAAAGAAAGTATATTTATCAATTATTCTTATGTCTGAAAGTAGATGTAAACGCTTATGTTTGAGGGGATGCAAGTTATAAGAACCCAAATAAAATATATTGAGGGTCAGTGAACTTATCATTTAATTAATATTGATCTAACGTAACCATTTGGTACGAACAATGAACTTGCTCTAGAGCTTTAGCTATGCTTATCTCAATTTATATATGACTGCCTAAAATATAAGATCTGTCCTATTGTGACTAAAATTAAAAAGCAAAGAAAAAAAAAAAAAAAAAACGAGCTCGGATAGAAGATTAGGACTCGAACACAAAAATCAGAATTACGAAGTAAGTCCACTTCGATTTCGCAGAGCCCACTACGAAAATATTGGGCAAAATAGCATTTATAATCAGATTAGCATCATGTGTAGGGATATGTAATGCATTAATGAAGTCAGGAAGTATCACACGTTGCTTCTCCAAATTATTATAGATTATTTAATGAAAAATCATATTAAATGTCGAATTTCGAATGCCGTATGGATATTTCAAGAATGGAAAGAGCAGCGTAGCTATTAGCGAAATGGCACGGTGAGCCGGAGACCCGGTTTGACTCCCAGCTCAGTACAGTATTTTGATTCTGGGTTTTCGTTAAATTTGCATCTATAGGAAATTGATCGAATTTTCTCATGTTCAAATACATTTTACATATAGAGCTTTCAAAATACTTTCCATAAAAAACACAAGACTAGTTACCTAATTGTGACCAGTCAGCTATCATGAAGTAACCGCCCTCAGGAATAGTAGGGACCATCCCTACATCTGATAAGAATTTTGCCATGAAGTCTCTCTTGGCTTCTAATTCTTGTGGCAAACTTAGGAAGTAGCACTCTGGCTTTCCTAATCGTTGTAATTCAAGCTCAAAACCGCGAGCAACGGCTTCCTGAAATGGAGTAAAATAACGTATCAAGTAAGACATACAGATATTTCATATACATAAAGCAAACTACAGAAGAATTAGACAAAACTTAAAGAGATGAAGTTTCAGCAAGCTACATAAAACTATTTCTATGAGATGAGACGAACGTTTTACGTAGTACGTAGATTCCGTAGTACGGTGTGTTAAGGTATTTGAAGTATTGTTACTCGCAAGAGTTGGGTTGAAAATAGTGACTTGTACTTCTATGCCAGTTAGGACTATTAATACAGAAAGATGAAATGTCTATTAATTACTTCGTATATTTGAAAATAAGCAACGATAAATTTTAGTTTTACGATGGGATATTCAGTTATATAGTGGCAGGAACTGAGATTAATTAAGTAAGAATATATCTGCACTTGTATAGAGCCAACAACTGTAGTATTGATCGCTTACGTTAATATTGCAAATAAATAAGGTAAGATTGTGAAAGATAACTGTGATGTGTACTACTAGCTATTAGAATCTGCTACTGTCAAGTTTAGATAAGAAGTTATACATGTCGATTGGCAACAGTTTTATTTTACACTCTTCACAGCGCATATTTGGAACGAACGATCCCTTTCTTCGACCCCAGGCTTTGAAAATTTCTGATGAACAACTTTGTGTTCATAGGTTTTTTTTTTCTTCCATTTTATTCTTTCATCCCATTTAACATTGGAGTAAAAAGACGCTCAACACACACTTTTCCACATACAAATAATGACTAAATTAATCATCCGTATATAATAAGAGAAGACATGTCGACGTGTCTATGATTAAACTGACTTATCACTGTCGGCCTTCAAATATGTTTTCTCACACAAAAAACATCTGGTATTAGTAAAAAAATGCCCAAGCTTAGATATATATCGAACTGAGTTTATTTTTTTTTAAAACTAATTTGGGAGTGATAACTCCAATGGAACTATTTTTTAACGTATCCATTCATGGAGTCCTGCGACATAAGCAGTATTTTAACGATTCCAACGTTGAAATGAAATGAAATTTTGAGTTTTACGTCCCACGGTTATGCCGGTTTGGCTAAAGGAGACTGTGATAATGAGTAATGAATGAAATGGTGGAATGAAGAAAGTGGGAGGAAACGGGAGAACCCTGAGAAAACCCACGGACACGGTGTTTGTCCACCACAAAGTTCACTTGGCGGGAGCAGGGTTTGAACCCGAAATTCCAACTTTGAGATCCATGTCGTCACGAGAAAAATTATAAGTTTTTAAAGTTTCTTTGGATTAGCGTCCTGAAATTAGTATAAAAAGTGCAATTAGATATACACTTAGAATTGTATATCTAAGCGCGTGGACACTTTTTACTAGCGTCATGATCTGATATTTTTTCAAATAAATACACTAAACTTTCTCGCAGAAGAAGATGAATAAATGAAATCTTTAAGTTTTACGTCCCACGGTTATGCCGGTTAGGCTAAAGGAGACTGTGATTATGAGGAAAGGATGAAATGAAGAAAGTGGAAGGAAAGGGGAGAACCCCGAGAAAACACGAGCACGGTGTTTGTCCACCACAAAGTCCACACAGTGCGAGCTGGAAACGATCAAAAGTGAACGCTCTACCACTGTTACTGTTACTACTACTACTACTACAGTAGTAGTAGTAGTAGTAGTAGTAGTAGTAGTAGTAGTAGTAGTAGTAGTAGTAGTAGTAGTAGTAGTAGTAGTAGTAGTAGTAGTAGTAGTAGTAGTAGTAGTAGTAGTAGTAGTAGTAGTAGTAGTAGTAGTAGTAGTAGTAGTAGTAGTAGTAGTAGTAGTAGTAGTAGTAGTAGTAGTAGTAGTAGTAGTAGTAGTAGTAGTAGTAGTAGTAGTAGTAGTAGTAGTAGTAGTAGTAGTAGTAGTAGTAGTAGTAGTAGTAGTAGTAGTAGTAGTAGTAGTAGTAGTAGTAGTAGTAGTAGTAGTAGTAGTAGTAGTAGAATAAAATTAATAATAATAAATGGATTTTTATTCTATATTACCTAACATTTTTCTACGTATTTTGCTGTAAATATGTTTGAAAAGACACTACCTGCTTGAATAAAAAAGTGCCACTAAAAGATAATCTTGGAAGACATACGAAATTTTCATTCCAACATCTTTATGCATTGTAATTATTTCAATAAGGACGCAGTAGTCTTATTACGTATTACGAGAAAAACGAAAATAAAGCATGAGGGAAAGAAAAAATTAAATAATTTACAACTTTGAAATATTCTGAGCACAAAATGGTAGTTTTGAAGTACGGAATGTACCTAGTAGAATGAAGTAGAAAAGCGTAATTTTCTACTTCAGAAGATTTTTTGTTTTTACGTACACAAAAGGCCATTCTGATTTTGAAGTTAACCTTGAAGGAAACAACAAAGCTATAAATCTTTTATCGTGAAAGCCTTAAAAGTATTCAATACAAAGGGTACATACCTGTATAGGGGTTGAACACGTATAAACACAGTTCTGATGTACAGTCTGTAGATTTCGTATCAAATTCGCTGGTCCATATGCCCACCCAATTTTCCAACCAGTCACACTGAAAGTCTTTCCAGCGGAGCCAATTGTGATTGTTCTCTCCCACATTCCTGGTAATGTGGCTGCAAGAGTAAGAGAAGTATAATGTACACTGTACTCGTTTAATTCTATTATCTAATATTTACACGTATGGCGTACGTGCTTTGTTGACTATCATCTTCAATACATCTAAAGAGGAAAATAAAAAAAAGGCCAATTCAAGTGTATCGTGAGAAAATTGTACTCTTTAATAGAATTGTCGAATTGTTCTTCGATGACTGAAAACTTCTCTGCACTCAGCATCCTGAAATGATTGTAAGTTGCTATGAAATTATGTTAATGATTTTTCAATCCAATACATCGTATAAAGGACGAGGCATTATATCAAAAGAATGCCCTTCATATAGCAATGTAAATGGTTGCCTCAGTTTGGACAGTCCAACGGGCTGAGGTTCTTTCAACAGGAAACTTATATTTTCACTAACATTCGATGCTGGGACTGAAAATTTCTGAACTGAAATTCCAAACCTTTCTTAGCCACGCCCTATAAAGTAATACGAAAACTCTTACGTGATTTTTGCACAATATACTTATGAACAAAGAGGTTACAAAAGAAAGAACATAATATTAAAATGAGATCCAAGTAGTGTGATTCCACTTTAATAATAATAAGTCCTATCCTTCCATGATCTTAGAGTTACATACGGTGGTCAAGAATATTCAGCAGACTTACGAATCATGTACCAACGAGGTTGAGACGAGGTGTACCAACGTAGCAATATAGTACCATCGATTACTGGTTCTCTCGATATAGTACAAAATAGCTAATAGGGTGGAGTTCGATGTCCCTTTCCAGTACGAAGCTATGTGATAGAACATAAGGTTTCAAGTAGTATCCGAATTACTACCACTTAGGATTTTTATCTGAGCATTCAAGCTGTGGATCGAACCCAGGATCTTGTGCACAACTTCTTGGAAGGGAAACATAGCTCGAAAGAAATTTCCGATATGAATACCAAGAAGCAAATGAGACATACTATGAATTCGGAACAATATGATACGAAATTGGTAACGAGTGAGACTGGATATAACCATACAAGTCTTCTATATATCTATTACGGACTCCATCGGGCTTTCGGCATCTATGGTCATATTAGTCCCTCACGTATGAGGAATGACATTCCTCGGGAATCACACTACCCAAGGAACTGGGAAGAAAGGAATGGAGATGGAAAGATGTGGCTGGCACCGTTATGGTAGGTATCATCCGGGCATTTACCTGGTGAGAATGAGGAAAACTCATGAAAACCTCACTCAGGATGGCTGGGCTGAAAAAGATTTTTATACTTTTTCGACCGAGTGTCCTCACCGGGAATCGCACTCGGGACCGCTCGCACCAAACGCGAGTGTTACCGACTACGTTACACGGGGTCACTATAGTGTGTTTTAGACGGCTGAGTAGATGAGTATTTCATAATCATAGCGTACTAGTAAGACAGTTGGGTAGCTTTAATTAGGAAGTACGGCCTACAAATTCCAGAACTAGCGGCAATAAAGTGTATAAGAAGGATTCATCCAACTTGACCCCAATTCCAAGTTGACGAACACAACTCTTGTACAGTGTGGCCCACATAAAAGTACCCTGCGTAAGCAATACCAGAGACCAGTAAATAATTATAATTATCTGAGTAATTCTGGCTGAGGCCGGTATGCCACCCAATGTGCAGCCGTTTAGGTGGTATTCCCTAACTGTTTAGTTCTGATAAACAAGTCCCGTCGAGAAGATGGTGTTTTGGCGCAACAGCGAATTGTGAGAATGGAAGAATATGTGCGGACGGAACTAATTAAAAACACACAAAAGCTCTTTACTGCCACTTACCCAGAAAAAAATCACCTATGAAACGCTGTGTTCAGAGCCTGGTGCAAAAACGCGTCAAACCAGATCTGTGGCGAATGTCAGTAGGCAGAAAACAAATGCTGTCCGAAAACCTTGCCACTTGCCCCATATTCAGTAGGGGCGAATAACGAGAAAAGCCAGAAAAGTCTACATAGGATTTTATCCTTATTGACATTGATTGCGGACGGACATTTGGATCCACTGTTGGACTTCATGTCCTACGAAGTGTGGTTTTACTTACCGGGCATTTACCAGAATATGAAGCACTGGTCTGATGAGAAGCTATATATCCTGCATGGAACACTGAACCCCCCCCTTCCCCTCCATGACCAAAAACTTGGTGTTTGGTAAGCAATTTCAAGAACACGTATAGTGAGTCAAATGCTCTTTGAATCAACAGTGAATAGTGAAGTTTATAGTGACTTCTTGCAACAGTTTTACGACAAGAAAGACTATACTGTTACCTCCAACAAGATGGAGCCACTTGCCACACTTCGAATGAATACTTGGCATTGATGCATTAACTGTCTACAGAAGAGCGCACAGTAAATAAGACGTAGTGGCTTCCCCGTTCCCAGGATGTGTTCTTCTATGATTTTTGTCTCCGGGATGCTTTAAAGCAGAAGGTGTATACAAATAATCCCCATACTCCGATGAACTACAGAAAAATATCATCCTGAGCTCACCTGCGATGAGTTCCAGGCGGTGTCACTCAATATACTGCAGAAGTGTTTGAAAGAAAACAGGGGCCATTGCAATGTCTCTTGTAACATGTAGATACGCCAGTGTTTACATTTTCCTAGTCATTCCGCCGGTGTCCAGTGTTATTACGCCACACAAAGTTTAATAAAACACAAAAATTTGCACATCAATATTTAAAAGTAAACATCTTCACTTGAAGTTGAAAACTGATAAGGGAGAAATTGATCATCAACACGCAGTGGTAACATTGGCTTAATTCGTGGGCGAACAAAAATAAGATGACGCAAGAGCTGAAGCTTATCCGTTCAAAATACTAGACATATTCAACTATTAATTCTAAAATGTTCCCTCAACAAGATCACATCTTTATCTTCACATTCGACTTAAAAACACACTCGTGACGGTAGAAGCTGTCAGTGAATTGAAAATAAAAGGGCGCCTCCATTGGATCCGAATGCGAATTTCCCTGCCCGTGTAAATGAATTGCACTGCCTCCACTAGTTCTTTCCTGCGAAGTGCGAACACTGAGGAAAACATGCGAATCATCTCAATATGCTGGGATTCTTCATCAGAACTCTCGTGTGACTATAGCGTCGTTTGCACTCGAAGTGATGCAGTTTCTCAGAAGGAAAATGTGTGTAGAAACAGTTTTAGGGAAAAAATACGAGTAAATCAAGTGCGAATATAAATATTTAGGAGAAACGAAAATAATACACACAATTTTGTATTCTGTTAAATATATTTAATCAAAATATTTGAGTCTGAATTTAACGCTGTTCATATAAATGAAGACAGGTCTTCACTGAAGTTACAATCTATGACTAAACCAGTCTTCTTCTAGATATATAATGTAAGATAATATGAACAAAGTGAACAGTGGCGTCTTCATAGTTATCTAGTGAAAACTTATTCCCTCATAAATGGAATCTCCACAAGTTCCTTACTTGGCAGTAACTTGATATTAGTTCACACGAAGTATAGCATTATGAGGGAAAATAGAAATTTCTTCTTTCTACTTGTTACAAGTATTAATATGTTAATATCGCTCTCTCAAAAGCTTAAGATTTTCAAGCATAACAATTTATATTGAACTTCTAACGTAACTCGCATTGTAAATTCTTTGATCAAGTGAAGGCTGCTGCCGAATTCGAATTCGTATGCAATCGAATTCATACTCGGTTCATACTGAAGGCGCAGCCTAACAGCAATAAAGTAAAAACCTTTAACAAGTTCAATTCACCTCTACGCGCCAACTACATTCCATGAAACGATAGTAATTAAGTATATTACGATAACTAACTCACAGGGATATACTTACCCATTCTGATGTGTTCATATGGCTTATATACTAGCCATTCATACACTTCATCCATGATACAAAGAACGTTCCATTTCTTACATAAGTCTGCAATAAATTCCAACTCTTTCCGTGAAAACACCTTTCCAATTGGATTATGTGGAGTGTTAACTATGATTGATTTGGTTCTCTCATTAAAAAGACTCGTTAACACATGAGGATCGAGTACCCAGTCACTGGACATAATGGGACCACCACCACCAGCTCCTTTCTTCTGTAAATCAATGTAAGAAATAAGTTAGCAAAGAAAACTGCTGTGGCAAACGTATGGATTCTGACGAATAGAGAAGAAATGATAAAAGCCTGGGAAGAATGCTGTGTATTTTTGACTTTTTTGTTGCTTTCCATATCGCTTTTTTGTTTTTTCAAATAAAGAACATAATAGTAAACCTCATCTCATTTCATATTATAATATAATGGGAAATCTCGATATAAAAGAAGTCCTGACTGACTGATCAAATCCTAGGCCAAATGACTTAAAACGTATAGACTTGAAATTTAGACAGTACATAGATCCTTTAAAGTAAAGTACCACTAAGAAAGACGTTTAGGGTTCGCAATGGAAGACGGGGTAAGGAGATTGAAGTTATTTAATAAGATGTCCAGGTGTCGGAAGTTAGAGACAAGAAATTTGGTAGTTAGACTTTTTCATTTAAAGTGATTCAACAAGTACGTGAATGTTTTTGTTTGACCTAGAACGGAAGAAAAAGGAGTGGAAGTGATTCACTAAAATACCCATTTACAGCGTTTGAATTTCGTGTGAGACTACAAGTTCATACGGATTCTACACGAAAGGTGCCGACGAAGAACTATAAATGCAATTGTCATTCTAAACAGGGTTTGAAAACGCCCTATCTTCCTTCTTTTTTTTCCCCCTGAAAACCCAACCCCCTTGGGCCATGTGGAATTTTTTCGGTTTAACTTTTTCTTTTAATCTTAAGTTTCTTTGCGGCAAAAAATGTTAAAATTGATCAACTCACTTTTGCATATTGATGCTGAATTTGAATAAGGGATTCCGGGGATCGAACCAGGGACCCCACGCATTAGAGGTGATCGCTCTACCACTGAACCACCGCGGCCCCTGTATAATATCCTGTCACTTCAAAGAACTCAAACCTAACACACTGAAACCTGATGTTGCATTGTGTATTGTGATTTTAATGAGGTTATTATAGAAATGATGGTTAAAACAAATCGCGTATATTGTATGACTAAATTATTCACAATAATAATAAAAAAAGAACTGTAAAAATAAAATATTTAATAAAACACTATATTTTTCCAAGTATAAGAATGCAAGTAGCGAGAGCTGGCGCTCCCTAACTATACCACCCTTTGCAAGTGGGTCTTTCGCATAGGTTTTGCAATGGTCTTAGAGGTATATTAAAATCATACTGAAGATATATCTGCATAGTGTTAAAAACAAAACCTCGGAAATACCACGAACAAAGTGTGTCTGGATACTGATAAAAACAAAACCTCAAAAATTCCACGAACAAGGTATGTCTGCATAATGATAAAAATAAAACCTCGAAAATACTAATTCTTGTTTCACACTACCAGAAATAATAATGAATTTCAGACCTCTATAAAATCGAAATTTTTGTCTTTGCTTCTTCTGCAGTTAAATTTCCAAGTTTGCTTATGGATTTCAAATAGTACACTAAAAAAAAGTATAGTAAAATATTTTGCAATGGTTTTCGTTTATAAGTTCCTTACATAGATAATGAGGTATATATTTTTAAGTAATAAATTTAAAATTTCAAAATACTTACTACTTGCAAGGGTATAAAAACAGGCTTCCCTCCTGCTGCTTTTACCATTGGCTCATAACAGTCGAAAAATGGCTCAATAATTATTACTTCATCGCCCGCCTGTGTATGCCCTAGAATAGTACTGAAAAGAGCTTCATAGGCACCTGCTGTGACTAGAACCTCTGTTTGTGGATTAAGTTGCCTGCCAATAAGCTGAGAGTATAACTGTGCCAAAGAATTTACTAACCGGGGATGTCCCTGTAAAAGTACAAGCATAACTTAAGATTAACAAACACTAGCATTTCTGTGTCCTTTTATTTTACTTTGATAATCATTTTAACAACCAATCCTGTTGCTATCATCAAACACAGATAATTAAAGAACATTGACTTCTTAAGACTTTTTCATGCTATTCACCTTAGCCCTTTTCCAAGAAAACGAAAATGCCGTAGTCTCTGTTTTAACTATTGGTAATCATCACACACACTAACTAAAAATTTGAAAATGACAAGTCATACACAAATAAAACAATATTAAACGCAACTAGATACGTAAACATATTATTCACAATTATGAAAGTTGTGAACTCTTCACTTCAATTGCCAAATTTCATACACAGACAAATTGTTTCATCTTGCAGGCTCTATGGTCATAACCGGAAAATTGAATTACGTATTCAATTTTAACACTATTGATACGGCAACTTGGTTGAAGCTGATTAGAACAATATCCAAATTCTTACTGAGATTGCACTCATCCAAACTAACATTAGGAAGCCGAATAGTTACTGAAATATAGGGTAAAATATAAAAACCAAAGATGTACACGTAAATAATTTACTTTACTTTCCATATACACATTTCTTTTTATTTGTGATGACGTTTTTCTAATAATTTTGATCTTTCAAATGAGTTTCGATATACCTAGTTGCTTTGATACGCCAAGAACTCGAAGAAGTTTAATTCTTTGCATCTCTCATATATGTTCTTTAATATTAGTTCCTGCATTTCTATTGGTCATCCTAATGCAAGGACAATCGCCCTGAAGAATTACTTGATACACATCAGTATGTACTGTGCTTTGATTTCTTTTGAACAAGAAATGAAACCATACGGGAGAAAGACTAATACATACAAAATGATGTTAATGATGGTCACATATCCTCTAAGAAACTACTGTTCCTGTCTGTAAGTAAAGTAAGATTCAACAAGACAGAAGCCTCGAAGTCACTGTTTAAATAACATTTGATAATAATAATAAAAGGTGTAATTCAGTGATTAATTGTAATTTAACGTCTCTTTTTAGTATCGATTCTACATGAGAAGGAATATCCAATATAAATATCGAATCCGAACCACACAGTTAAAGCAAGGAACACGAAATAAAGCATTCATGTGTCTATTCAGAGATTCTACTCTCAAAATTATACAGTGTGGTGTAGAGTTAAATTTGGCGTCTTCAAGCGATGGGTGCTCCGAAGAGGGTGGGAATAGGCACATTCGAGAGGGCGAGATATAAAGTTTCTGCTTGGTTTAGTTAGCATTAGGGAGAGATGAAGGTGGAGTGCGCGTTTGCTATCAAGCCATACGTTTCTAACGGTCGCTCAATCATCGCCACGCAACGTGATTCCATACCCATTTCAATACTGCGCTCCGTGGTCGTGTTCCTGATCGGTAGTTGATTGTTTCACAAACAGCAAAGTCACCCCAACAAGGTAAGGCATTCTGTTTTGCGATCCCCTCAGCTTTTTGCCCGCACGCATACAGTTGCTGTTGGGTTGTCTGTTCGTTCTGTGAGGCGAATCCTTCACGAAGAACTAAACTTTCATCCCTACAAATTGGTTGTAATGCAAGAACTGAATCCACGCGATTTTGTTGCTCGAGAAAATATATGTGAGGCGCTTCTTGGCATACTTCACGACACACTTGTTTTCTTCAGTAATGAAGCTCACTCCCATCTTTCGGAATCTGTAAATAAGCAGAACATCGTCCTAAGACCTTGGCCCACGTAAAGAACAAAGTTCGTCAAGCTGTCGCCAACATATTTGTCAATATGTTGGAAAGAGTGACCGAAACTTCCGTATTCGTTTAACACAGTGCATTGAGAATAATGGACGCCATCTGCTTGATACTCGTATCATCTTTAAAACTGTATAAACATAAAATTTAAATGCACTTGATGCTGTTCAAAGAATTAAATATATAACTGCATTATTTTTTCTTCTTTTTATATAATGGGCTTCTAAAATAAGCAAGTTGCTCTGCCCCACCCTTACTAGTCTATTATAAAGGGTCTACATACGTTGATTCATAGAATTCTGTCCAACTGCAAGAAGAATGCCACAAGGCGCACAGGCACTGTACAATAATTAATACCGTAAAGCTTAAAGGAAACATCCACTGCATGAATGAATAAACTCTGCATTAAATATTTCCTTCATAACTTTTCTAGAGAAGAGAAGAAATTGTATGGATAATACTTACGAATCCTCTAGTGTATTGATTCAGTAACACATTTTCCCCTGTAGCTGCATCTGCAAGAGCTTTCGTTACATAATCTGGTGCCGCAAAATCTGGAAATCCTTGACCAAGATTCAGTGGTTTATGTTCTAGTGCTAATTGGATATATTCAACCCTAGAGAGTATACAAAACGATAATAATAATAATAATAATAATAATAATAATAATAATAATAATAATAAATCTATATTATAAAATTGAAAGTGACTATGTTTGTGACTCTTAATCTGTTGAACCGCCCGGCCGATCTCGATCAAATTTTCAACGTAGATGAGGTTCTGGCCTGAGAGTGCTTTTAGCTATTTACTTTGACGGTACAATTTAGGGGAGGGGGAGAGGGGAACAGAAAAAAATAAGTAAAACTTAATAACTCTTGAACCACTGGACCGATCTTGATCAAACTTTCAATATAGATAAGGTTCGGACCTAGGATGTTTTCTTCATCTCACTTTTACAGTGCAAAGAAAGGGAGGGGGAGATATATGTCAAAAAAGTAAAAATAAAAGTGACTGTTTTTGTGACTTCATCACGTTTAAACCACCCGACCGATCTTAACCAAATTTTCAACATAGATGAGGTTCAGACATGATATGGTTTTCATCGTATCACTGTAACTGTAGAACTTAGGGGAGGGGAAAATCTATAATAAATAAAACATAATAACTCTTGAACCATCAGACCGATCTCGATCAAACTTTCAACATAGATAAGGTTCGGGCCTGGGATGTTTTCTTCATTTCAGTTTTACAATGCAATCTAGGGGAGGAGGAGGGGGAGATATATGTTTAAAAAAAAAGTAAAAATAAAAGCGACTGTTTTTGTGACTTCATCACGCTTAAACCATCCAACCGATCTTAATCAAATTTTCAATGTGGATGAAGTTCGTACCTGGGGTGGTTTTTATCATATCACTTTAACTGCAGACATTAGGGGAGGGGACGGGAGGGGACAGCTATATAAAAATAAATAAAACTTAATAACTCTTGAATCACCCAACCGATCTTGATCAAATTTTCAACATAGATGACATTCGGGCTTGGGATAAGTTTTATTATTTAGCTTTACGATGCAACGTAGGGGAGATATATGTAAAAAAAAAAAAAATAAATAAATAAATAAATAAAAAAAATAAATAAATAAATAAATAAAAATGAAAGTGATTGTCTATGTGACTTCACCCTTGAACCACCTGACGGATCTCGATCAAATTTCCAACATAGATGAGGTTCGGGCCTGAGTTGGTATTTATCTATTCACTTTGACGATAGCACTTAGCGGAAGAGATAGGAGGGGGAGATATATAAAACTTAATAACTCTTGAACCACCGGACCGATCTCGATCAAATTTTTAACCTAGATGAAGTTCGAACATGAGATGACTTTTGTCAAATCACTTTGACGATGTAACTTAAAGGAGGGGAAAGATATTTACAAATGATCAAAAATGACCGATATTAGTGCCGAATCTCGTTTTTGAGGTCGCTGAGATGAACAGTGACAATTCTAATGACATTTAAATCCAAATTCAGCCTCACAAAAAATCTGGGAGGGATATATATATAAAATCAAAATGACCAATATCAGTGTCGAATTCATACTTTTCGGTGTCACTGAGATGAACAATGACACTTTCGATGCCGTGGCCCGCAACATGGGGAGGAGAGGGGATATATAAAATTCATCGAAAATGACCAATATGAAGGAGCGCTTTAGTAATAGTAAAAAGTGACTGACTACAACGACGCCGACTTTCCACAATGTATATGGGTGCATATCTATGGTGCGACGTTTTATATGTTTTCAGGGGAGTCTCGATATTTTGTGATTGATTTTCTTTTAGTTAAAATTTTTATGAACACTGTCATAAGGGACTGTACTCGATTCTATTCAAAATACATTTCCACTTTTTATTGTGAAGACTGCCATTGACTAGGCCGAGACAGGCAAGGAAAGTGGGTATTGTTTGGTTGCCTTTGAGCAAACACATTTGAAACAAACAATTATGATTTAGAGGTCAGAAATTTTAACTTCCATCTCAATGTTTTAATTTCTTATTATTTTTGATAGTGGCAAGATTTTTTTTCTGTGGGTGCTGGACTCCCAGAGCACCTACGTAGTCGGCGCGCATTACTGACTAACGAAACATATTACTATTTTCTCTTAATTTAACCCAGCGAAGCGGGTAATTGATGCTAGTGTTATAATAATTACAAAATACAAACAACAGTACAAAAGACGGTCGTTGTCGCTGGTCTAGTGGTTAACGCGTGCATTTGTTGAATGAGGTTCCGGTGGAACAGTGAACGCATTACAATAGATTTAAGAAGTAGGTGTCCTCCTATACAGCCTTGCTGATTGACACAGAATGTAAATATAAACCTATCAACCAAAGAAATGACTGGTGTAAGTTTACAATTGATTATAATATTGTGAAATTACATTGCTACCGATAAATTCATGACTCACAATCATCTTCATGAGCTCCTTCGTGGCTAAGCGGTTGGCGTACATGCTTTTGATGTGGGGAACACAGGTTCGATTGCAGGCGGGAACTTAAGTGGTCTGGATTCCACGTTAATCAGTAGGTCCACATCTCATATAGCCTCGCTGCTGAAGGAAACGCTAAACTCAAAATCAACTCAACTCAACAACTATATTCAAGGAAACGAAATGTGTCAGAGAAAGCTCGTGAACTGATGGAAGAACGTAGTTGTAGCACAATTCAAAGTGTGGTCACCATAGACATAACTACAGGGGGTTAGGTCTTTCCTCATCTTAAAATACCGATAGACTACAGGTACGGTTCTTTCTAACAAATAGGTTTGATTAAAATCATTTTTTAAATCAATTATTTAAGTCAAATTTATTTTGCTTAAAACAGAAACAAAATACAGTATTTCTGACCATTCTTGGAGACTAATTGAATGTCAATCTGAAACTAGCATCTTAATCCGTAATATGTGATTTTAGGATATTATTAATGCAAATTTAAACAAAATATCTTTGCTATTATTATTATGAAACTTAACGGCCCATGAATTTTTGACGATGTACTTAATTTAATAATTTCATATTGTACAGGAGACTTGAGGAGAAAACTTGAATCCATTTAACATTCAATACTCATAATTTTTAGTTCAGAATTTTACATATCGTGGTAATACATATCACAACTTCTTTACTGTTACTGAAACGCTTACATATATATGTAACAGCCTTAACAGTTAGAAATAAATTTTTGAACAACGTTAGTATCTGTATCAAGTTGGGTGTTTTTATCATATCACTTTCATTAAAATATATATCCTAAGAGGAAAGGGGGATTTAATATTTGTGCTAAAAAACAGAGGTTTTCAAAGGGTGAAAGGAGAAATTTCTATATATTTTTTTATCTTCCACATTCAAAGCGACGTTGTCCATCCCGTCATCACGAGAAGACGGCTGAACAGTCTGAAATGAATATTTGAACATGAAACTTGGCTCAAGCCGAGATTTTATTATGCCATTTTCTAAAAGTGTGTATGATAAAACGGAGGAGTGTTTAAAATGTATGTCATAAATAGAGTATCTCACGTTCGGAAGATGGAACTTTGTATATAACTTCTTAAAAAGAAATAAGTGGACAGTGCCCAAGCGTTTTAGAAAATTCCGCTTCTTAGGTAGCGGGAAAGGCAATTTCTATAATGTTTTTCTTAATATATTAAAATAATATTGCCGTTCTCTACAGAACGTCTTCCAGCACTACCTTTGTTAATCGCTCTCCTATGCTGTCCGCTCACGCAACACTAACGTATGAAAATGTGGAGTGGTTCGCAAGTATTACTCTCTCTGCTCTGTACTGAAATCTGATGACATACTTATGTTCTACCTATAAGCAACTATTATGCCTAACCGTATTGCAGGCCATGGATTCGTAGAATTAAGGAAGTTTAAATCAAAATGGAACTCATCGTATTTTGACCCTTACCGCCATATTCTTAATGAACTCAATTGATATATAATTCATCTCAGTTATCTTTCCATTCCTTAAGTCGGTTGTAACTTTTATCAAACTCCGCCAGAAGTGTCGTAAACCATTTATAATTATCATTTCAACACCTCAACTACATAGTCTACCCTTACCCACATTCAAGCTCTTAATATGCCCTTGCTATTTCCCTCAAATTTTCCATTTTTAGATCATCATAATGCCCTTGTTTCTCCAGAATGTCAATAATGTTCAGCTCTTTGTACATTTCCTACTCTTTTTGTTTCCCAACATAGTTCACTATTAAACCTCTTATACGTATCTCTTTGTCCTTCTGATCGTTAATTGGTTTTCAGACCTTCTTTAGTGGTATAATAATATTAATTTTGATCTCTTTACGTCATGAGAGTGACTAAGGGGAAAATACTACTGATGTTAATACATACCACACACTTTTCTCCGAGCCACGATAACGCTCAGGCAAAGCGAATTTGTCTCCACTCATTGCTGCTGAAGTGGCGAGAGACTTTAGAACGATATTACTTTGGTTATACCTTCGCAGGAACTCTTTGCAACAGATCTTCGTGGGCACGGAATTGATTCCTTGGCGAAAACTACTCAGCATCTGAAACATAAAAGAAACTGCATCAGGGTGTCTACTAAAATTTCAAAATGAAATTTCGTGACCTTTTCTTTTACAAACCATAAGATTTAATAACATTCTCAAGAGCGAATTTAGGTGCGAATTGGGCCTAATTTTCATGCATGCGATAGAAGCGTGTTTTGCTTGCGATTTGGTAACGTCTAAAGCCGACCAGAGACATTTTTGGTGGTGAATTTTGACGTTTTATAGAACAAAATTTTCCAGTCTACACTTATATTTGTACTCATTTAAAAAAAAAAAAAAAAAAAAAAAAAAAAATCGTGACCCAAAGGCTAAATTTCTTGACTTTCATGACCGTTTTTTGATTTCGTGGCCGATAGACACCCTGTGGATTAATATTTAGTCACTGCGTAATTTGATCAATTATCGATTATGACATCATACAACGACGGTTCTATATAACTTCTATGATCTTGATTAATTTGTTAGATATAGTAAATTGTAAACACCCTTACAGCTCAAAGATTTTATATACTATTCGGATAATTAAAAATTCCATGAAGCTGTTTCAATGTACGCTGACATCTTTATCGGTGATTTAAAGAAAGTAAATGAAATTCTCACTTCTTTAATTATGATGAACTTGACTTC